>NC_083431.1:21237154-21837154 GCF_020745735.1 Hemiscyllium ocellatum
TGTGATGGATGGCAGTTAAAGGAAGGGGGGAAAGACTCAGATACAGTCACATAGATGGGTTAACTCCAGGAAGGATCAGAGAGGTAGGCAGCTAAAGCAGAAGTGTTTTGTGGATATATCTATTTCAAACTGGTATGCTGTTTTCGAAAATGTAGTGGGTGATGGATTCTCAGGGGAACATAGCACAAACAGCCAAGTTTCTGGTATTGAGACTGGCTCTAATGGAACGAGGAGTACGTCGGCTTCCAAGAGATCAATTGTGTTAGGGGATTCTCTAGTCCGAGGTACAGGCAGACAGACGTTTCTGTGGCCAGCAGAGAAAAAGCAGAATGGTGTGTTGTTTCCCAGTATTTACTGTAGAAAAGGATATGGAAGACATAGACTGTAAGGAAATAGATGGTGACATCTCGCAAAATGTCCAGATTACAGAGGAGGAAGTGCTGGATGTCTTGAAACAGTTAAAGGTGGATAAATCCCCAGGACCTGATCAGGTGTACCTGAGAACTCTGTGGGAAGTTAGAGAAGTGATTGCTGGGCCTCTTGCTGAGATATTTGTATCATCAATAGCTGGAAGACTGGAGGTTGGCAAACGTGGTGCCACTGTTTAAGAAAGGCGGTAAAGACAAGCCAGGGAACTATAGACCGGTGAGCCTGACCTCGGTGGTGGGCAGGTTGTTGGAGGGAATCCTGAGGGACACGATGTACATGTATTTGGAAAGGCAAGGACTGATTCGGGATAGTCAACATGGCTTTGTGCATGGGAAATCATGTCTCACAAACTTGATTGAGATTTTTGAAGAAGTAACAAAGAAGATTGAGGGCAGAGCAGTAGATGTGATCTATGTGGGCTTCAGTAAGGCATTCGACAAGGTTCCCCATGGGAGGCTGATTAGCAAGGTTAGATCTCATGGAATACAGGGAGAACTAGCCATTTGGAAACAGAATTGGCTCAAAGGTAGAAGACAGAGGGTGGTGGTGGAGGGTTGTTTTTCAGACTGGAGGCCTGTGACCAGTGGAGTGCCACAAGGATCGGTGTTGGGCCCTCTACTTTTTGTCATTTACACAAATGATTTGGATGCGAGCATAAGAGGTACAGTTAGTAAGTTTGCAGATGACACCAAAATTGGAGGTGTAGTGGACAACGAAGAGGGTTACCTCCGATTATAACAGGATCTGGACCAGATGGGCCATTGGCCTGAGAAGTGGCAGATGGAGATTTAATTCAGATAAATGTGAGGTGCTGCATTTTGGGAAAGCAAATCTTAGCAGGATTTATACATTTAATGGTAAGGTCCGAGGGATTGTTGCTGAACAAAGAGACCTTGGAGTGCAGGTTCAGAGCTCCTTGAAAGTGGAGTCGCAGGTAGATAGGATAGTGAAGGCGGCATTTGGTATGCTTTCCTTTATTGGTCAGAGTATTGAGTACAGGAGTTGGGAGGTCATGTTGTGGCTATACAGGACATTGGTTAAGCCACTGTTGGAATATTGCGTGCAATTCTGGTCTCCTTCCTATCGAAAAGATGTTGTGAAACTTGAAAGGGTTCAGAAAAGATTTACAAGGATATTGCCAGGGTTGGAGGATTTGAGCTACAGGGAGAGGCTGAACAGGCTGGGGCTGTTTTCCCTGGAGTGTCGGAGGCTGAGGGGTGACCTTTTAGAGGTTGACAAAATTGAGGGGCATTGATAGGATAAATAGACGGTCTTTTCCTTGGGGTCGGGGAGTCCAGAACTAGAGGGCATAGGTTTAGGGTGAGAGGGGAAAGATACAAAAGAGACCTAAGGGGCTACTTTTTCATGCAGAGGGTGGTACATGTATGGAATGAGCTGCCAGAGGATTTCGTGGAGGCTAATACAATTGCAACATTTAAAAAGGCATTTGGATGGGTATATGAAGAGGAAGGGTTTGGAGGGATACGGTCCGGGTGCTGGCAGGTGGGACTAGATTGGGTTCCGATATCTGTTTTGCATGGATGGGTTGGACCGAAGGGTCTGTTTCCATGCTATACATCTCTGACTCCCTCCCCTTGTCTATAACTCCTCTCTTTGCTTCCTTATGCCAATGATTTCCCTTATTTTGTGTAGCAACCTTTTGACGTGGCACATTATCAAGTGCCTCCTGGAAATCAAAGTATGCAACATTTACAGGTTCCCCTTTATCCATTTGTTATTTCCTTAACTCCTCAAGTAATTTCTTCAAATATGACTTCCTTTTCATAAAATATTTCAAGCCTACTGATTCCTTTGACAATGTAGTGAAATGTTTTACAATGTTGCTTCTTAATGGTGCATCTTAGGTACAAGTACCTAGATACAAATCTTAGATGGAAATGAGGAATAAAAAGTTAAGTCGTTGCATTACTTGACAGTGTTTAAAGAATAAGTTAGGAATAAGACATAGTTAAAAGATTGACATTACAGTCAGAAAAAACGATTTGAAATAAACATTACATTGCAGTAGCTGAGCGCAGGGGCTTCCACATGTGGTCTGACTGCCTGCGCCAGGCCCCAGTCCAACAATCTTCTCTACTCTGCTTCAAGCCTCCGGTCTGCTCCACACCAGCTCTCAGCTCCAAATTAACTTTTGTTTGCGACTGCTTCCCCTGGCACTGGCTGCTGCTCTGGGTCTGTTCCCCCTCCTGTGCTGGCTGCTGCTCCAGCACTGCTTACTCTGCTGACCCCCTGCGCTGGATGCTGCTCTGGGACTGCTTCCCTGCCCGTGCTGGCCATTGCTCCAGCTCCTTCATTTGAGGGGGAATGAAAAAAAAGAGCAAATGAAGAAAAAGCAGAGGAGCTCCAACTGGAGCATCTTATTCTGTCTTCATTTTGCCAGGACGACAAGATTTGCTGAATCTTGAAAGTTTTGGAATGCTAAAAGCAATGCATCTGCTGTTCCTTGTACTTCTGTTTTGTTCTTTATGTGCTATCTAATCTTTTGACTTGCTCTTCATCTTTGTAGAATTACAAGCTTTTTCTTTCAATTTGAACTTAAACTTTCTTAGTTAGTCACAGCTGGCAAGTCCTTTCCTGTTGAGACTTCCTTTCTCAATGGAATGTATCGTTTCAGTATTCTGAAATACCTCGAGAAGATCATAAGACGTAGAAGCAGAAATAGACTATTCAGCCCATAGAGTCAGCTCTCCCACTCTTGATATCACACCTGATCAAATAATCTTCACCTCCACTTTACTGCCACTTCCTGATCCCCTCCACTTAAACTATTTTTAAATTTTCATCTTCAGAACGAAGTAATCTTTTAATCGAACAATGTCACTTAGTTAACAAAACTGTACCTTCGTTGTTGCATAGCGTCCAATCCTTCCTCGATGTCATACAGCCTTGCGTATTCATTTGCTAGTCTTTTGTCATCCTGCAGCTTTGTCTGGTAGATCAAATATTTCTGTAGTTGTCAAATCATCTGTCTTGTTATCTTCCCAAACCTGATTCCTCAACTTGATTATTTTGCTTCATGCTGTCTCGTCTGTCTACTTTTATGACTTGCAAAACACTGACTCCACCAGTCTTCAGATGAAGACAGCGCAGTGGTCCATTTCCCACTTTCTGTAGTACCTGTGCTCTTGCCTCTTGTGTCAAAACCCACTTCTTCTACACTAATCTCTGAGCTGTATGGTGAGCTCTCATATATTATTTGCAGTAGCTGATTTCCTTATGGCTCAGTTAGTAATCCTGAGATGATCACTGAGATGCTGCTTTTCATTTTAGTCTCTGGCTGCTTGTGACCCCTTCAGTAGAACCTCTTTCCTAGTTTGTATCTATTATGCTGGTACCTTGATAGATCATGACAATTGGATCTTCCTCTTCCCACAGCAAATTCCTCTGCATCTCAAAGAAGCTTTCCTAAACCTGTGTACTGAGTGGTTATCACAGTCATCTGGACTCTTATCTTTGGCCGCAAAGAAACATTGCTCTTGCTAACTACAGAATACTTTCTCCTTCTACTACGACAACCCTACTAACTGCCCTGTATGCTGCTTGCACATTGTTGCCATGGTCAATTTATTGATCCACAACGCAGCCACTGCTTTCATCCATACCAGACTGAAAGAACCTCAAGCCTGTTGGTCAGTACAGAAGCACAGCTCCTTCCCTTCTACTTGCTGGGTGACCATACCTACTCACTTGGAATTCCAGTTCCTGACCACTGACAATCAGAAGACTGTTAACTTAAGAGTTGCGAATGTCTCCTACAACAAAGTGTCCATGTTCCTTCCCCAGCCTCTGCTGTATTGCAGTGTCCACAGCTTAGCCTCCAGTTTAGGAAGACTGAGCTGATGGTGTCCAGAATAATCCACTACTGTACATCACCTGCCATCTTTATTGTGCCAATGGCTCTTTTCACTCCTGCTTACTGTATCAATTTAAACAGTATTCCAATAAACCTTGCCACTCAAGAACTAAACAAACATTGGAATGATTGATATCTTGCTTCCCTTCTACTGATGTTTTCTAATTATTAATAAAAAATTGAAGATGTTGAAAATTGGAAACAAAAACAAAAATTGCTGTGACAACTCAGCAGGTCTGGCAGCACCTGTGGAGAGAAATCAGTTGATTATTTCGGTGACTTTTTTTAGATTAGATTCCCTACAGTGCGGAAACAGGCCCTTCAGCCCATCAAGTCCTCACTGACACTCTGAAGAGTAACACACCCAGACCCATTTCTCTCTGAGTAATGCATCTATCACTATGGGCATTTTAGCACGGCCAGTTCATCTGACCTGCACATCTTTGGCTTGTGGGAGGAAACCAGAGCACCTGGACAAAAACCATGCAGACAGAGGGAGAATGTCTAGGTGAAGTTTGCACAGTTGCCTGAGGCTGGAATTGAACCTGGGTCCTGTGAGGCAGCAGTACTAACCACTGTGCACTGTGCCACCTTTCTTGGAAACATTTTCCTCCTTCTATATTCTTGGAATTGTTCTATATATTTTGCTCCTTAGGCTGTTTTTCAGTGTTAGAGCTGTATGTCCTATAGGTCTCCTTTTAGCCTTCAATGTGAGATCTCATTATGAATGAATATTTGATGACATGAGAGTATCTATAGTAGTGAAAGTTTCAGGGAAATGATTTACGACCTTCAGTCTACTTTAATATTAGAGCTCATCACCAACAGGAGTAGAAAACTCGAAGGCAGGAAAAGTATTTAATTAGTTGGGATGGTGATGTACCCGAATGATGCCATCTGCCCACTTCTAGTTAAATTAAGTTCTGGGCGGGAAGGCACATGGTCAACCTACCTGCTCTGGTCCCTTAAGTGACCCATGAATGAACATTTAAGGACTTCATTTTGTTGGCCCTGGAATTAGTCCAACTGCAGGCTGAACCTTTGCTATGCAATATATGAACACAAGGAACTAGAAAAGACCACTCAACCCTTTGAGCCTGCTCTGCCATTCATTAAGATCATGGCTGATATGTTTTTTTTTGACTTCGACTATACATTCCTGCATATCCTCAATCTTTAACCCCCTTCAGAACCAAGAACTTGCTGGCCAGCTTGTTACTTAAGGCATTCAATGTCTGATTGAAAGACCGGACATCAAGAATATCCAAGAGCTACACCCTGCCTTCTCTATTGACTGCCCTCTGCCCACAATCCCCACTCTATGAAAACCCTCACTTTCACATTATTAACCTATGGAGTGGGTTGTTTCATGAACCTGAAATTCCAGTACGTGGAAATTCCTGCAGCAGTCATGGCTTCCTCTGTGGTGCTCTCATCAGTTGTTAGATGAGAATTCTGCCTCTGGGATCTTGATTGAACAGCAAGGTAATGCACTGTGCTTCTCCATGGTCTGATATTCTTTTGGTTTGGAATATCTATCCAAAAAGAAGCAACTCTGGTCTCTTGCAGGTTTCCAGTTGGCAAATGAGGCTCTTGATGGCACAGCAAGATTTTGCCCTTTAATGTTGCATCCATGGCTGTGGAGACATGAGTACTCTCCAGAACATGCCCATCTATAGGCTACTCACTTTTATTCAGCTGCCTGCTCTGGTCTCAGTACTGGGGGTCATTTGATGGCCAGTGTCAAAAAGTGTGGCATTGGAAAACCACAGCAGGTCAGGCAGCATCTGAGGAACAGTAGAGTCAATGTTTTGGGCATAAGTCCTTCATCAGAAATGTGGAGGGGACCCAAGGGGGCAATGAGATAAATAGGAGGGGGGTGGGGCTGGGGTTGAAGGTAGCTTGGAGGGCATTGGTGGATGCAGATGTGGGGTGATGGTGATAGGGTGGAGTGGACAGGTGGGAGGGAAGATGGACAGGAGGGAGAAGTTCAAGAAGGCGGTGTCAAGTTGGAGGGTTGGATCTGGGGTAAAGTGGGGTAGGGGAGATGCTGAAACTGGTAAAATCGACATTGATGCTGTATGGTTGGAGGGTCCCTAGATTGAAGATGAGGTGTTCTTCCTCCAGGTGTCGAGTGGCTAAGGTTTAGCGGTGGAGGTGGCCCAGGACTTGCATGTCCTTGGTAGAATAGGAGGGGGAGTTGAAGTGGTTGGCCACAGGGCGATGTGGTTGTTTGGTGCTTGTGTCCTGGAGATGTTCTTTGAAATGTTCCGCAAGTTAGCATCCTGTCTCCCCAGTGTAGAGGAGACCCCGATACTGTGCTCGAAATTCCAGTCCTGCTTTCCATCATGTTGGTCAGGTTGAAAACAAAAATAACACACTGCGGTCTTCACACTTTCCTTTGCATTGTAGGTTTTCTTCTACAACTAACACACAGAAGACTGTTGTTAGTTGCCCAGCAAAGCAGCTTGAGCAAAACAGGTGTCTATCTGCCAGGTGGTTCATGATAGAACCTGTGTATTCCTCCTGCGGATAGTAATATAGATAGAAGTTGAATGGGGCTGATTGGAAATGGGTGCATTTGACAAGTGTTGCTATTTTGCCAAACCCGCAGCAGTCAGTGCTGCAGTCTGTCCCTACCAATGACTAAGTTGCCATTCTTTTTCTAACTATCTCACCATTGTGCCTTACTCCTGAAGAGAAAATAAGGTATGATGTGCTTGGTGGGTTGCATGAGGTCATTTGCCTTCTTGTGACTTGTCTGAGCTGGTAAGCACGTTTCCTATTGTTTTGTGTTCTTTGGGTGTACTTCAATCAGTTCAGGCCATTAGCACACGTGATTTTCTAAAGAAAGCGGATGGTTTGAATTTATAAATCTGAGACACATTAGAATCATTGTTCAAGTTGGCTTTTGGGAGAGTAGGTCATCCAAATTAACAATTTGAAGTACAGATTCTGTAATGACCTTATGTACTGGGAAATAAAATGTGTAATGTCCTTTTGAGAATAGATTGGAGGGGAAGTATTTTGAAAGAGGGTTAATTAGTTTCCTGATTGTTATGTCATTAGGTTCGAGGAAATGGTTCCTTTTTTGCTACACATCTTCCTGAAGTCTAGTTTGATGTATTCATTGTTTGTTGCGTCACCTTCTACATACTGGGGAGGCCAGTGACAGATTGGGCGATTGCTTTGTCAAATGTCTAGCAGTTGTTTTGTCCATGGTTGTGGCACAGTGTTCTCAGAAACTCATTTATTTTTAAGTTATCCACTTTTTCTCAACTGGTTCATTTCATGTGAGAACCTCAATGTAGCATAAGCGACGAATATAGAATGAATTTCAAAGCACCAAGAAATGGTATATGAATGCATGGCAAGAATGGTGAACAAAATGCGAGGTAGCAAATGGGGAAATGCCCAAGGAGCCAGAGTAGTGGAATTTAAGACTAGGCTTGGATTTGAAATCTTGGGAGAAATTAATTGATTTGTAACTAATTTGTTTATTCCATTCGAGAGCTGATTGACCAGCAGATGGTTAGAACTTTTTACACTGTTCTATGTACATGATCAGCATTTCTTTATCTTGTACTCTTTAATACAAAGGTCTTGTTGCTTAACAAAAATTCTCCCTTTTTAGGTTTCACACAACTGAATTGCAATTAGATTTGGTTTTTTGATAATATAGAAATTACTGTAAGATTAGGTTCATTTTTGTTTTGGTCTGTAGTTGTGCTGTAGGTCTATAATTGTACATGACTCAAACAAAATGTAAATTATTTCAAAGAATAAAGTATTCAACAAAATTCTCAATGAATAGCAGACTCTTAAGTATGACAAACAAAGTAGTCTGCATAGGTAGTGTATTGTTAGATTTGCTTAAAGTGACAAAGGGGTGGCACGGTGGCTCAGTGGTTAGCACTGCTGTCTCAGCACCAGGGTCCCAGGTTTGATTCCAGCCTCAGGCAACAGTCTGTTTGGAGTTTGCACATTCTCCCAGTGTCTATGTGGGTTTCCTCCCACAGTGCAAAGATGTGCAGATCAGGTGAATTGGCCATGCTAAATTGCCCGTAGGTTAGGTTCGTTAGTCGGAGAGAGGTGGGTCTCGGTGGGTTACTCTTCGGAGGGTCGGTGTGGACTTGTTGGGCTGAAGGGCTTGTTTCCACTTGGTAGGGAATCGAATCAAACCCAACTTGACAGCAATGAAGGCAATTTCAGTATGAGATGCAGAGAAATTTTAGCAATACAAGGGGTATTTGATATTTAGAGTTGAGCAATCTAGATTTAATAATATTAAATCTTTACACAAGTGTATGTTTTTTCTACAGTTCGTATTTTTCTGACAAAATTTTGCATTAATTCAATGTAGTGGACCTTTTTTAATAAGGTGGAAGACAGCTGCTTCTGGATATATGCTTCATCCTAAGTTTGAAGTCTTAGATGTGATCTTAGCTTTGAGAGAATTATAGAATAACTGGTTCCTAATTTACTTAAAAATTCAACTTTGAATCAATTTACTCTCGCGCTTCTGTATCCTGGAACTGAAGTCTAATATTGCAAATTTGTTTGTATAAAAAATGATCTAAATAGTGCAACAATTTTAATATGCTTTTTATCCTTTGTGGGGAAAAGTGTAATTTTTATCAAAAATAGAGTCATAGAGTCATTCAGCATGGAATCAGACACTTTGATCCAATCAGTGCATGCCGAACATAATCCCAAACTAAACTAGTTCCACCTGCCTGCTCCTGGTCTACATCCCACCAAACCTTTCCTATTCGGATACTTTTCCAAATGTCTTTTTAAATGATGTAATTGTACTCGCGTCCACCATTTTATTAGGAAATTCATCCCATATGCAATCCACCCTCTGTAACAAAAAAAATTTGCCCCTCATGTCTTTTTTTCAATCTCTCTCCTCTCACTATAAAATGTGCTGCCTAGTCTTGAAATCCCCCACCCTAGGGAAAAGGTAACTATCATTAACTCTATCTATACCTCTCCATTATTTTACAAACTTCTATCAAGTTGCCTTTCAATGCCCCCCTGCCCCGCTCCAGTGAAAAAAAAATCCAGCCTTTCCTTACAATTCAAATCTTCCATACCCAGACTTCACCACCTGATGAAAGAGCAGCACTCCGAAAGTTTGAGATTCCAAATAAACATATTGGTGCTGTGTGACTTCTGACCTATGCTCAAAGGATTGAGCAAGGAATGGCAAGTGTGCCAAACGCCTTTTCAACCACCCTGTCTATATGCGTCACAATCTAGAGTATTATGTACCTGAGCCCCTAGGTTCTCCTTCTACAACACTACCCAAGGCCATACCATTGTTAGTTGTACCAAAGTACAGTACCTCTCATTTATCCAAACTGAACTCCCATTTGCCATTTTTTTTTAAGCCTATTGATCCATTTGATCAAGATCCCTTTGTAATCTTAAAAAACTTCTTCACTGTTTGTTGTGCCACCAATTTTAGTGTTCTCCACAGACTTATTAACCATGCCTTCTATGTTCTTATCCAAATCATTCATTTAAATGACAAAAGAGGACTTCGAGCCAATCCCTGTGGAACACTGCTGATGATAGGCCTCCAGTCCAAAAAGCCACCCTCCACCATCACTCTGTCTCCTCCCGTTAAGCCAGTTAAATATCCAATTGGCAAGCTCACTCTGAATCCCATGTGCTGAAAATGTGTTGCTAGAAAAGCGCAGCAGTTCAGGCAGCATCCAAGGAGCAGGAGAATCGACATTTCGGGCATAAGCCCTTCTTCAGGAATGAGGAAGGTGTGCCAAGCAGGCTAAGAATCCCATGTGACCTAACTTTGTGAATTCGTCTACTATGTGGAACCTTGTTGAAGGCTTTACTAAAATCCATCTACTGTTCTGCCCTCATCAATCGTTTTGGTAACTTCCTCATATAACTCAATCAAGTTTGAGCGACACTATTTTCCTTGCACAAAACCATGCTGACTGTTCCTAATCATTTTTTGTCTCTCTAAATGTCCATAAATCCTATCTTTTATAATCACCTCCCACAACTGAAATCAGACTCTCAAGCCTATCGTTCCCTGGTTTTTCTTTACAGCCTTGCTTAAACAAAAATACAATATTAACCACCTTCCAATCATCAGGTGCCTCACCTGTAATTTTAGATGACTCTAATATTTCTGCAAGGGGTTTCACAATTTCCTCCTTTCCTTCCCACAACATTCTAGAATTCATCAGATCAGGTCCCATAGATTGATCTACTTTTATATTATCTGAGACCACCAAAACTACTACTACTGTAATGTAAACTGTTTTTAAATATCAAAATTCATTTCTCTCCGTTTTCTAGTCTCCATTTCTTTCTTGACAGTAAAAACTGACACAAAATTCATTTAATATCTCTCCCATCTCCTGGGGTTCAGCACAAAGACAACCTTCTTGATCTTTAATGGCCCTACTCCCTCTCTAGTTATCCACTTGTTTGTATTATGTTTGTAGAATCTGTTTGGATTATCATCTTAACCTTCTCTGCCAATGCTCTCGCATATATTCTCTATGCCTTTCTAATTTCTTTCTTCATATTCACGTTCACTTTCACATTCAGCACTTTTGAACTAAGAACAGTTAACTTGAGGATTTTTGATTTATTTCCATCAAAAATCATTTGCGAATAAGTCCTGTTTAAGTGTGGTTATAAAACAAATTTAATACACACAGGATCAGAAAAACCATTCACTGCTTCAATGCCTGTAGCCCACCTACATAAACCAATAAGCTGTCAGGTTCAAAGAGGGTTGTCATGCAGTGGAGTCTGTTATCGATTTTGAGAATTTAGATTTCCTTCCAACCTAAGAAGGTGGGAACTGTGAGAAAAAGAGCAGGTTTTATTGAGACACTAACTGGTAACTGATTGTGGAAAGTGTCAAAGAGAGACACAAGTGGATAGGTATTCTGGCAGAAACTCAATCGCTTCAAGAGCCAGGCAGAATCAGGTGGTTGATCACATAAAAAGTTAAGGAGGTTCACTCATGGGGACAGGGCAACTTTTAAAATCATTTTTCTCATTGTTAAGAATTTTGCAGCTAGATACACCTAACCTGAATAAAATGCTCTTTTTTTGACAGAAGTGCTATTTTTTTATCTAGCCTCATGTTGCAAACTATTTCAGTTTGCCTTCAAAAATGTTGAAGAAATGTGCACAAAAGACCATATCTAGTTCAGATCATGAAAACCTTGTTTTAATTTGTTGAATTTGAACTGTATGTATCTTGAAACAAAAACAAAATTCAATGCATATTTCTTCCAAACTTTTAAATCTCTATTATTCTTAGGTAGTTTGTCAAGATTGAGGATGCTTTTCTTTCACTGTGGTTCAATGCATTGTAATGTGATCATTGGTCTAATGTGCAGAGTCTACTGCAAGTGAAGCAAATGGTGTTTGATGGATGGATAAATAACTTGCTAGAGGGACGTTTTGCTTTTCCTGTTCTATTGACTTGGTCTGTATATGCTCCCAGAGTCTTTTTTAAGAACTTGGTGCCTTTTGGAATGGTCCTCCATTTGGTCAGTCATGAGTGTGGGATTTCCATGAATCCATGGTGATTTGAGTCTATTCAAGGATGCTTAGAGAACCTCTCTAAAAAGTCTTTCTTCTGTCTGTCTGGAAGCCTCTTGCTATTGGTGAAAGTTGGAGTAAAGTACTTGCTTTGAGACAGAAATGAAAATGGTTGGACACCCTTAATAGATCTGGCAGCATCTGTGGAGAGAAAGCAGTTGACATTTCAGGTCCAGTGACTCTTCAGAAACTGAATGCTGATCTTGCTTTGTATGCCTCCTGTGCAGCTGCAATCTTGTATGGCTAAGCACCCCATGATTTGTATGTCCTTGCTATGATCTGCTTGTACTGCTTGCAAAAGAAAGCTTTTCACTATACTTAGGTTCATGTGACTACAATAAATCAAATTAATGAAGAAGGGTTACTGGATCTGAAATGTTGACTCTGCTTTCAGTCCACACGTGCTGCCAGACCTCCTGACGTTCTCCAGCAATTTGTTTTGGATTCAGATTTTCAGCATCCACGTTCTTTTTTTGTTCTAGCTGCTTTAGGAGCCTACTTTCAAGCATGCAAATAATATAACCAGATCAGCAATGTTAGCTTTGAGTGATAAGCATCTCAATACTGGAAATGATGGCTTGGGAGAGAATGTCAATTCTATACCATGTCTTCCTTATTGATAGGAAGAGTTCCAAGGTATGAAAAATGGTCCACATGCAGCAATATCTCAGTGATTTCAATCGATATGGAGTGATGTTGCACTGCAAAGTTAGATTGCAAGAAAACTCAATTTTCTGATTGTTTAAAGTTGGGTCCTTTCTTCTTTTTGCTTCAGGTGAAAGAGTCAATGTTGATTTGGAACTGTCTCCAAGTCTTACAAGTATTGGCTATTGGAAGAACTGTACCTTAATGACTGACTATGTTTAAAATTACTTTTAATTTGGAGTGAGGCAAAGAAGATTGAATCATTTCAAGTCAAACCTTAAAATATCAGTATCCTGCGAGGAGTTTTCTTGGAAGTGAAGTGCAGATTGAAGCAAGAAAGATGGAGAAGTGGTGTGATAATGCAACTTTGTTTGAACCAAGACATTACTGAGATAGGGTCTATTTTGGTAACATGAAAAAAAAATGCATATATTTTTCAAATGTTAGGATCTGCATTAGTCCTTACACAGTCTGAAATGCAGCTGCATGATTTACTCAAATTTTGAATAGTCATCGTAGTACATTAGAGGGTGTCTTTTCTTTTCTACTCTCTCTCCTCCAAGATCTGCAAAGAATTTTAAAACCAAAATAAAATTCAAACCATTCATTAGATTATAACACCTTGTGCCAATTGGTTAGGGACTGACTATTAAATTCAATCTCTATTCCTCTTAAACATCAAAGTTGCACTCCAATTATGTCCTGATAGCCACATTCTCAAGTTAAGTGTTCTGTCCGCAAACAAATTAGCACAGCTGGTACAAATCTCCAGACAGCTTTGAACTTATGAACTGTCAAATGAGAGCCAAGAAAAATGTGGACATTGCGTTGATATATCAGTTGAGTAAACATGAAAGTACGATTGAAAAATACAGTAAGTTAGTTGTGACAATACCTGTAGAGACTAATAGCTTTCTAAACAGAATAGAATTCTCCATGATTCAAATGCGCAAAAAAAAGGAAAAGATTTCACTACTTAAAACTTGTGCTGTGATACTTAGATTGAAGTAAGTCAAATATTAACAGGTATATGATATTTCAAATGAATGAGATCAACAGTCACTACAAGGATGTACTTGGAGTCCAGAAATTCCCACACAAACATGGGACCATGTGTAATCTCGGTCTGTCCAACTCAGCCTTAGTGTTGTCAGATCAATTCAAAAACTGTGGATGTTGGAAATCTGAAACAAACGCCAAAAATACTGGAGAAACTCAGCAGATCTGGCACCATCTGTGGAGAGAGAAATAGTGCTAATGTTTTGAGTTTGCTATGTCTTTTTTTTCAAGTCGCAAAGCTGTTGGAAAATAGGATTTTTAAAATTCTTTTGATTGAGGCAGAGGAGGGGCAAGATGGCTTGGAGGCCGAATGCAAAAGGCGAAGGGGTTGTTAATAAATGGAGAATGTAAAAAGGAGTAAGTGAAGATGCGAAAGGGATAAATTTCATCTTCTTTACTAAGTGTAAAGTAAACGAGACACAAACATGGCATGACTGGGGGTCTGGGAGAGGGTAGAGAATGAAAGCAAAATAGGAAACAGCGCTCCGATAGTTTCATTATTATGTAAGATATATTTTGAGCACTATTATATCACTGACCACTTAAAGGATTTCTTGTATTTATTTTAAACCATCCATATTGTAGTAATGACCAAGTGTTTTTTGACTGAAGGGTTCTGACAACCCTGCAAAACACTTATGTATTTTTAGTTGAAAGGCAGTAATGCAGGATTTTGTGACCATATGTTAATGCTTTGTTTAACACCATAACTTAAATCTTCTTTGGAACTGGAATTGAGGATTTAGTCTGAAGTCCAAACTCTGAAAATACTACAGTGCAAATTGTGATTTAAACGTTACTATAATATTTTAGTTAATTTTGTAGGATAGGCTTTATAGTTTGTTCAAGCTCCTGCATTGAAGAGACTGAAAACTGGCAAGTTTCCTTGAATTGAATCAAGCAATTTTCAGTTAATATGTATCCAAGCTGTGGGAAGAAGGTTAGCATTTGTACATCAAAATTTACTGTTCAAAGGTTCAAGAATTTAAATCTTGGAATTTTGCAATGTTTTCCTGTAAAATCAAATGCCTGAACTTGGGGGAGTTGGATTGAAAGTGTACAGGAAAACTATTATGAAGGTTTTTGACTGGAGCAAATGAAGTAAATTTTTTTTTGTTTTAGCTTGCATAACTATAGAGCTTCTTGCCTAATGAAACTTCAGATCTTTTTTTTAGCCAATTCACTTCCTGTCTCTTTAGCTAAACCTTTCTCTAAGGGAGAGAATGAAAGTGGAATAAAATGGTTCACTTTGGGATTGAATTGGCTTCAAAATAACTCTTGATAGTGATTGGTAGGAGCCAGATTAAATTGAAATTTACAGTAAATTCCCACTGTTTGTAGTGTTCTTGGAAAACCTAGTAACCATCAAACTTACAAACAGCAAACATGTTTTATAATGAGAGTTAATTGGATGGGTTCCAACCATTCAAAATATTGATGTATGAAGACCAAGAAAAGATAAAATTCAAAGATAATGTTTTTAATAAACACTAAATGATCTACTGAAGGAATAACATAATGAGATGAGAAATATATGTAACAAATGTCAGCATGACAAGTTTGAAGTCTCTCCAACACATGGATGTATGGGCCCACATGTCTGGCAGCTAATGCACGTTGACTGTGTTTCTCAATCCCATAGGTAGGTTTACATCACTACACCTCTATTGCATTTTATTAGGCTTTTTTCATTTTCTTGATTTCTCCTGAAAATTTGCTATTCTTTGAGAGACGGGCAAGACTGGCAGTTTAACATTCCAGAATTTTGATGTTTCTGGTGAGATATAGAGTAAATGAGGTCATGGCGATGTGCAGCATGGAAACAGACTCTTTGATTCAACACATCTATGATGACCAGATATCCTAAAATTAGTATGGCCCCATTTGTTAGCATTTGGCCCATATCGCACTGAACCCTTCCTATTGATATATCTATACAGATGCTTTTTAAATGTTAAAATTGTACCAGCCTCCTCCATGTCCTCTGGCTGCTCATTCCATACGTGCACTACCTTCTACGTGAATTGCCCCTTAGGTCCCTTATACTTGTCTCCTTTCACCTTAAACTTACACTCTCTAGTTTTGCACTCCCCTACTCTTGGGACCTTGGCTATTCATCCTTTCCATGCCCCCCATGATTGCATAAACCTCTACAAAGTGTCCCCCCCCAAAGCCTCTGATGCTCCAGAGAAAATAGCCCCAACCTATTTGGCCTCTCCCTAAGGCTCAAACCTTCCAACCCTGGCAATATTCATTTTCTGAACAAACCTTTTGTGAACTCTTTCACGTTTAACAACATCTTTCCTATTGCAGGAAGACTTGAATTGAATGCATTATTCCAAAAGTGGCCTAACCAATGTACTGTGCAGCTGCAGAATGATGTCCCAACTCCTATATTCAATGCACTGATCAATAAAGCCAAGCATACCAAACACTGCCTTCACTATCCTGTCTGCTTGCGACTTCACTTTCAATGAACTACGAACTTGCCCTCCAAGGACTTTTTGTTCAGCAACACTCCCAAGACCTTACCATCAAGTGAACAAGTCCTTGGGGAATTGCTTTACCGATAAAGGAAATTATCACAGCTGCGCTGAGGGAGGACAACTTGGAGAGTGCTCACCTAGTGAGGCTATATGGGTAGCTTTCAGGAATAGAAACGGAAGGGAGTAGTCACTTTTGGGATTGTACTTCAGGACTCAAAAGACAGAAGGTGGTAGAAGAACAGATATGTGGAAAGGTTATAGAAAAATGTAAAAGAATCAGGGTTGTTGTAGTGGGTGATTTTAACTTCCCTATATTGACTGGGACTTGCTTAGTGGTTTTGGAATCTGAAGATAGACAGCCCTTGTAGAATACAGACCTCGCAGGAAAGAACTTAAACAAGGAATTAGAAGGGCTGAAAGGGGCCATGAAATGTCTTTGATGAACAGGATTAAGGAAAATTCCAGGCTTTTTGTACACATATAAGGAGACAGAAGAGGAAGGGTTAAGTACATTCAAGAACAAGCCGGGGGAATTTGTGTGGCGCTGGAGGAAGTGGGCAAGGTCCTTTAATAAATACTTTGCGTCACTATTCACAAAGGAGAAGAACATGGTGGATGGTGAGTCTCAGGAGGGGTATTTTGATATTCTAGGGCATGTCAAGATTAAAAAAAAATTTAAGATAGACCTGTTGGGATCTACCCCAGAATGCTGAGAGAGGCAGGTGAGAAAATTGGTGGGCCTTTTACAAAATCTTTGTATTCTTTTTAATCAGCAGGGAGGTCCCAGAGGATGGAGAATAGCCAATATTGTTCCTTTGTTTAAGAAGGGCAACAGGGATTACCTGGGAAATTACAGGCCAGTGATTCTTGTCAGTGAAATTATTGAAAAAGATTCTTGGGGACAGGACTTACTCACATTTAGAAAAATATGGACTTATTCGCAACGGAGTTTGTGCGGGGGAAGGTCGTGTCTCACAAACTTGATTGAGTTTTTTGAGAAAATGATTGAGGACAGGGTGGTAGAAATTGACATTATGGACTTTGGCAAGGCCTTTGACAAGTTCCCTCATGGCAGACTGATAGAAAAGCTGAGGTCACATGGGATCCATGGTGAGCTGGTAAGATGGATATAAAGCTAGCTTAGTGCTAGAAGACACATTAGTTGTGGAAGAGTGAATTTCAGGTTGGAGATCTGCTCCAAGTGGAGCTCTGCAGGGGTCAGTGCTGGGACCCCCGTTTTGTCTTTTATATAAATGATCTGAAGGAGAATGTAGATTGCCTTAATAGTAAATTTGCAGATGACCCAAAGATTGGGGGAGGATTTCCAGAGGATACGACAGGACATAGGTAGAGACTTAGGCAGAGTAGTGGCAGATGGAGCTTAATCTGGACAAATGCAAGGTGATGTATTTTGGGAGATTTAATGCAGGAGGAGAGTATACAGAAAATAGTGGATGTCTTAGTAGCATCAACATGCAGAAGGATCTAGGCAAACATGTCCATAGTTCTGTGAAAGTAACAACACATGGATAAAGTGGTCAAGAAGATATATGGCATGCTTGCCTTCATTGTTTGGAGCACAAAATCAAAGAATCCCAACAGTGTGGAAACAAGCCATTTGGCCCAACAAGTACACACTAACCCTCTGAAGAGTAACCCACCCAGACCCATACCCCTTTTACCCAACATTTTACCCTGAAGAGTGCATCCAACTTACACATCCCTGAACATACAGAACTGGCTCAAAGGTACAAGACAAAGGGTGGTGGTGGAGGGTTGTTTTTCAGACTGGAGGCCTGTGACCAGTGGAGTGCCACAAGGATTGGTGCTGGATCCACTACTTTTTATCATTTATATAAATGATTTGGATGTGAGCATAAGAGGCAAAGTTAGTAAGTTGCTGTTGACACCAAAATTGGAGGTGAAGTGGACAGCGAAGAAGGTTACCTCAGATTACAACGCGATCTTGATCAGATGGGCCAATGGGCTGAGAAGTGGCAGATAGAGTTTAATTTAGATAAATGCGAGGTACTGCATTTTGGGAAAGCAAACCTTAGCCGGACTTATACACTTAAGATCCTAGGGAGTGTTGCTGAACAAAGAGACCTTTGAGTGCAAGTTCATAGCTCCTTGAAAGTGGAGTTGCAGGTAGATAGGATAGTGAAGAAGGCGTTTGATATGCTTTCCTTTATCGGTCAGAGTATTGAGTACTGGAGTTGGGAGGTCATGTTGCAGCTGTACGGGACATTGGTTAGGCCACCGTTGAAATATTGCATGCAATTCTGGTCTCCTTCATATCGAATGTTGTGAAACTTGACAGCGCACAGAAAAGATTTGCAAAGATGTTGCCAAGGTTGGAGGATTTGAGCTATAGGGAGAGGCTGAATAGGCTAGGGCTGTTTTCCCTGGACCAATTTGAGGCTGAGGGGTGACCTTGTAGAGGTTTATTAAGTCATGAGGGGCATGGATAGGATAAATAGGCAAAGTCTTTTCCCTGGGGTGGGGGAGTCCAGAACTAGAGGGCATAGGTTTAGGGTGAGAGGGGAAAGATATAAAAGAGACTTAATGGGCAACTTTTTCATGCAGAGGGTGGTATGTATATGGAATGAGCTGCCATAGGAAGTGGGTGAGGCTAGTACAATTGCAACATTTAAAAAGCATCTGGATGGGAAGGATTTCGAGGGATATGGGCCAGGTGCTGGCAGGTGGGACGAGATTGGGTTGGGATATCTGGTCGGCATGGACGAGTTAAACTGAAAGATCTGTTTCCATGCTGTACATCTCTACAACTTTGGACAATTTAGCATAGCCAACTCACTTAACCTGCACGTCTTTGAATTGTGTGAGGAAACTGGAGCACCCGGAGGGGGGAGACACAGACATCAGGAGAATGTGCAAACTCTACACAGGCAGCCACCCGAGGTTGGAATCAAACTCTGGTCCCTGGTGCTGTGAGACAGCGGTGCTAACCACTGAGCCACTATGCCGCACAGACCAAAAAAATTTTTGCAGCTCTATAGAGCTTTAGTTAGGCCAGATTTGGAATATTTAGTTCTGGTCACCACACTGCCAGAAGGATATGGTGGCTTTGGAGAGGATGCAGGAATAGCTTTGCAGGATGTTGCCTGGTTTGGAGGGTATTAGATCTAAGGCTTGTTTATACATGAAAACCAATGCATGAGGGGAAATCTGATAGAAGTTTACAAAATTATGAGAGGCATAGTTAGAAAGGATAGTGAGACTTTTTTTTCTTCAGGGTAGAAATGTCAGATATTAGGGGACATAAATTTAAGGTAAAAGGGGGTAAGTTTTTAAAGGAGAGGCATATTTTATACACAGGGTGTTAAGTGCCTGGAATGTGCTGACAGATGAGGTGGATACAAAAGACAATACAATAGTTTAAGGTATCTTGACAGCTATACAAATAGGCAGGGAATAGAGGGATACAGATATAGTTTTAAAAAAACTTTTCCTTTACATTGTGTCAGCACAATCTTGGTGGACTGAAGGACCTATTCCTGTGCTTTACTGGTTGGTTGTCCTCAACTGCAAGACCTGCAATGGACAAAGTCTTATACAGAATGCATTGCATGGGTAAGCCATTTCATGATTGGTAAAGATGCAAAGACAGGACTTTAATTCCTTGAATTTACCCTGGGCCTGAGATTCTTCCTCCCGTTAGCTTACAAATGATTATGTTGACCATTCCCCCAGTTGCTAGTGCAGTGGTAAATTGGCCTAATTTAAGCAAGATGATACTGAATCTTTTATTAATTATTCAATTTTACTGAAACTCAGTGAGAAGGTGGTGCTCATTCTGCATCAATAAAATGGAAACTGTTCCAAAACGACCATGTTTTGGGGCCCTGTTTTGTAGGTTATATTGTCTTGTCTAAATCAAATTGTACGGTGTAGAAGTAGAAATGATCCCTTGATAAGATCATGTTGAAAACATTAAAACTGTTCAACAGTATTGTTAAAGTATTAAGATTTGCTTGAGTACATTATATTTTAATTTTATAAGTATTCTTGAAATATTTGTTACTGTTGAATCTTGTACTTTGAGAGTTAGGATAAATGTACAGTTGCCAAATAATAGTTTTGCTGAATTATTCTGTGAACATAATTTAATTCCGTTATGGCAACCATATTAGTCATTCTTTGATTTTTTTGCTCAAAATAGGAGTGTTTGCTGCTTGACTTAAGCTGTCAATCATATAGAAATCTGTAATTAGGTTAAAAGATATTAAAAATTTTTTTAAAATGTAATTTCTGGAAACAGAATGTTTGCGCACATGTATAATCTGTTAGTTGACCAATAAGATTTTACAATCATTTGATTCATGTTGCATTTTAAGTTAAAAGAAGTTGTATTTTGTTCACTGTCATGTTGCTGTTTGAATGTTAAATGTGCTGAAAATGTGTTGCTGAAAAAGTGCAGCAGGTCAGGCAGCACCCAAGAAGCAGGAGAATCGATGTTTCGGGCATGAGCCCTTCTTCAGGAATCATGCCTGGGCTCATGCTTGGAACATCAATTCTCCTGCTTCTTGGATGCTGCCTGACCTGCTGCGCTTTTCCAGCAACACATTTTCAGCTCTGATGTCCAGCATCTGTAGTCCTCACTTTCTCCTGAATGTTAAATGTGTCAACATTTGTTGGTAAAACATTTCTTCACATTATAAACCAGAAGTTTCTAATTGCACCTCTTGTCTTCAGCAGAAACAGCTATGTTGGAAGCTTGTTCCATTTTAAAAGTAATTTCTTCATGCATTAGACTGATTACGGAAATTTACAAATCACACAACACCAGGTTATCTCACACTATAACCTGGTGTTGTGTGATTTATATCTTTGTACACTCCAGTTTAACACCTGCATCTCTAAATCATGATTATGGAAATGGTTGTGTTAACTGAATTTATTTTAACATTTTGTATTGTAAAACACTAAGGATGGTTTTTCCTTCAGGATTTTCCTGGTTTTACCTATGTATTTAATATTTTTAAATTGAAGAATACTTGTTTTCCACTCTAAAAGAATTAACTGTTTTAGTTTAACCAAGGAGGTGTCTCCCTCAGTCCTTTAATGTTACTTTACTGATTTGAAGTGCATTTGGTAGGTGGTTTCCTACACTTGCACAAAGGAAAAGAAAGGAAAAATGCTTTTGAGTAGTATAACAGAAATGCAAAATTCTTCATAGATGTTTTCCTCTCACTGGTATAGTTGGTGCAAAGTTCAAATGAAGGGTGTAATCTGTACAGTGCAAAATATTTTAAACATTTACCATAAACTAATACCCCACCTCATGAGATGGTAACCTAGCTCAACTGCAGGATTTGTTGATAAATGTGCTTGTTTAGCAGCCTTCTTATAAGATGTGCATATATTATCAAAAATTGCTGTAAGCATATCTCTGATACAATTTTACCCCATACAGTGTTCTGTAATCTTCTACAGTCTCTCGTAGATTTAAGGATGGCTGGTATGAGAAATGCAAACTGAAGTCAGCCTTGTTGGAAGTAGCAAAGAATCCTGACATCCTGAACATGAAGAAGATTCACCTTGCTCCCATCCCTCCACAATGCCTCCTTAATGTTAAGGTTATAGTCTAACACTTTTCTGGTCTGCTGTGAGATTAAAGTGGCACATTCCCCTCTCATTTCTTCTCTTCTCTTGGACTTTTTCTCAACCTGACACCAATGCAGGCTGCAGTCCAAGTTGAGCTTCCTTCTAGCTAATCTCTGTACAATAGCTAGATGCTTTTTCCTTTAGCTGGTATTACTGTCTGAGACCACCTAAAATAAACTGCAAACTAACTATTTAACTTAAGGGTAGACATGAATTCCCTGAACTTTGTTTTCAGCAGTCGTTCTCTGTCACACTGACCTGGATATTTCTAGCTTTCGGAGCGATGCTCCTTCATCAGGTCACAACCACCTGATGAAGGAGCATTGCTTCGAAAGCTAGTGCTTCCAATTAAACCTGTTGGACTATAATCTGTTTTTTTTTAAACTTTATACACCCCAGTCCAACACTGGCATCTCCAAATCCTGGATATTTCTGTCATTCATATATCCAGACCTCTGTGGCTAAGTAACACCTTAGTATTATTCCCTGTCTCTTTTTTTTTGTAATGCATTAAACCTCTAGCCCACCTCTTTTACCTCAAGTTGTAAAACCTCATTAAATGCATGTTCACAAAAAATGCATGCATGCTTTCAGACATCTCTGAAAAACTCAAAACTAACTTTTTAAAAGGAGTCTGTTTTCCTTTCTTACCATATAAAATAGAAGGTAATTTATATTATAAATTTAAAGTGGTACATTGTTTTTAAACATCTTTTTCTAAGGTAAGGAGGGCAAAATTCTCCATTGATCAAAAGGTTTTGAAGTTGAAAATTTGTTGCAGATTTCATCTGTCTGTTATAACACAAGGCTACCAGAACCTAACAAAAGTCTGAAAGTACCCTAATGTCAATTACCATCATCAGATAGCAATAAAGAATTTAGTATTCATTATTATTTGTACTTATTCTGCAAAATTCCAGTTCTTTATTATCTTTGCAACATGATCATAGTGTTTGAAACAATAAGTGCACTGTCTCTGATTAGTTATGAAAACTCAATCTACGTTGGTTTAGAATAAATCTCTACTTAAATATATTTAATATTTTTGCAAAGTGTTTTGAGTTTGAGGATTATATAACAATGTGTGAGCAAAATGTTTACTATCTTTGGCAAAACTGTGCATTTTGATTTTGTTTCCAATTTGGAATTAACAATATTCCTAATAAGAAGGATAAATGTACCTTATTTGATCTCAATATTCTGAAATTGAGTTGGGTATGAGAAGAATGCTTTGAATTGTGGGGCGGGGAGGGCAAATTAAGAAGATTTGGACAGGTTAGACTTGGATTTGTTGGCATTTAACAGTAAATGATCACTTGATTGAAACATGAGATTCTGAATAATGTTGACAAGATGGATGTGGAGAGGATGTTTGAGAGAATCTAGCGCAAGGGACCACTGTTCATAAACCAACATTCAATATAAAGATGAGACTTTTTTTCCCCCTCTTTGATCATGTGCCTTGGAACTGTTCCTAAAAAAAGTGAATGGAAATCGAGTCCTTGAATATTTTACTGCACAGGTTAGTAGGCGCTTAGGTTTTCAGGGATAGGGCTGGAATGCCAATTCGAAGTTGCAATCAAATCAGCCATGAAGGGCTGAAAGGCTTCTTCTTGCTCCTAATCTTTTTGTATGATTTTCCTGCTTTTTGTTTGTTCAGCTTCATTTTACAATATAATAGAATGTAAATAATATCTTGTTTTGTAGTGATTGTATACATAATAATATATTTATAATGGATGATCATATCTGCAATTGTAATGACCCAATCGGGAAAGTGATTCTCAAACCCTTTTACTCTTGGGGTCACCAAGAAGTCAATGATTTAATCAAAGCAGACAAAGTCCCTGATATACCTGTCTGATGGAGTCAAGTGAACAGAAAACACTGTTTGGGCTTTGTACTTATCAAGAATGACTGTCTGTCTATTTATTACAAAAAAGTAAATTCTAATCCCAACTAAACAGATATGCATTTTCAACATACTAGTTAAATTTCTAATCCTTTTTTAAAAGCTCTAGACACTTTTCTTGAAAACCCTATTCAATAGCACTGGTCCATAAGGTGTGATAAATTTTGGCTTGCGAGGGCTTTCTGTTCTTCAGTCTCCATCAGGTTCTTTCACTATACTGGAAGCACAGGGTGATTGGTACACTTAACTACAAAGTCTCTCAGATATTGGTTAAAGGCAACAGTTTACAACAATCGATGAGTGAAAATAGTTAGCTTTCTTTAGGCTTCATATATTTTTATTGCAGCGACAGACACTGATAACCTGCCCTTACAAAGGCTTCTCACTGTTCTCACCTATAAGTTGTTCAGCTATGCAGAAACCAATTAGAGAATTATCATCGAATTGATGACCTATGGCATCCAGGACTGGTTTATACAATGGTGGCCAATCAGGACCCCCCTCCAATGCTGGGCTGTCTAAAAGCTATTTCCTTCACTGCTTGAACAAAACAGCAGTATAAACATCACACACAGTAACTTAGTAACTTTAGTTTTTAAAAGTCCTTCCACAGTCCTTGGTTTTAAGAGCTATTTTTCTATTTCAGTTCTCAATTAAAAACATAAAACAAAATACAGTCTTAACACAGTGTGATGGACTACAAACATATATCTTGAAGTCAACGAGTAGAACTCCTGGATGTGGTTAACGTAGTTCTAGGAGTGGAGTCTGTGTTCTGATATTTGCAGTAGCTCCACTGCAACCTGCTCGCAATGTTGTGTTCTACCTGCGAAGTCTACTGAATCGCAGAATTGTTATGGTTCAGAAGAAGGCCATCTTGTTTCATTGGATCTCCAAATGAGCATCATGACTTGGATCTATCCTCCCACTCTTTTACTGTAAGTTTGAGTGTAATTTATAATTAAATAATATTTCATGCAATTGTTTTGTCTTCACTTTAAACATATTGGCACATGTTTTTCAATGGCAAAGGAGCAACATCATTGGTCACTGCTGATATTTGATCACAGAAGTTCATGGGTTGTCAGGCAGTAATTTCCTCAAACCTAATATCTTTTCCAGTGCACATTCTGTTTCAGGGTTCTGTTGTATGATTGTTAGGCTATTCAACCAAACATGTTTAATAATCTCCACTGAGCAATGCAAAATCCAGTCTAAAGCAAAAAAGATAAAGTAAAATAATGACTGAGAAATATGGGAAAGATTAAGGAAGAGATATAAGAAATAGAATATGGTAAAACATTTTTTTGTAATCTAACATCACAGTTGTATGAGAAGAAACTTTGTTTGAGCATTTGCAGCAATTCTTAGTGGGGATCTAATGTGCAAAGGCAGCAAATTCATGCCAATGCAGTTAAGTGAATGTTCAAAAATAGTCAAATTGCAACCATGCACCTTCCTATGGAGCAGCATATCAACTTTGAGACTTTAAAGTTTTGCATTTCTGGCTCTCCCAAAGTTCCTGTCAGATTTCCTCTTGTTGACAGTGAGTACTGATAGCATCAGAGCAGGACAGCTCTTTATTGTCCTCACTAACATTTTAATCCTTCATTGAATATCATTAAAGTAGATTGTATGTTCTTACTGTTTTTGTGGGACTTAGCAGTATGTAAATTGCCTGTAGCAATTCCTGCATTAAAATTGTGATTGCACTTCATAGAATGCTTTATAATTTAGTACTTTTGAAGTCCAGAAGACTTAAGGCACTGAATGCAGGTTAACTTTTTTTAAAACTTTAGACAATCTATTTAAATTCAAAGTAATTTTGTTCCCTTTCCAAAATATATTTTACCTCGTTTCTTTATATTGGTACTACGTAGATGGAAATTCATTTTTCAAACATTTGTCTTCAGCCCTGTGCCTGGTTTGTGGAGGAAAAGGTGCACAATACCATAGTTAACACTGGAATTTCATGATACAATTTAGTGTTTTGCTCAATCATTACTAAAGGCAGTAAAAGGTTCATACATGCTAAGGTTTTTGGCTGTGTCAAAAGTAGGATAGCAGTGCCCTCAAGTGGTGGGCAATAACATTTTAACAAAAATAAAATCCGAATGAACTGCAGATGCTGTAAATCAGAAACAGAAACAGAAATTGCTGGAAAAGCTCAGCAGGTCTGGCAGTACCGGTGGAGAGAAATCAGACTTAACATTTCGAGTCGAGTGACCCTTACTCAGAACATTTTAACACCCGGTTTCTGCTGTGATTGCCAATGTGCTGTTTGATCCACTGTTGCATGACTGAAATGCTCTTGAGTCAGTTAATAGATCAAGTTAAGAAATAGAAGCAGGGTAGATGTGTCCAACTTGCTTTTAGTCACTGTCTGGCATTTTATGGTTAATCAACAGTGCTAATCAATAACCTTCAAGAAATCTGCTCATAAAACTAGCAACTTCCATGACCTGGTTTCTCTTTTTGACATTAGCAGTTTAAATCTGCTACCAAGTCAACAGCATGTAACAACCGTTAAGTCAATAAGCAAGGAAGGAACAGAAGTTCTTACAAATGCCACTTACTCAGAACTGAATTCTGCACGTTTCCCCTGTGTCAAGTCACTTAACTGAAGGAATTTCTGAATTTTTATTATTCTGCATAAATGTGACTACAAAGCTTACTCTTAGTTTCAGTGCAGTAAAGACTGTATATGCTGACAGTGTCTTGGTGGTTGTTGGAGCTGCACTCATCCACGCAAGTGGGAAGTATTCCAACAAACTCCTGACTTGTACCTTGTATCTTGTAGATAGTGGGTAGGCTTTGGTAAGTGCTTAACAATGTGTTGCTGGAAAAGCGCAGCATGTCAGGCAGCATCAAAGGAGAAGGAGAATCGATGTTTCGGGCATAAGCCCTTCTTCAGGAATCACAGCTCTGTGAGATCATATTCCTGCCTTTGGCCTATATGTTTTAATACTTAACACAAATTTATCTACCTAAGATTTAAAATTAACAACTGATCCTGCGTCCCATGCTGTTTGTAAAAGACAGTTCTGAACATCTATCATCCTTCATAAAAGGAAGTGCTTCCTAAAATCTCTCCTGAATGGCCTAGCTCTGATTCTCAGAAGATGACCCCTAATGCTACAATTCCTAACCAGATATCTTTATCTACCCTGTCCATTCCTGTTACTATCTTGAGGACTTCAGTCAGATCATTCCCTGACTATGTCAATTTGAGAGAAAACAGGCCTATTTTGTGTAATCTCTCCTCATAACTTAACTTCTGAAGTCCAGTGTCATTCTTGTAAATGTATCTTGTAATACCTCCAAGATTTAGATTAAATTAGGTTAGTTTTTTTTGGTATGGAAACAAGCCCTTTGGCCCAACAAGTCCACATAGACCGTCTGGAGAGTAACCCACCCAGACCCATTCCCCTACGCTTATATTTTCCCCTGACTAATGCACCTAACACTATGATCGATTTACCATGGCCAATTCATCTGACCTGCACATCTTTTGAGTGTGGAAGGAAACCCATGTAGATACTGGGAGAATGTACAAACTCCACATAGTCACCCGAGGCAGGAATCAAACACAGGTCCCTGGTGCGGTGAGGCAGCAGTGCTAACCACCGAGCCACCATGTTGCCCTAATATAGACAATATATCCCTAAAAGACAATATATCCTTCCTAACGTGTGATGCTAACAAACACAACTAGACCCTATATACCGGCCACTGCAGCGGACAGCAACTGACAACTGGAAGCGGCAGATTCAAACCAGTATAAATGCCGGAGGAATCAGCACAGAAGCGCTTCACAGGACGCTCCCAAGCACTGAAGATGTCACCTAGAATGAGGACGAAACGTTTGCAACAAAAACTCCCAGCTCGGCGAACAGAACCACAACAAACACAACTATCTTCATTTGTGTCAAATATGACTCCAACCAGTGGAGAATTTTCTCCGAGACCTGGTGACTCCAGTTTTACTAAGGCTCCCTGATGCCACAGTCAGTTAAACGTGGCTTTGATGCCAAGGGCTGTCACTCTCACTCTCACCCTCGCCTCACTTTTGGAGTTCAGTTGTTTTGTCCATGTTTGAATCAAGATGTTTGAGGTAGCCCTGAAAAAAACTCAAATAGGGTGACGGTAGGCAGATTATTGTTGATCAGTTGCTACTCAATTGTGCTGATGATGACACCTTCTATCACATTACTGATTGAGAGTAAACTGTGGGGCCTTAATTACTGGATTAGATTTGTCCTGCTTTTTGTATACAGAATATATCTGAGTTATCATCCACATTATCAGACAGATACCAGTGTTGTAGTTGTACTGAAACAGCTTGTCTAGGGGTGTGGCAAGTTCTGGAGCACACCTCTTTAGTACTATTACTAGAATGTTGTCGGGGCCCATAGCCTTTGCAATATTCAGTGCCTCTAACCATTTCACGATTTCATGTGGAGTGAATCAAATTGAATGAAGACTGCCATCTGTGATACTGGGAATCACTGGAGGAATCTGAGATGGATCATCCACTGGGAACTTTTTGCTGAAGATTGTAAATGCTTCAGCCTTATCTTATACTAGGCTCTCTCATCATTGAGAATGGGGATATTTGTGGAGCCTTCTCCCCCAATGAGTTGTTTAAGTGTCCTCCACCATTCACAACTGGATGTGGCAGAATTGCAGAGTTTTTAGATTAGATCTGAATCATTGTATGTGGGATCATTTAGCTCTACTTAACACTTGATGCAACACCACGTTGACATCACACTTCAGGACCGGAGCCGAACAAGAACAAGCAGAGAACAGTCTGGGAAGGGAAGTGATATAAACATCTACCTCCTGGGATTTGCAGCCTTCACTTCAGGAGTAGAGCTGAGTGGAGAGCAGCCTGAGAAAGTAAGTGTTTGATTCTGAGAGGAAAACTGAAAAGTGATGTCACAAGAGGGCTGTGATATGATTGGCCAAGAGTTTGCTAATTTTGAATCTGTTAAATTACCTTGTGAAATTATTGGTTACCACTAGCATTTAGATTGAGATTATGTGCATAGATATAAAAAGTTTTTAAAAATTTGCAATTAATTATACAAAATAAAGCTGGAGGTTCAGGTGATGTGTTTTTTCTGCATGATGTGGGAGCTTGTGAACCCCGTTGTGATTCACAGTGACTGTGTCGAGTAAATGTTGGTTGCTCGAGGAACTCTAGCTCAGAGTCGCTTAGCTGGAGTCTGAGCTTCAAACGTTGACACAGCAGGGAGGGGGAAGAGTTATCTGGTCACTCTGTTTTAGGAGACAGTGACACCCTTAGACTGACTGACTCCAATTCGGCCAGTGATCAGGGACAGGAGGGTATGGCTTGTCCGTGAGGCACGTAGAGGTATCCAAGAGGGCTGCAGGAGCCTCAGTTGTTGTCCTTGTCCAACAGGGTCAAAAGTCTTGCTCCCTGTGTGGACAGGAATGGGGACTGCAGGGAGGATGAGCCGACTGGCCACAGCACTGCGGTGCAAGGAACAATTCAAGTGGGGGGGGATAGAAATGAAATGCCATTGTAATTGGGGATAGTATAGTTAGGGGCATAGACACTGTTCTCTGTGACCACGATTGAGAGTTCCAAAGGTTGTGTTGCCTACTTGGTGGTTGGGTTTGGGCTATCTCATCTGGGTTGCAGAGGAACTTGGAGTGGGAAGGTAAATATCCAGTGATCTCTGTCCACTTAGAAGCAAACAACATAGATAAAACTAGGGAGTGTGAACAGCTAGGAGCTAAATTTAAAAAGCAGAACCAAAAAGGTGGTAATATCTGGATTTCTATCTGATCAGCGAGCTAATTTACACAAGTTCAATAAGATTAAGCAGGTAAATCCGTGGCTCAAAGATTGGTGTGGGAGAAATGAGTTTGAATTCATGGGACATTGGCACCAGTAATGGGGAAGTAGGGACCTGTTCTCACAGGACGGTCTTCACCTGAATCTTGCTGGGATCTGAGCAAATCAAATAACTAGGGCTGTGGACAGGGCTTTAAGCTAAATTGTGGTGGTGATGTTTTTGGTGGGGGGGAGGGAGGGAGGCAGAAGGGGAGGTTGAGGAGAGGTAGTAGGGCTGCCCCATTGTCCGAACATCAGGTTTGGGGGGGCGGAGGAGTGGGGGGATGGGATGTGGGGTGGAAAGGGTTCGGTTATAGGAGAAATTAGAAAACCCAACTTAGAAGAGGGAAGAGTGCAGGTTAGCAATGTGACAGATGGTTATCAGACATAAAGGTGAGAGACAGAAAAGGTGAATATCTTTATACAGCAAGAAATTATATTTAAAAGGGAAATTCAACAGTGGAATAGATTTAAAAGCTTTGTTATATAAATGCAGGAAACATTCAAAACAAACTTAATGAGTTAATAGCGCAAATAGAAACAGAAGGGTACAATTTGGTAGCAGTTACTGAGATGATGTGCAGGTTAGGTGAATTGGCCAGGCTAAATTGCCCGTAGTGTTAGGTGCAGGTGTAAATGTAGGGGTCTGGCTGGGTTGTGCTTTGGCAGGTTGGTGAGGACTTGTTGGGCCGAAGGGCCTGTTTCCACACTGTAAGTAATCTAATATGATTACAAGGAGACCAGGTCTGGGAATTGAATATCCAGAGGTACTCAGCATTTTGCTAAAATAGACTGAAAGGAAAAGGTGGTGGTGAAGGAGGGTTTCAGTGCTGTAATGAGAAATAACATAAGCACCGGGAGTTCAAGATGTGGAATTAACCTAGGTAGAAAAAAGAAATAGCAAAGGGAAGAAGTACTCTAGGAATAATCTATTGGTCCCCAAACAGTTGTTCTGCAGTGAGTCACAATATAAATCAGCAAATATTAGAGGCTTGCAAGAAAGGTACAGAAATAATCATGGGTGATTTTAACATGCACATAAGTTGGAAGAATCAAGTTGGCAAGGGTAACCTGGAGGCAGAGTTAATTGAATGTATTAAGAGATTGTTTGTTTGTTTCTTAGAACAGTATGTTGTGGAATCAACCAGGGAGCAGATTACTCCTGGGTTTGAATTTGATATTGTAATGAGGAGAGATTAGTTGATGACATCATAGTTAAGGATCCTTTAGGGAGTAGTGACCATTGTATGATAGAATTCAAAATTCAGTTTGGGGATGAGAAAGTGGAGTCCAATAGTAGTATTCCGAAATTAAACAAAGAAAATTATCGGCATGAGGACAGATTTGGCTCAAGTAGATTGGGTAGGAAGGCTAGGTTGCAAGACAGTGGATGAACAGTGCAGATGTTTAAGGAGATAGTCAATTCCTCACGACTAAAATATATCACAGTGAGAAACAAAGATGGGAAGGGGTGGGAGGGGTGTTTAAAAAATACATCCATTGCTAAACAAGGAGTCAATGACAATATAAAGTCAAATACTAAGATATGCCATATTGCAAAGGCGGGATGAAAGATCAGAAAATTTTCAAACATAAACAAAGGGATATTAAAAAAAAAATAAAGAGCTAAGGTAGATTAAAAAAGAGCACTAGCACGAAATATCAAAAATGATAGCAAAAGCTTCTATAGGCATATAAAAGGGAAGAGTCGTGAATGTGAATGTTGGTCTCTTGGAAAATGAAACTGGAGAATTAATGATGAGGAACACTGAGATGGCAGAGATGCTGAATCAATACCTTGCCTCAGTTTTCACGGTGGAGAACAATAGTACCATTCCTTTTGGAACGGGCAAGTCAGAAGTAATAGATAAAGTAGAACTTAGAACAATATACATTGATAGGAAAAAGGTACCAAGCAAACTATTCCGATTGAGGACAGACAAGTCCCTCAAGCCTAATGGCCTACATCCTAGAGTATTAAAGGAAGTGGCAGCTAAGATAGTAATCCATTGGTTACAATATTCCAAAGTTTTCTGGACATGGGAAAAGTTCCAGTGGATTGGAAAATGGCTAAGATAAGGCCCTTATTTTGTCTTCCTCCCTTTTTAAATGTGGGAAATTACAGACTAGTTAGTTTAACATCTGTTGTTGGGAAATTGTTAGAATCAATTATCAAGTAAGCAATATCAGGACATTTGGAAAATCAAAATGCTATCTATCAGAATCAGCATATTTTCATGAAGGGCAAATCATACTTGACTAATTTTCTAGAGTTTTTCAAAGTAATAAGCAAAGTGGATAACGAAGATGCTGCAGATGTAATTTATCTGGCCTTCTGAAAGGCGTTTGATAAGGTGCCGCTTAAAAGGTTAATTCACAAGATTGGATTGGGGTAATTTTATTAGCTTGGATAGATGACTGGGTGATGGGGAGAAGACAATCTGGATAAAGGGTTGTTTTTTTTCCCTGAATGGCAAGATGTAACTAATAGGGTGCCACACAGTTCTGTCCTTGGACCCCAGCTATTTACAATCTTAATTAACGACTTGGATACAGTGATAGAAGGCTCTATAGCCAAATTTGTGGACAACACAAAAATAGGTGTGACAGTAAATTGCAATGAAGAAATAAGAACCTCTCTCAAATGGTTCAGAGAGTGGGCTCAAATGTAGTAGATGGAGTTTAACGTGGATAAGTGTGAGGTTATGCATTTGGGTCAAAAAAATAAGAAGGTGACCTATTATCTTAATGGGGAGAGACTTTGGGTTGCTCCAGTGCAGAGGGATCTAGGTGTACTCATTCATGAGTCCCATAAATCTAGTGTGCATGTACAGTAGATAAAGAAAGCAAATGGAATGTTGGTTTTTATAGCTAAGGGAATAGAACATAAAGGTAAGGAAGTATTGTTGCAACTATACAAGGTATTGGTGGGACTGCACCTGGAATATTGTGCAGAGTTTGGCCCCAACATTTGAGGAAAAATGGAGTGGCATTGGAGACAGTTCAGAGATTGATCCCAGAGATGAAGGGTTTGAGGTATGAGGAGAGATCAAACAGTTTAGGTCTACGCTGTCTGGAACTGGGGAGATGAGGGAAGATCAAATTGAGGTATTCCAGATGATAAAAGTTGTGGATAAAATAAATGTGGAGTGGATGCTTCCTCTTGGGCATTCTAGGACAAGAGTTCATATTCTTAGGACAAGGGGTATCAAATTTAAGAGTTGAGGAGGAACGGTGGCACAGTGGTTAGCACTGCTGCATCACCGTGCCAGAGACCTGGGTTCAATTCCCGCCTCAGGCAACTAACTGTGTGGAGTTTGCACATTCTCCCTGTGTCTGCATGGGTTTCCTCCGGTCCAAAAAATGTGCAGGTTAGGTGAGTTGGTCATGCTAAATTGCCCGCAGTGTTAGGTGTAGGGGAATGGGTATGGGTGGGTTGCGCATTGGCGGGTCGGTGTGGACTTGTTGGGCCGAAGGGCCTGTTTCCACACTGTAAGTAATTTAATCTAATCAAAAAAACTACTTTGAGGGTTGTGAATCTGTGGAATTTACTATCCCAAAGTGTGGTGGATGCTGGGACAGTGAGTAAATTTAAGGAAGAGTTAGACAGATTTTAATTGGTAATGGGTTGAAGGGATATGGAGAGAAGGCAGGAAAATAGGGGTGAGCAGCATATCAGACGTGATCAAATGGGCCAAATGGACTAATTCTGCTCCTATATCTTATGAACGTAAGGTATGTCTGATGCTGCCCCCAGATCTCATTCACTCATATGGCAGTTACTTGCACATATGAGCCACTTCTGTGTTTAAAAATTTAAAAAATTACATCACAGTCCTTTTTTAAATCTTTCTCCTCTCACCTTAAAAATATGCCCCTAGATTTGAACACTCTACCCTACATAACGTATTGTAGAAATTCACCAAGTGTCCTTAGACAGCACTTTCCAAACCCACAACCACTACCAACCAGAACAGCAGATACATGGGGAACACCCCCTGCAAGTTACCTTTCAAGCCAGTCACCTCTAACTTAGAAGTTTGTGGCTTAATTTCATTTCAAGATTTCAAGTAATTTAAAATCAGACCGCTGTGCACTGCGGATTGTTACGTTGTTGGAGATAGTCACAAAGATGCTATCAAGGGATAAGTTCATAATTGCACAACTTGCAATAGCAGGCAAATATTGCACCGTATGGTATAATAAGCCCGCATTCTAAAATCACACATTAGTCATTTTAGTGAGCAATTGGTGTTTTTGCCAAATACAACTGACGGACTTATAGGAGCAGTAGATTACACCATTGCATTTCCTATAACTTCATCTCATTTACATTTTATGTACTATTTACACTGTTAACTACAATTTTAATCACATTTGTGTTGAAGAAGTGGGAAAAATAGTGGCCAGCTTTAAAGGGTTAAACAGCTATATCTATAACAAACATGTGTTGCAAATTAGTTCTGAACAGGAAAAGGAGGGTTTTGTTTTCTCCCTGAATGGAAATTACGTCAATGATTACCATGGTGTTGCTTCCACTAAAAGGGAATAAAAGCTCCAGAAATATGACATATCGACAATCAGATGACAACATTTCTTTATATTATAACATTTTGTATACAATGCTATTTTTAATGACTTCAAAAGGAGAGAATAAAGTCTAGAAAAGTTGTGATGAAGGTCCAACTGTTGAAACTGAGCATACATTCTTCAGTTATTTTTAGGAGGCCTGTAACAACCCAGCTGTCTAGTTGCAGTGTCAGTGAAATGACACTTTGACAACCTATCACATTTCTCCTTCACTCTGAACGGAAGCTTGCATCAGTGGCTGAGTACTTCTTTAAAACTGCACCATTGGGAGTGTGTGTAGCTGGCATTTTGAGATTTACCTTTAAAGCCAGAAACAAGGTATTTAAAATTAATTTGATGTTTTGCTTTCATGAATTGTTAGATGATGTAACACAGGTTACCAATCTATCTTAACTAACAGTTCATGTCTTGCCTTGTTTAGGCCAAAGTTGTTGTCCGTGTCTATTTTTAGTGATAACAGAAAGTGGTGCAGGCATGTCTGGTTCTATTGCTGAATCATTTTGTCCAAAATGAATCTGAAAGGTTACCTGCAATTTTAATAGATTTCTATTTCTTTATATTGGTCTGTGCAAATTGCTTCTAAGTTTATAAGATTTATTTGAACCAAAAGAGAGAGATGCATATATGCCATTTCAAAGGAGTACGTATATAACTTTACATTTGTTCAATGCACTTGTGCATTAAAACAGTATTTTCTTGTTTCACAGAATGGATTGTTGGAATTGGAAGTGTTTAAAAATATTCTCAAGTTTTTGATTCTAAAATCACCCTACTGTAGATGATTCCCCCGTGCATTGTTTATTGTGATGTCTAATTTAGTTTTAATGCAGTTTTTAACTTTTGAACTTACATTTTCTTTATTGTGATTAAATAAAAGTAATTTTGTCGTGCCTATTTGTAACAATGTGATGCTTTCTTTGCTATAGTGTTGCCTACATTGTAATACAAATAGATTCTGTGAAATGCTGCCTTGTTTTAAAATTTAGGAGTTGATCATAACTGCAATAAAATTAAGCTATTTTTAAAATTGTACTTGGTGCAAATAAACATTATCTTTTAAAATATGGGTAGGAATTTTGAAAATTTTCAAGAAATATATCTTTGCCCTCACTCAGCCTACTTTCCATTGGAGATGCTCTTCCATGTCCTAGTACCTTCAGACTTGACAGTGTAGTTGCTTTCCTGGCCAGCTACCTGCTTTCCACTTTAAGCTTTAATTCATTCAAGACTCTTTTCTGCATTCTGTCCCATACAGTTTTACTTTTCTATGTGTGATTTTTGATTATCTTAACACCTTTTAATTAAGACCTAACCCCCCCCCCCCCATCCTATCTCTGTTTCCTGCATTTCCCATGGCTAATCCACTAGTCTGCACATCCTTGGACACTATGGGCAGTCCACCTAATCTGCTTAACTTGGATGACAAAATCCAAAGATATTAATGTGTATTGTAAATAATTGTGGCCCCAGGACTGATTCTGTGGAACACCACAAATTATGGGTTGCCGTACTGAAAATCCCCCCTTTATCTCAACTCTGTCGTCGTTTAGTTGGCTAATCCTCTATCCATGCTAATATATGAACCCCCAACACCATTGACAGTTATCTTTGTTATGACATGGAGAGAGACCGCCAAGTCAAATTGGTTTTCCTATCTCTGTATTTGCAACACAATAAAATTAAAACCTTCAAAGACCCTCAAAATTGATCCAATTTGTTCTTTAGCAATGAATAACCAGTTCCAGACTAACTGAGTTTCAGACACTGGGTTTAAACAAAAGACTTAGCAATTTTTTTTAGCAGTATAGTGACTTTAGAACAAAAGTGAGCAACAAAGTAATCTAATTATGATTTAAATCCATTAACCTTTGCTTTCAACCTGTATTCATAAAAAAGACTGAAAGACTAATGAAAGAAAATACCAAAACTGGCCAATGGTTTTCATGATACACTGTCCGACTGGCATGTATAGTTGTTTTTAGTTGATTTTCTGGAAACAGGGCATGACCCGTAAAGGTGGAGGGATGGAGCCACCTAGCACAGAGAATCTTGGATGCCAAGGAACTTTTAGGATTGGATAAGCAAGGAAGCTTAGGGTAGATACACGAAGGTTCATAACACAGCTGAGCTTTTAAATGAGATCATTGTATTTGTATTTCCAATAGAGAGGGACGATATAGATATGGAAATTGGGACAGAAGTCGGGGGAGAGGTATAAGCAGGCTTGAAATTGGGATACCCAGGTCCAGTTGTATCAGGCTACTGTGAGGCAAGGGAGGAGATTGCAGGGGCTCTGACATTTATATTTCAAAACCTCATTGGCTATAGGATGGGTGCCAGAGGACTGGAGGACAGCTAAGGTATTCCCTTTATTCCAGAAAGGTGTTAGGGATCAAACCAAGATACTACAGGCCAGGTGGTTTAACATCTGTGGTAGGGAAACTATTGGGGAAAAAAAAGAGAGACAGAATTAATCTCCACTTTGAGAGGCATGAATTTATTTTGAATAGTTAGCATGGCCTGTAAGAGGGAGATCACACCTACCAAATTGAGGTTTTTCTAGCAGGTGACAGGTTTGTAGATGCAGGTAGTGCAGTTAATGTAGTTAAAGTGGTCCATGGGATACTTTGCTTTTTATTGGTTGTGGCAAGAAATATGCAAGCAAGGAGGTTATGAGGGATCTGTACATAATTTCAGTTAGGCCACAGCTAGAGAACTGGGTACACTTCTGGATGCCACATGATAGGAAAGATGTGATAGCACTGGACAGGGTGTAGAAAAGATGTGACCTGGGCTGATTCAGCTATGAATAAAGATGTGATTAATATGTAAAAATTTCTTACAAGCATAGACTGGGGAGATATGTTTAAGCCTTTCCTCTTCATGGAAGGGCCAGTAACCAAGGGGCACAGTTTGAAGGTAAAGGTCAGGATGTTTAGAAGGCATGTATGGAAATAATTTTTTTCATCCAGAGAGTTGTAGAGTGGTAGAGGTGGAAGCCTTCAATCCTATTTAAGAAATATTCAGATGAACACTTGAAACAAGGTTTTGGACCAAGTGATGGAAAATAGGATTAGAATTGATTGATGTTTGATCACTGATATGGACATGATGGGATAGGAGGTATTGGGATAAGTAATTAGGTTAGCTGTGAATCTATTGAATGGCAATTTGAGGCCTACTTTTGTTCTTAATTCATAGATTTGTATGTGAAAAATAGTACTTTCAATGATGCAACATTCTCAGAAGGCTGGAAATTCCATCTAGATTTTCATGTTGAAATCCTGGAGTAAGACTCAAACCTGAGATCTTTTTGACTATCCGATGGGAATGTGGCTGTATTAGTGTTTTGAATAGTGCTGAAACATTTGACCCATAACCTGAAGACTATTCTTCAGTTCTATGTTATGTTCTGGGTAATAGCAAGATTTTTGAGAGAAAGGGTGTTAATATAATAATTGGTTACTGCACTGTAAACTACTTAAATATCTCCTTTGTCAAAGTGAAGAATATTGTAAACTTTTTAAGCAATTATTTAATATTACTTTACTGTTATTAGGACCATGGAACTGTAAAGGCTAAAAGTCAACGTTTTTAAGATAGCGATGAATGTAATGATTCACTTTCCCAAATACTGTATTCTTCCCAGAATAGAGACTGATACAATGAAATGCTGACCTTTATGCGAGAGCTCATGAAGACAGCACTAACTGAGATAATGACTAACTGTGATAACTTGGTATATTACAAGCGTGATCACACTCCAAAAGTACTTAATTGGTGACAAATTGCTTCTGGGCAACTGAGGTGGGGAAAAAAAATCACTAAATGCAAGGCCTCTTTCTTTCTCTTTTGCTCATGTGGCTGCCCTCTTTCTTTTCTCTCCCTAACATTTGAAAGTCTGCCATAAACTAACTTACAGTATCACTGAAAACCAAAGCCTTTATTAAAACATAAATTAGTTGATTATAATCTGTCTGACTCATGACTTTCACATTGTCATATTAAAAGGCGAGAAGTGCCATTGTGATTTTGGCAGAAGTAGTTTTTTGACAGTGAACTAATGGCTTCTCTGCAGGATCTTCTGAAACGTTTGTACCATTTAGTTCTGATATTTGATGGGATTCAATCTATTTAAGCACATGGAAATTTGAGTGCAATCTCAGCAGTATCTGATAGCATAGAAATTTATATAATTGGACTGATGCCCTAGAGACTGTGTTCAAATAGCCCTGTAAATTAATTTGAGGGAAATAAAATTTTACTGGCTGACACTAATTGGCCAGCAAGGTGCAGAATTGTCATTTAAAAACTCAGACCCATCCGGGTCATTACTACTTTTAAAGAGTGGGACATTCTCCCCACTCTCTGACCTACACACAAACCCAGTCCATTGGGAATGGGAAATAAATTATGCTTTCTCAGTGTTTCCCACATTCTAAGATTTTATTTCATAAATTTGAAATACTATGAGAAAGTAGTAGAGATTGCAGCTACTATAATATGGCAATAAGATTGAGGTTTCTGTAATTTGATACTTATTACAGAATTGTAATGGAGGCAATCATTTAAAAGTTTGTACATAAATTTATTAAATAAAAGTAAAAAAAAATGGAAAACCTAAAGTCTAGCAGTATCTGTGGACGATAGACTTCATTGTGGTGAAGTTGGTGAAATAAATGTTGAGTCCAGAATGCTGTAAAATTCTGAGATGCTTGAGTTGAGCTTCACTGGAAGACTGCAGGAAACCATGGGTGGAAATGTGAGGGAGCAAGATGGTGTTATAAAATGACCAAAACTTTGGGACTGTTTCTGTATTGGGTCTGCATTTAGTCTCCTTGATCCAGAGGAGACTGCATTGTGAGCTCATGAGATGGAGCTGGAGAAACTGAGGTAACGTAATGAACCCTTCTGGGTGGCATGGTGGCACAGTAGTTAGCACTGCTGCCTCAAAGCGCCAGAGACTTGGGTTCAGATCCCGCCTCAGGCAACTGTCTGTGTGGAGTTTGCACATTCTCCCCATGTCCCAAAAACCAGGTTCTCCGGTTTCCTCCCACAGTCCAAAAATGTACAGGTTACGTGAATTGGCCTTGCTAAATTGCCCATAACGTTAGGTGAAGAGGTAAATGCAGGGGAATAGGTCTGGGTGGGTTGCTCTTCGGAGGGTTGGTGTGGACTTGTTGGGCCGAAGGGCCTGTATCCACACTGAGTAATCTAATCTAAATCTAAAGAATTGGGGTGTGAGGAAGTGTAATCCGTGTAGCTGTTGGAGTTAAACAGTCTAACTCATCAGATGTGAAGACTTTGAAGTCAATGTAGGGATGACTCAGGGATGGATCCAGTGAAGGCAATAGAATTGTGAAAGATATACTAAAAAAAAGGATTTCCTGTTCCAGACGAGAGCAGGAAGTAATACCGATGTCCCAAATAAGGTGTTGTGAGATGGTGGAGCCCCATCCCTGTTAGGATTTAAGCAATGAATATTCCACAAACCTCAGAAATTGGTAGCATTACTAGGGCCCATGTAGGTATCCATGGCCATATTTGGAGGAAATGAAGCAAGTTGAACAAGTTGTTAAATGAGAGATGAAGCTCAGCCAGGCAGAGAAGGATCATGGTGAATGGAGACTGTTCAAACCTCCATTCAAGGAAGAAGTGAAAAGCCCTCACACTCTTCTGGGGTGGAATGGAGGTGTTGAGGCATTGGTGTTTAAGGCCAGGAAATTGGAAATTGGTCAAATTGCCATAAGATGTCAGAAGAGTTCAGTGTAGGTGGCAAGAAATTGGGCATTGGAAGATAAAATAGTCAAAAAGAAATGTGCAGAAACAGTAGGTCTGCAGGGTCAGTCCTGGTGTTTTTTGGGAAGAAAATGATAGAAATGGGTTGTATGAAGTTAGGGAACTATTAAGGTGGTAAGTAATGTCGTAAGGAGGGAAGAGGAGATTGTTTCTAGGACTGTCACTGACACAATCACTGGTGAGGTCTTGATCCAGGAGCAGATAAGAATAAATGACCTGAAGTTTGAGCTCAACCTCTAAATTCTGAAATTAATGCTGACCTTTTTCTGAAAGATAGTGCTTCTTATTTTAAAATAAATATGTTAGTTGCCTGAGTGTGAACCTATTATTCCTTGTTAACCAAAGTTGCTTACTTTCCAAGTAGGTTCTCAAATAATAAATTAGAATTTTTAAAAAGTGAATAACAGAAGCATGCAAATATTTGTACAAATTTGGACGTGAATGACAAGAATTTAAACAAAAAATGTTTGAAAGACTGGGACTTTTAAGTGTTCCTTGGAGAAGTTAGGTAAAAAGCTTCAACTTGTTGGGCCGAAGGGCCTGTTTCCACACTGTAAGTAATCTAATCTAATCTTAAATAGAAAACATTCTAAAAGTCAAAGGAAGGTTAGGAGAAAAATAAGCTTGACAGGCTAAAAATCTAAATTAGACCACAAAATAGATTATCAAGATGTATTATTGCCTTAATTGACTGCTCGATCCAGATGTAGTCTTTGTAGCAGGAGTCCCATGTATTTCGTGACATTAGACCAGAAATGTATGTTTGAAAGTCATTCCTTGTAATTGTAACTTCATTTCGTTTTCACAATTTTAATGCTCCATACTCACGTTGAAGAGTAAGTAGAAGTAGAGTAAGTAAATTCCATTACTTCAGTTGTTTGATAGGCAAATCAATTATGTAATCTGAAGGAAACAAAATAGGCACTTAAGAACATTGCCAAACAATATTTAAATAATATATTCCCAAGTGATTTTTAGCTGATAACTCTCTATTCAGCCCAAACTTAAATCAAGAATATTTCCGTGTCATCATCTATCTACTGAATTTAAGCCAGTCTTTCAAATGCTCTTACCTTCCTTTCACACAGCCAGCTAAGTCTAATAATTCTTAACAGCTGTAAACACCCCAGATATTTTAAGGATCTGGGATTTCTCTCTCTACCTTCCCCACTTCAAGCATATATTCGAGGGTAGAGTTTGTTTCGGTTGTAACAGTAAAACTTAATGAAATTATTTTCTAATTTTATTTTTTTAGTAAAATTTATAAGCAAAATACTTGTGAATAAGTAAGGGGCTGTACCAAAAGGCTATCAAAAGTTGAAATATCAAATCTAATCAAATTCAATTTGATATTTTTGGCTATTCAGAAATTGCCAAAAATAGCTCAAAAGACACACCATTGAGTTTCTGATTTTAGTCAACTGCTCTGAATATTGAGAACATGAGCAAAGCATCTTTTCTATTATAAGTTTAAAGTCAACCTTTTTTTGCTTTTCTCGCTGGTTAACTTCTTGTTCTACATGAATCAATACATTGAATTTATTTTAATATCTGTATGTCTATCTAATTAGTTATACTTATTTTTCAATCAAATCCATATTTTTAACCAGATATCATTTGCTGTACAATTTCTAACTAAAGCATGTAGTTATTTTCTCTCAAGTTTTGCCATTACATTCAGTTATATTTGCCTCATGCTATCAATGTTCAGAGCAGTTGACTAAAATCAGGAATTCAGAGGTATATGTTATCATACGTGTACCATCTTCTCCAGATGATGGTTCAGTTTTCTTACTACTTATAAAAAAAAATCTTAGTTGAAACAATTTGAATAACACACTTTGATCACATCAGTCATGATGGTGTAACTTTCCAAAATTCAGGATACTCTCCTCCAACACACATTCAGCTTTTGCATGTGCCCGAGCAGTAGTTGATGCTATTTAGGATTCGGTGCATTTTGTGTCATTTAGGTCAGAAATTTGATACTGCTGGAGCATGTATTGGTGACCATTTAAAGTTATAAACATTTTCTCTCGAATTTCTTCAAGTGTGCTTCTGATTTTAAATCCTTCCAGGTTAAGGTCATATGAACCAGAATTTATTCTTATCCAAGAAAATCACAATTGATCACAATGAAAGTTGATGCAAACTTTTATAAGCCTTTTCTCTTTATATAAAAAAAATTTCACTGACATTTTAAAGAAATTTACATTTTCCTTTCCATATTGTTTCTAGGTCAAAGTTTATCAACAGACAAATTAATATATAGCAAGTTAACGATGGAAGCTAAATTTGTGCTTGGCTACATTTAATTATGTTTCTCAATCTTTGCAGTAAACCGTTTAACCTAAATTATTTTTCATACAGTAATCATTCTTGAGTGATTAGTATTTTTAGCAAAATTTTACATATAATATAAAATTTGGACAAAATGGAAAGTGAAGAACCATTCATGAATGCCAGATAAAAAATGGTGTACAACTACATGGTCTTCAGGATGATTTTGTTAACAGGTTCAGGAGTCACTTACAAGTGAAAGAAACGTGCAATGCATTAATTTCATACTGAACATTCCAAATTCCTTAATTTTACAGTTACATTTCTGTGATTAATGTTTTATGTTTACTCTCGTTTTGAAAGAGAAAACTGAGCAATACTTGTAAGAGAATGTCCATACAATTGGGCTCAAAAGGTTAACTGTCAACATATTTTCCACTTAACTATAAGTTGAATTGACACTGAACTACAAACAGTATAATGCACAGGGAAGATGAGAGTTATCTGGATTATTTTTACCAGAGCAAGTCACACCTCTTAGCAAATCTGATGACTCTTTGTTGAGTGATAGGAGAATGTGACTGTAAGCACGATAGGTCAGTGGACTTAGAGGACATGGATGCAGGAGCCTCAGCATTTTGAAATTGAGTTTGAGGTTCTTTCAGTTTTTCTGGATGAGATTGAAGTTTGCAGGTTGGATGAGCTGACTATGGCACTGCAGTATAGAAAACCATTCAAGAGGGGAAGCAACAAGGAGTGTAGTGGTAATATGGGGGCATTTATTATGAGGAAGATTGACATCATTCTCTGCAGCAACATGCTTATGTCCAAACTGCAGTGTTACATGCCCATTGCTGGGCTTCGAGCCATCTATGATCCTCCATGCCTATCTGCTCAGGAATAGGGAGGAAAATGCAGAGGGAGAAGAAGGATTCAGTCATTATGGTCCATGTAACTACCAATGACATGATATGACTGCAAAGAGGTTCTGTTATGTCCGTATGAGGAGCTAGATGCCAAATTAAAAATCAGAACCTCGAAAGTCATATTCTTTGAATTATTGCCTGAGCGATATGTGTATTTGCTCAGGGCTAATCCTATTGTTATGGACAAGACCAGACCTCCTTTCAATGTATATTATGCAGGTAGTCTAAACTCCAATTTTTTCTTATTTCAAGGGTAAATGTGAGTTGCTGTGTTCCAGATGTAATTTGACTGGTCAAGCTACTTGACATTAAGTAAAACACAATTTATGCAAACCTTATAGTTAAAATACAACAAACATGTTTGCAACTGTAGCATAAGTTGAATAAACACTGAACTACAAACAGTACAATGCATAGGGAAGGATAACAACTCTATTGGAAAACTTAACAAATTATAGATTATTTTTCTACTAGACAGGAACTGTTTCAATTATAGTAACATCTCCTAACCACTTTTGCTACCCCTTTGGCAAAAAGGCAAATTTAGAAAAACAGTTTGTCTTGTTGATTGGGGCTGGTCAAATGTAAAAACAGCAAGCTTATGAACTGATGTTACCTGATCCTTAGCCATTGGCTTGGGCTGGTTTCAACCAGATTGGCTCTGATGATGACGTAAAGGAGAAGACCTTGTTTAGTGGAAGAGTAATGAGGTAATCCTAAAGGTGCCCTTGGAGTGAGCGCCAATAGGGGAAAGACAATAGCGTGTCATATGAGCTAAGAACCAGCAAGAACAAAACGCCACAGTTTGGGAAGATAAGAGAAATGGATAAAAATTAAGGATTTTGTTTTTGCCATTGGCAAAAACTGTGGATAGCACCTTCGAAGTTGTGCACCACTTGCTTGGAAGTGTGGGCAGGAACCCAAGACCTGGGAGAAAATGTCTAGTCAGCGTGGGTCTGTTCTTGGATATTAGCCTTTATTTTTGTTGAGGGTTGAGGGAATGTCATTGAAAAACTAGTGGATGTGCACTTGGATTTTAGCCTTGAATGAATTGTATGCCTGCTGTTAATCTTTTTGTAAAGAAACTGTGAAATATATGTCTGTTTTAACTAAACTGATGAAGTTGGTGGCTAGTTGATACAGATTCGATTCTGGATTAGTGGTGCTGGAAGAACACAGCAGTTCAGGCAGCATCCAAGGAGCAGCAAAATTGATGTTTTGGGCAAAAACCCTTCATCAGGAATAAAGGCAGAGAGCCTGAAGCGGGGAGAGATAAGCTAGAGGAGGGTGGGGGTGGGGAGAAAGTAGCATAGAGTACAATAGGTGAGTGGGGGAGGGGATGAAGGTGATAGGTCAGGGAGGAGAGGGTGGAGTGGATAGGTGGAAAAGGAGATAGGCAGGTAGGACAAGTCATGGGGACAGTGCTGAGCTGGATGTTTGGAACTAGGGTGAGGTGGGCGAAGGGGAAATGAGGAAACTGCTGAAGTCCACATTTGATGACCTGGGGTTGAAGTATTCCATGGTGTAAGATGAGGCGTTCTTCCTCCAGGCGTCTGGTGGTGAGGGAGCGGCGGTGAAGGAGGCCCAGGACCTCCATGCCCTCGGCAGAGTGGGAGGGGGAGTTGAAATGTTGGGCCACAGGGCGGTGTGGTTGATTGGTGCGGTGTCCCGGAGATGTTCCCTAAAGCGCTCTGCTAGGAGGCACCCAGTCTCCCCAATGTAGAGGAGACCGCATCGGGAGCAACGGATACAATAAGTGATATTAGTGGATGTGCAGGTAAAACTTTGGATGTGGAAGGCTCCTTTAGGGCCTTGGATAGAGGTGAGGGAGGAGGTGTGGGTGCAGCTTTTAAATAATTATGGCTCTCGGCCTGGTCTGTGATAGGTGGGTTCTACATCATGGTGCATTGGCAACACTGCTGGGGAAAGTAGTATCTGTACTGATGAAATAATCTTCACCTGAGGCATGTTGGAGTCAGTAGTCTTGCCAACTGCATAATTATGGATGTGGAGTGTTTTTAAACTAAATAGTGGCAGCAAAGGAGCAAAGTTGGGAAGAAGGAGTGAAAGAACATAAAAACAGAAGTGATAATAAGCACACTTTGGGTTGAGTGATCAAAATTCAATTAATTTTAAAATAGTTTTGGAAAAGGATAAGCCATCCATAAAAGTTAAAGTTCTTAATTGTAATAAAGCCAACTTTTTAACGGTATTAGACAAAACTTTTTAAAGTTGGAGTAAACTGTTCGCAGGTTAAGGGATGTCTGATAAGTGGGAGGCTTTCAAAAGTGTGATAATGAGAGTTCAAAGTGAAAGGTAAGGCTGAAAGGATAAAGATATTGACTTTCTAGTCAAGAATAAAAAGGAAACATATATTAGATATAAACAACAGGATTCAAATGAATCTCTTCACCAGTGTAGAGGGTGTCGGGTCATTCTTAAGGGGGAGTTTGGGAAGGCAAAATGGGGATATGAGATAGCCTTGGCAGATAAGAAAATCCAAAGAGATTCTACAAGTACATTAAGAGCAAGCGAGCAACTAGAGAGTAAGGCCCTTAAAGATCAAAGAGGTTGACTTTGTGTCGAACCTCAGGAGATGGGAGAGAATATTTTTAAATAGAGGCTAGACAATTCTGGGAAATAAATATTAATGTTTTGAAAACAGTTCATATTAGAGACGAGGAAGTGCTGGAGGTCTTAGAAGATGTACAGGTGAATAAATCTCTGGGACCTAATCTAGTGTATCCTGGGTGGTTGTGGGAAGTTGAGGAAATTGTGGGGCTCCTTGCAGAAATCTTTGTTTCATTTATGACTACAGCTGAGGTTCTAGATGACTGGAGAGTGGCTAATGTTGCAAGTTTGTTTAAGGAATGTAAGGAGAAGCCTGGGAACTATCGATCTGTGAGTCTGACTTCAGTGCATTTTTGGAGGTGATTCTGAAAGGTAGGATTTGCATGCATTTGGAGAGACAGCAAATGATTGTTGTCAGCATGGTTTTGTGAGAGGGGAAATTCTGTCTCGCAAACTTGACTCAGTATTTTGAGGAAGTAACCAAGAAGATTTGAGGGCAAAGTGATATAAGTTGTTTACTTGGACTTTAATAAGACCTTTGACAATATTCCGCATGCTAGACTAATTAGTACAGTTAGATAACGTGGGATTCAGGGTATGCTTACTGATTGGATACAAAATTGGCTAACGGCCGGACACAGTGGTGTGGAGGGTTGTTTCTTGGAGCAGAGGTCTATGACCAGTGGTGTTCCACAAATATTGGTGCTCAGTCCCATTAATCATAAACTATTTTGGATGAAATATAGAAGGCATTGTTAGCAAACTTGTGGATGACACCACAATTGGTAGTATAATGGACAGTGAAGAAGGTTATTGAAGATTACAAAGAAATCTGAATCAATTGGGTCAATGGGCTGAAGAGTGGCAGATGGAGTTTAATTTGGATTAATGCAAGGTATTGCATTTGGTAAAACAAAAAAGGGCAGGACTTTCCCAATTAAAAGTAGGGCCTTAGATAGTGTTGTGAAACAGAGACCTAGGATTCAGGTACATAATTCTTTGACATTTGCATAATGTAAACTGGATGGTTAAGAAGGCGTTTAGCATGCTTGCCTTCATTGCTCAGACATTTGAGGATAGGAGTTCAGACGTCATGTTGAGGTTGTGGAGGATATTGGTGAGGCCTCTTCTGGGGTATTGTGTCCAGCTAGTTGCCTTGTTATAGATAGCATATGATTAAGCTGGATAGGTTTCGGAAGAGATTTAACAGGTTCATGCCATGAATAGAGAGTTGGAGTTATGAGGATAGGCTGGGCCTTTTTCTACTGACTTGTAGAAAGTTGAGGGTTGATCTTATAGCGATTTATAAAATCATGGATATGGAAAAAGACACCTGTCATTCACTTTATCTTAGGTTAGGGAATTTCAAGACTAGAGAGCATATTTTAAAGGTGAGAGAAGAAAGATTTTAAACAACATGTGGGGCAACCTTTGTTTTTACATAGAATGGTTCATGTGTGGAGTGAACTCCCAAAGGAAGTGGTGGTTGTGGGTATAGTTACAACATTTTAAAAGACATTTAGATAAGTACATGAATAAGAAATACTTAGAGGGATATGTGCCAAGCACAGGCAGGTGAGACTAATTTAGTTTGGGATTAGAGTTGGCATGGACCGGTTGGACCTGAAGGGTTTGTTTCCATGCTGTATGACTCTGACTCTATAAGAAATAGCTGATCAAGCCTGCCCTGCTATTCTATCAGATTATGACTAATCCTCTTTCATGCTACTCCTTATATCCCTCAATATTTCAAAAGTCTATCTCTTAAGTTAATTTTGTTATTTAGCTGCCACACCTCATTGGGTAGAGATTTCCGGACATTGAGCATCCTCTGGGAGAAAAAAAACCTTTGCATCTCAGTGTTAAAGAAGAAGAAATATTTACAGAATAAGGAGACATTCATTTAAGATTCCTCCCACTCGTCAAACATCTTTTCATTATCTTCCCTATTAAGTTCCTTAGAATTTTTTAATGCCTCAATAAAATCAGCTCTCATTTGCCTAAACTCTTAATGTCTTGGAGAACTTTTGGAGGACTTAATGACTTAGGCTGAACCTGTTTAGCTGTCCTTGATAGGTCAAGCTCTATCATCCTAGGAATCAACCTACTGAATCTCTTTTGAACTACTTGCAATGCCAGTAAATCCTTCTTTATAAATGGGAACCAGAACTGCGTAGGTGCAGCCTTGCCAACACCCTGTTACAGTTGTACCATAACTTGCCTGTTTTTAAACTCTAAGCCTGGAATAATAACAACCAAAATTCCATTTGCCTTCTTAATTACTTATGCAGCTGTGTGCTAACTTTTGTTTTATGTACAAGAAAATCCAGATCCCTCTGTGCTCCACTTTTTTTGGGAGTCTCGCTCCATTTAAATAACCTGTGTTTGAATGTTTCTTGCGAAAGTATATAACCTTACAAGGTTTGTGAAGGTGTAGGTTTGCTCACTGAGCTGTAGGTTTGATATCCAGACGTTTCATACATTACCTGGCTAGGTAACATCAGCAGTGGCGACCTCCAAGTGAAGCGGAGCTGTTGTCTCCTGCTTTCTATTTATATGTTTGTCCTGGATGGGGTTCCTGGGGTTTGTGGTGATGTCATTTCCTGTTTGTTTTCTGAGGGGTTGATAGATTATATCTAGATCTGTGTGTTTGTATATGGCGTTGTGGTTGGAATGCCAGGCCTCTAGGAATTCTCTGGCATGTCCTAGAATAGATGTGTTGTCCCAGTCGAAATGGTGGTTTATTTTTTCCTCCGTGTATGGCTACGAGGGGGTGTCTTTTTGTGGCTAGCTGGTGTTTGTGTATCCTGGTGGCTAACTTTCTTCCTGTTTGTCCTATGTAGTATTTGCGGCAGTCCTTGCATGGAATGTTTGTAGACGACCTTGGTTTTGTCCAAGGGTTGTACTGGGTCTTTTACGTTTGTTAGTTTTTGTTCGAGTGTGTTGGTGGGTTTGTGTGCTACTAGGATTCTGAGGGGTCTTAGTGGTCTGGCTATCATTTCTGAAACTTTTTTGTATGGTAAGGTGATTAGGGTTTCTGCTGTGTTTGTTCTGCTTGTCGTGATTTGTTGTTGAGGAATCTGCAGACTGTATTTTTTTTTTGAGTATCCGTTCTTCTTGAATACGTTGTATAGGTTGTTATTTGTGGTCCTCTGCTTTCCGAAGTTCGTCTGTGCTGCTGTGTGAGGGGGCTCGTTGGAATAGTGTTCTGATACAGCTTCGTTTGTGTGTGTTGGGATGGTTGCTGGTGCAGTTAAGTATTTGGCCAGTGTTTGCCGGTTTTCTGTATACGCAGGTTTGTAGTTCTCCGTTGTCCATTCTTTCGACTGTGCTGTCCAGGAATGCGAGTTTGTCGGTTTCTTCTTCCTTGGTGAACTTTATGCCTGTGAGGGTATTGTTGATAATGTTAAATGTCTCTTCTATCTTGTTTTGTTTTGTGATGACAAAGATGTCATCTATGTAGCGGACCCAGATTTTTGGTTTGATGGTTGGTAGGGCTGTTTGTTCTAGTCTTTGCATTACTGCTTCTGCTATGAATCCTGATAGCGGAGATCCCATGGGTGTGCCGTTGGTTTGTTTGTAGATTGTTGTTGAAGGTGAAGTGGGTGGTGAGGCACAGGTCCACTAGCTTCATGATGTTTTTGTTGGTTATGTGGTTGGGGTGTGTGTGATGGTCTCTTCTAAAAGTGTGGTACGTGTTTCCTTTGCCAGGTCGATGTTGATGGAGGTGAACAATGCTGTTACATTGAATGCAATCATTGTTTCGTCTTCCTCTATTTTGGTGTTTTTGATTTTTAGGAATTCCTGGGTGGAGTGGATGGAGTGCTGTGACTCTTTTACTAGGTATTTCAGTCTTGCGTGTACTTCTTTTGGCCAGTCTGTAAGTTGGTGTTCTGGGTAGTGAGACTATGGATCTGAGGGGGGCTCCTGGTTTATGGATTTTTGGTAGTCCATAGAATCATGGGTGTTGGTCCCGTCTGGTTTCATTTTTTGGAATTCAGTCTTGTTTAATTGTCCGGAATTGTGTAATTTTCTTAGGAGATGTGTAATTTTGTTTCCTAGTTGTGGGGTCGGGTTTAGCTCCACCTGTTGGTAGGTGTTGGTGTCTGCGAGTAGTGCATTAATTTTCTCTCTGTAGACCCTTCTGTTCAGGATGACTGTGAGGAATTCCTAAAAATCATCAAAAACGCCAAAATAGAGGAAGACGAAACAATGATCGCATTCGACATAACAGCACTGTTCACCTCCATCAACATCGACCTGGCAAAGGAAACACTTACCATACTTTTAGAAGAGACCATCACACACTCCCCAACCACCATCAATCACACTACCAACGAAAACATCATGAAGCTAGTGGACCTGTGCGTCACCACCAAATTCACCTTCAACAACATAACCTACAAACAAACCAAAAACCCTACCAATCATCAAACCACGTAGATGACATCTTTGTCATCACAAAACGAACCAAGATAGAAGAGACATTTAACATCATCAACAACACCCTCACAGACATAAAGTTCACCAAGGAGGAAGAAACCGACAACAAACTCGCATTCCTGGACGTCACAGTCGAAAGAATGGACAACGGAGAACTACAAACCTGCGTATACAGAAAATCGGCAAACACTGACCAAATACTTAACTACACCAGCAACCATCCCAACACACAAATGAAGCTGTATCAGAACACTATTCCACCGAGCCCCCTCACACTGCAGCACAGACGAACTTCAGAAAACAGAGGACAGCCACCTATACAACGCATTCAAGAAGAACAGATACTCAAAAAATACAGTCCGCAGATTTCTCAAGAACAAACCACGACAAGCAGACCAAGCACAGCCAGAAACCCTAACCACCTTACCATACATCAAAGAAGTTTCAGAAATGACAGCCAGACTACTAAAACCCCTCAATCTTAGTAGCACACAAACCCACCATCACACTCAAACAAAAACTAACAAGCTTGAAAGACCCAGTACAGCCCATGAACAAAACCAACATCGTCTACAAACATTCCATGCAAGGACTGCCACAAACACTACGTAGGATAAACAGGAAGAATGTTAGCCACCAGGATACACGAACACCAGCTAGCCACAAAAAGACACGGCCCTCTCTCTCCCTCGTAGCTCTACACACGGAGGAGAAAAAAACACCATTTCGACTGGGACAACACATCTATCCTGGGACAGGCTAAGCAAAGACATGCCAGAGAATTCCTAGAGGCATGGCACTCCAACCACAATGCCATAAACACACAGATTTAGATACCATCTATCTACCCCTCAGAAAACAAACAGGAAATGACAGCACCACAAACCCCAGGAACCCCATCCAGGAGAAAGATATAAATAGAAAGCAGGAGACAACAGCTTCGCTTCACTTGGAGCACTGATGACGTTACCTAGCCAGGTAATGAACGTCTGGACATCAAACCTACAGCTCAGCGAGCAAACCTACACCCTAAATATAATGTTCCATTTTGACCTCCATCTGCTAAGGCTTTGCCATTCTATCTACTTGCGGATTCCCTATGTCATCACAATATGCCCTCCCACCTATTTGTGTGGAGTCAAAAAAATGTGGATGCCTTGTGTTCTGTCCTCCCCTCCAAGTTATTTAATATAGATAGCAAATAAAGCCCTAGGACTGAATCTTGTGACACTCCACGAGTTGCATCTTTTCAATCTCAAAAAGACCAATTGATCTCAACTATGTCTAAATAAATACTCAATTTAGTATTTGGGATAATATGATACAATGAGCTTCTATCTTATCCAGTAATGTTACGTAACATCTGATTGAGTGCCTTCTGGAAATCTAAATGCAGTACATCTACGAGTTCCCCTTTACCAACTCTGCTTGTTAAGTCTTCAAAGAACTCTTGCAAGTTGGTGAAACATCATTTTCTCTTTGCAATGTAAAGTTACTCTGATCGCGCTAAGTTTTTTTTCTAAATATCCTATTTCTTCCTTAATAGTGGACTGTAGCATTTTCACAATGCCAGATGTCTGATTCACTGGCCTATAGTTTCTTGTTTACTGTCTGCCTCCCATCTTGAGCATTGACTGTTTTCCAATTCTCTGAACACTACTGGAATCCACTGAGTTCTGGAGTAGTTTGACCAATGCCTCCAATATCTCTGCAACCACTTCTTTTAAAACCCATGTTGACTGTCTGCCTTCAATCCCATTAGTTTATTAAATACTTTATCCCTCGTGACAAAAATTATCATAAGACTTGTTGGGCCGAAGGGCCTGTATCCACACTGAAAGTTATATGTATAAGCTACAGCGGGGTGGTTACTCAGAGAAATAAACCTAGTTGGGTGACTGTTAGGAGGGGTAAGAAGCAGTCAGTGCAGGGATCCCCATGGCCATTCCCCGGCAAAACAAGTATACCGTTTTGGACACTGTTTGGTATTGGGGGAGGGGGGAGCCATAAGAATCTTAAGTGGGAAGCCAAAGAGTACAGGTCTCTGGCGCAGAGTCTGTCCCTGTTGCTCAGAGGGAATTGGGGAAGAGTAGTAGAGCATTAGTCATTGGGGACTCCATACTTATGGGGACAGATAGGAGATGGTGTGCAAATGAGAGAGACTTGCGGTTGGTGTGTTGCCTCCCAGATGCCAGGGTCCATGATGTCTCGGACCGTGTTTTCAGCATCCTTAAGAGGGAGCGGGAACAACCCCAAGTCGTCGTCCACATATGCACCCATGACACAGGTTGGAAAAGCGATGGGCATGTAAAGCAGAAATTTAGGGAGCTAGGGTGGATGCTGAGCTAGAACAAACAGAATTGTTATCTTTGGTTTGTTAATGTGTCACATGTTAGCGAGGTAAGAAATAAGGAGAGAGAACAGTTGAATATGTGACTACAGGGATAGTGCAGGAGGGAGGAATTCAGATACTTGACTAATTGGGGCTCATTCTGGGATAGGTGGGACCTGTACAAGTGAGATGGTCTACACCTGAACCAGAGGTGTACCTGTATCCTAGGGGGGAAATTTCCCATCAGGAGGATGGGAACCTGACTTGTTGCTCCAGTGTACAGGAGGTTGAGAGTAATGACATCATGAATAAGGTTTCAAGTATGTGGGAGTGTACTGGCAAGAAGGTGGTTTGACGTGTGATCGCTCCAACACCAGAAGCATCCAGAATAAGATGAGTGAACTTCCAGCATGGGTTGGTATCTGGGACTTCGATGTTGTGGCCATTTCGGAGACATGGATAGAGAAGGGACAGGAATGGCTGCTGCAGTTTCTGGGTTTAGCTGTTTCAGTAAGGTAAAAGACGGGTATGTGTGCCTTTGTTAGTTCAAGGACAGTATTACGGTGGCAGAAAATATGTTTGAGGACTCATCTACTCTACGGGCTGTGGTTAGAAATAGGAAAGGAGAGATCACCTTGTTGGGGCTATTTTATAAGCCTTCAAATAGTTCCAGAGATGTAGAGGAAAGGATTGCAAAGATTACTCTAGATAGAATTGAAAGTAACAGGGTAATTGCTATGAGGGACTTTAACTTTCCAAATATTGACTGGAAACGCTACAGGACAAGAGTTACAACTGGAGGAAAGGCAATTATGATGAGATTAACCAAGATTTTCAATGCGTAGGAAACTGCAGGGGATGGGCACAATTGAAATGTGGAGCTTGCGCTACTGCATGTCCTTGATAAGTATGTATCTGTTGGGCAGGGAGGAAGTGGTCAATCAAGGGAATCGTGGTTTACTAAAGAAGTTGAATCTCTTATCAAGAGGAGGAAGGAGGCTTATATAAAGATGAGATGTGAAGGCTCATTTTGGGTGCTTGAGAGTTCAAGTTAGCCAGGAAAGACCTGAAGAGAGAGCTAAGGAGAGCCAGGAGGGCACATGAGAAGAGTTTGGCATGTAGCATCAAGGAAAACCCTAAAGCTTTGTAGATATGTCAGGAATGAAAGAATGATGAGCGTAAGATTAGGGCCAGTCAAGGACAGTAGTGGGAAGTTGTGTGTGGAGTCTGAGGAGATTGGAGAGGCGCTAAATAAATACTTTTCATCAGTATTTACACAGGAAAAAGACAATGTTGTCGAGGAGAATACTGAGATACAGGCTATTAGACTAGACAGGATTGAGGTTCATAAGGAGGAGGTGTTAGCAATTCTGGAAAGTGTGAAAATAGATAAGTCCCTTTTGGCCAGATTGAAGTTATCCTAGGATTCTCTGGGACACTAGGGAGGAGATTGCAGAACCTTTGGCTTTGATCTTTATGTTGTCATTGTCTACAGGAGTAGTGCGAGAAGACTGGAGGATAGCAAATGTTTATCCCCTTGTTCAAGAAGGGGAGTAGAGACAACCCTGGTAATTATAGACTGAGCCTTCCTTTGGTTGTGGGTAAAGTGTTGGGAAGGATTGTAAGAGATAGGATTTATAATTATCTAGAAAGGAATAATTTGATTAGGGATAGTCAACGTAGTATTGTGAATGGTAGGTCGTGCCTCACAAATCTTATTGAGTTCTTTGAGAAGGTGACCAAACAGATGGATGAGGGTAAAGCGGTTGTAATGGTGTATGTGAATTTCAGTAAAGCGTTTGGTAAGGTTCCCCAAGGTAGGCTATTGCAGAAAATATGGAGGCATGGGATTGAGAGTGATTTAACAGTTTGGATCTGAAATTGGCTACCTGAAAGAAGACAGGGTGGTGGTTGGTCGGAAATGTTCATCCTGACGTTCAGTTACTAGTGGTGGACCACAAGGATCTGTTTTGGGGCCACTGCTTTTTATCATATTTAAAAAGTGACTGGGATGAGGATGTAGAAGGATGCGTTAGTAAATTTGCGGATGACACTAAACGTTGGTGGAGTTGTGGACAGTGTGGAAGGAGGTTACAGGTTATAGAGGGACATGGATAAGCTGCAGTGCTGGGCTGAGAGGTGGCAAATGGAGTTTAATGCAGAAAAGTGTGTGGTGATTCATTTTGGAAGGAGTAACAGTAATGCAGAGTACTGAGCAAATCATAAGATTCTTGTAGTGTGGATGAGCAGAAAGATCTGTGTCAGTGTGCATAGATACTTGAAAGTTGCCACCCAGGTTGATAGACTTGTTAAGAAAGCGTACGCTATAGTAGCATTTATTAGTAGAGGGATTGAGTTTCAGAGCCATGTGGTCATGTTGCAGATGTACAAAACTCTGGTGTGGCTGCATTTGGAATATTGCATACAGTTCTGGTCACTGCATTATAGGAAGGATGTGGAAGCATTGGAAAGGGTGCAGAGCAGATTTACCAGGAGACGTGGCTTCAAGTGGACAGGGCCTGGGAAATGAATATTCAAGGCTACACGTGCTATCGTAAGGATAGACTGACGGGCAGAGAGGGTGGAGTGGCCTTGTTGGTAAGGGAGGATATTCAGTCCCTTGCACGGGGGGACCTAGAGTCAGGGGATGTAGAGTCAATGTGGATAGAGCTGCGAAATACTAAGGGTAAAAAGACCCTCTTGGGAGTCATCTACAGGCCCCCAAACAGTAGTCTGGATGTCGGATGTAAGTTGAATCAGGAGCTGAAATTGGCCTGTGGTAAAGATGTTACTACAGTTGTTATGGGGGATTTTAACATGCAGGGAGACTGGGAGAATCAGGATGGTATTGGACCTCAAGAAAGAGACTTTGTGTAGTGCCTCAGAGATGGATTCTTAGAGCAGCTGGTGCTGGAGCCGACCAGGGAGAAGGCAATTCTGATCTATTATTGTGTAATGAACCAGAATTGGTCAGAGACCTCGAAGTGAAGGAGCCATTGGGAAGTAGTGACCATAATACAGTAAGTTTCAATCTGCAATTTGAGAGGGAGAGGGTACAGTCGGAAGCGACATTACTTCTGTTGAATAAAGGGAATTATGGAGCTATGAGGGAGGAGCTGGCCAAAGTTCAATGGTGCAATACCTTAGCAGGGATGACCGTGGTGGAACAGTGGCGGATATTTAGGTGTATAGTGCAGAAGTTGCAGGATCAGTTCATTCCTAAAAGGAAGAAGGATCCCAGGAGGAGACATGGGCAGCCGTGGCTGACGAGGGAAGTTAAGAAACATATAAAGTTAAAAGAGAAAAAGTATAACATAGCAAAGATAAGTGGGAAAACTGAGGACTGGGAAGCTTTTAAAGAACAACAGAGGATTACTAAGAAGGAAATACGCAGAGGAAAAATCAGGTACGAAGGTAAACTGGCCAATAATGTAAAGGAGGATAGTAAAAGCTTTTTCAAGTATGTGCAAGGCAAAAAAATGGTTAGGACTAAAATTGGGCCCTTGAAGACAGAAACAGGGGAATATATTACAGGGGACAAAGAAATGGCAAAAGAATTAAATGGGTACTTCAGATCTGTGTTCACTGGGGAAGACACAAGCAATCTCCCTGAGGTAACAGTGACTGAAGGACCTGAACTTAAGGGAATCTGTATGTGCCAGGATTTGGTGTTGGAGAGACTGTTAGGTCTGAATGTTGATAAGTCTCCGGGGCCTGATGGTCTACATCCCAGGGTACTGAAGGAGGTGGCTCGGGAAATCGTGGATGCGTTGGTGATTATTTTCCAGAATTTGATAGATTCGGGATCGGTTCCTGAGGATTGGAGAGTGGCTAATGTTATACCACTTTTTAAGAAAGGTGGGAGAGAGAAAGCAGGAAATTATAGACTAGTTAGTCTGACCTCAGTGGTGGGAAAGCTGCTGGAGTCTATTATAAAGGATGAGATTACGGCACATCTGGATGGTAGTAACAGGATAGGACAGAGTCAACATGGATTTGTGAAGGGGAAATTGTGCTCGACTAATCTTCTTGAATTTTTTGAGGATGTAACTCTGAAGATAGATGAGGGAGATCCAGTAGATGTAGTGTACCTGGACTTTCAGAAAGCTTTTGATAAAGTTCCACACAGGAGGTTAGCGAGTAAACTTAGGACGCATGGTATTGGGGGCAAAGTACTAGATTGGATTGAAAATTGGTTGGCTGATAGGAAACAAAAGGTAGTGATAAACGGCTCCATTTCGGAATGGCAGGCAGTGACCAGTGGGGTACCGCAGGGATCCGTGCTGGGACCGCAGCTTTTTACAATATATGTTAATGGTATAGAAGATGGTATCAGCAATAACATTAGCAAATTTGCTGATGATGCAAAGCTGGGTGGCGGGGTGAAATGTGATGAGGATGTTAGGAGATTACAGGGTGACCTGGACAAGTTAAGTGAGTGGGCAGATGCATGGCAGATGCAGTTTAATGTGGATAAATGTATGGTTATCCACTTTGGTGGCAAGAACAGGAAGGCAGATTACTACCTCAATGGAATTAATTTAGGTAAAGGGGCAGTACAGAGAGATCTGGGTGTTCTTGTACACCAGTCAATGAAGGCAAGCATGCAGGTACAGCAGGTAGTGAAGAAGGCTAATAGCATGCTGGCCTTCATAACAAGAGGGATTGAGTATGGAAGCAAAGAGGTGCTTCTGCAGCTGTACAGGGCCCTGGTGAGACCACACCTGGAGTACTGTACGTAGTTCTGGTCTCCAAATTTGAGGAAAGACATTCTGGCTATTGAGGGAGTGCAACATAGGTTCACAAGGTCAATTCCTGAAATGGAGGGATTGCCTTACACTTAAAGACTGATGCGACTGGGCTTATATACCCTTGAGTTTAGAAGACTGTGAGGGGATCTGATTGAGACATATAAGATTATTAAAGGATTGGACACTCTGGCAGCAGGAAATATGTTTCCGCTGATGGGTGAGTGCCGAACCAGAGGACACCGCTTAAAAATACGGGGTAGACCATTTAGGACAGAGATGAGGAGAAACTTCTTCACCCAGAGAGTGGTGGCTGTGTGGAATGCTCTGCCCCAGAGGGCAGTGGAGGCTCAGTCTCTGGATTCATTTAAGAAAGAGTTGGATAGAGCTCTCAAAGATAGTGGAATCAAGAGTTATGGAGATAAGGCAGGAAGTGGATACTGATTTGGAATGATCAGCCATGATCATATTGAATGGCGGTGCATGCTCGAAGGGCTGAATGGCCTACTCCTGCACCTATTGTCTATTGTCTATGTCTATTGCCTGGTGTGGAGGGAAGGTCTTATGATGAAAAGCTGAGGGACTTGTTTTCGTTAGAGAGAAGAAGGTTAAAAGGTGACTTAATAGAGACATAGAAGATGATCAGAGGATTAGATAGGGTGGACAGTGGACAGTGAGAGCCTTTTTCTTCAGACGGTGATGGCTAGCAAGAGGAGACATATCTATTGTCCCTCAATTTAAAGCTAAAGCACAGATGTCAGAGATAGGGTCTTTACGCAGTCGTAAGGGCATGGAATGCCCTGCCTACAACAGTAGTGGACTCCCTAACATTAAGGGCATTTAAGTGGTCTTTGGATAAACATATGGATGATAATGGAACAGTGCAGCTGAGATGGTCTTGAGATTGATTTCATAGGTCAGCGCAACATCGAGGATTGTTAGGCTTATACTGCCCTGTAACTATATCCTATGTTGTCCTCCAGTGACACAACTTTCAAGGAGCTATGTACTTGAACTCCTAGGTCTCTGTTTGACAACGTTCCCCAGGATCCTATCATTAACTGTATAAGCCCTTGTTCAGCTTACCAAAAAGCAAAACTTTGCATTTATCTAAATTAAACTCCATCTGCCATTCCTCAGTCCATTAGCCCAATTCATCGAGATCCTTTTGTAACCTTAGTTAAATTTCTTTACTATCTACTATACCATCAATTTTAGTGTCATCTGCAAAAGTACTAATCATGCTTCCTATATTCTCATTCAAATGGATTGTATAAATGACAAACAAAAGTGGAGCCAGTACCAATCCTGTGGAACACCGCTGTTCACAGGTCTGCAGACCGAAAAACAACAGTCCCTCACCACTGTCTCCTGTCGTCAAACCAATTTTTGTATCCAATTGGTAAGGTGTCTCTGAATCCCACGTGATCTGACTTTACTAACAAGTTTTTCATGCAGAACCTTGTCAAAGGCCTTGCTAAAGTCCATGGAGACAACATCAACCACACTACTGTCATCTGTGTTCTTGGTCATATTCTCACAAAACTCTGAAGTTTGAGGCAAAGGTGAAAATGCAGCATTGTTAATTAATGATGCGATTAAAGCAATGGAGAGGGATGAACTATGTTCAGAAAACCTGAATGTAGAAATGGCTATGGGAAGAGATATAAAATGATATCGGCATGAGTAAGGATTCTGGGTAATCCAAGATGGAGGACGGGAAAAATTTTTGGCTGAATCAGCTGCTCCTTTATTTGAGGTATTTTAGGTGATGGAGGTGATTTCCTTGAATTCCAGGAGCAGCAATTACTGTTTTTTATATGCTGTTGCATTGTTTTGGAACTTTGGGGAAAAAACATCAGTTTTAAAAGGGAGAAGAACAGACAAAGGAAGCACATGGTGAGGTCAGTGCAGGAGAGAGAGAGAAAGAAATAGACACAGCAGTGAACCTGCACAGTTACTGCGTTTGCTGTTTGACTTCATGTATTGCTGGACATCTGAGTGCGTCTAGGAAAATTAACAGACAGTGAAATTCACAACTGATCTTGGAGGAACTGTACGGGTGAAGCTTACAGCACAGAAGCAGCTAAATGTATTGTTTTTAAGTGTGACCTACAGAAAGTCTGCAGTAGTGAGTAGAATGTGTTCTTGTTTGTTTGTTTTTTTGAGATATGTCTCTTGATTAAACTTAAATTAATAGTTATGGCTTATAGTTTAACCTGGGGCAGTGTTTTGTAAAGGAATAAGACGGTGTTATTTTCTGGGCCTGTACATTGGACACAGGACCCAAGGAGATAGTGAGGAAGGCGATCAATCTGAGACTGGTACAGTTGAGAACAGAAGCGAGTCAAACAGTCAGGGTAGGCAGGGACAGGTAGAACTAATAAATTAAACTGCGTTTATTTCAATGCAAGGGGCCTAACAGGGAAGGCAGATGAACTCAAGGCATGGTTAGGAACATGGGACTGGAATATCATAGCAATTACAGAAACATAGCTCAGGGATGGGCAGGACTGGCAGCTTAATATTCCAGGATACAAATGCTACAGAATAGAAAGGGAGGCTAGAGAGGAGGGGGAGTGACGTTTTTGATAAGGGATAGCATTACAGATATGCTGAGGGAAGATATTCCTGGAAATACATCCAGGGAAGTTATTTGGGTGGAACTGAGAAATAAGAAAGGGTTGATCACCTTATTGGGATTGTATTGTAGAACCCTTAATAGTCAGAGGGAAATTGAGAAACAAATTTAGAATCAGAGATGTACAGCATGGAAACAGACCCTTTGGTCCAACTTGTCCACACTGACCAGATATCCCAACCTAATCTAATCCCACCAGCCAGCACCCGGCCCATATCCCTTTATTGTGAGAGGGGAAAGATATAAAAGGGATCTAATGGGCAATGTTTTCACAGAGGGTGGTACGTGTATAGAATGAGCTGCCAGAGGAAGTGGTGGAGGCTGGTACAATTGCAACATTTAAAAGGCATTTGGTTAGGTATATGAATAGGAATGGTTTGGAGATATGGGCCGGGTGCTGGCAGGTGGGATATCTGATCGGCATGAACTGGTTGGACCGAAGTGTCTGTTTCTGTGCTGTACATCTCTCTGACTCTACAAAATTCCATGTGAAAGTGAGAGTACATGCCCCCTAACCATGCTGTTTGATGGCATAAAGTTTTAAATGGTAAAAGCTTGTCAGAAAGGGATGGTGATTTTTAATTTGCATATCGCCTGGAAAAATCAGATGAGCTAAGGTAACATATATGAGAACCTTAAAATATTTCCGGGTAGTTTCTTTGAACACTATGTTCTGAAACTAATCAATGAGCAGGCTAAACTAGACTTGATCCTATTTCATCACACAATATTAATGATCTTATAATGAAAGTAATCCGAGGTAGCAGCAACTATAATATGATTGAATTTACCTTCATTTTGAAGGGGAGAGGAATTGATCAGATTGTTATTAAAAACAAATAGCAGTTATAAGGGCAAGAAAGCAGAACTAGGTGGAGCGAACTGCAAATTAGGTTAGAAGTTTGGCCAAGAGAGATGCAGTGGCAGATATTTAAGGGAAGTTTCAGAACACAGAATAGTTGCATTCCAAAGAGTAAAGAAAATTACAAGGGTAGGACTTTCCATCGATGATTACATAGAAGGATGAAAGATAGTATCAAATCTAAAAGAATAAAAAGAAGACAATTTAGCAGGTCACAAGATTAGAAGGAATATAAAACACAGCAATGGAGGATTAAATAATGAATACAAATGAAGAAATTTAGAGTGTGAGAGAAAGCTAGGCAGAAATATAAAAACAGTGCCTCAATAAAAATTTCAGTTTAAGTGTTGATCCTATAGAATGTGGGCCTGACAAGTATTGTTGGAAAATTAGGAGATGAATTGGACAAGTATCTTGCATGTCTTCACTATAGAGGACACTAGTAATATCCCAGAAGCAATTATAAATCTAAAACTAAAAGGGAGAGAGGAAATCAGGAAAATCACAATCAGTGGAGTAACAGTACTTAGTGAATCATTGGATCTGTGGGCTGATGCATTTTGGCCTGATGGATTTCATCTTGGGGTCTTCAAAGACATTGTTAGTGAGATAGTTAATGTATTGGTTTTAACTTCCAAAACTTCTTTGTTTCAGGAAACATCTCATTAAATTGGAAGATAGCCAGTGTAACGTGTTCATTTAAAAATGGAGGACGATAGAATATAGGAAAGCATTGGCCGGTTAGCTTAATCTCGTCAGAAGGAAAATGTTATCTGTCATCAAAGATGTTCAACTCTGTGCCAGATTAAGGTTAGAAGGAATCAGACAGTCAGCATGATTTCTGCCTCACAAAACCATGTTTTACCAATCTATTGGAGTCCTTTTGAAAAGGTAACACATGCTCAAAAACTGGTGGATGTACTCTTCCTTAGATTTTCAGAAGATATTTAATAAAATGCCATATCAAAGATCATTATTAAAAGCTTGTTATTATAGGAGTGACATATTGACATGGAAGGAAGGCTGGCTAGCCCACCGGAACATAAGAGTATGCACAAATCTCAAAGGTTGGCAAGATATAATGAGTGGTATGCTACAGGAATTTGTGTTTGGACCTTAACTGTTTGATTTCTTTAAATTATATGGGGGAAGGGACAGAAGTTATGATTGTCAAATCATTTTGATCAGGTAAGGACAGGTAGAAAAATAAGTTGTGAAGAGGGCATAAGCTACCAAATTAAAAAGGTGAATGAGTAAAGACATGATATGGGAATGTGAGAAAATGTCCAATTGTCCATTTTGGCAGGAAGAATGAAAAAGCATATTATCTAAATGATGTAAAATTGCAGAGCTTCGAGTTAAAGAAGGCTCTATGTACCCAAGTGTGTCAATCACCAAATGATCAGTATGTAGGTACAGCAAATTGTTAGAAAAGCAAATAAAATGTGATTATTTATAACGAGAAATTGAATAAAAGTAGAGTGAGGTTATGCTTCAGTTATATAGGTTACCTGTGAGAACACAATTGAAGTATTGTGCATGGTATTGGTCACCTTAGTTATGGAAAGATGTAAATGTGTTGGAAGTAGTACGATGAAAGTTTACTACATTATCAGCAGATTGTCTTCTGTGAAAAGGTTCAACAGGAGTAGTAATGCCTCTTATGCTTTTATACTTCAACATGTGATTGAAACAGAAAAACAGGTTGTCTTGTCAATGCATGTGGAAAAGATGGGCTTTATTCTGATGGATCTACAACTAACAGCCCTTCTAAAAATCAGGGGTCGCCTAATTAATAAAGATGAGACAATTTTTTTCTGTAAGTATGATCAGTCTCTGGTACTACTTGCAAAGATAATGGAAATTGAGTCCTTGAATGTTTTACAGCAGACATGGATAGCAAGGGAATTAAAGATTATCAAAGATTGAAGTGGGAATGTGATTTAAAATCAGCCATGATCAGCAATGATGGGGCAGGCTGAAGGAGCCAAATGGCCTACTCCTACTCCTCCTCACTTTTATATTCATAATATAAAGTGACCCCAAAATAAACTTCACCTCTGATTTTAGCAAGATTGGTGTATAGTTTTGCTCAGATATGTAAATACAGTGCTATTTTCAGGCTCTTAAGGGCTCTACAAAAAGACTTGCTTCTAATCCTTTTGTAATCCTATTTTAAGGCTAATTCGTGATGATCCATTCCTCACACAAGCATACAAGTTAGGAGCAGGATTCGGCCATTCTGCTCTACCATTCAGTAAGATCATGGTTCATCTTTTTGTGGTCTTAATTCCCATTCTTTCTAAAATTACCCTGATGACATTGATTTTTGATTAATGTGAATCAATATGCCCATGATCTGTGTCTTAAAAGTATGCAATGACTCCATTCTCTGGAGAAAGAGCTCCAAAGTCTCTCTTTTTAAAAAATCCTCCTTTTCACTGTCACTTTCTATAGGGCAACTAGAAATGCTAACAAATGCCAGCAATGCCCACAGCCTACAAATATATAAATGTTTGTGATCCAAGGCTGGATTTTACATGCCCCATTGAGTGTATTATTGATGGTGATGGCCTAAATAAGAGAGCCCATCACCTTCCCACTCATTCCTAATCTTAGTCTCATAATAAATTAAGTAGAAGGTATGACAATACTATGGCTTTAAGAGGTGTATTTGTCCCCTTTTTATGTACATATAAAGAGAGATTGAAACAGTGGCAGTGGTCTGCTTCAAGTCAATAAACTAAACAGATTGTGAGGCGTTGGGTTTTTTTAAAATTAAAGTTGGAACAATAGAAACACCCTTTGATGGGTGGGGTCAAACTCCCACAGAACCAGGATTTTTAGTTTAGCTTTCAGTAGCTGTTGAGATTGTGAAAGTTGTGACATCTCTTTCTTTGGTGCAGCTAAAAGCTTGGTCTGTCTTCTACCTGCTAGAATTGAATGTGAGACAATCTGTTTTACTGACTTTGCCTTACCAAGGTTGTGCTTATAGGATGTTACTATATTGGAACAGTTCATTCATTGAGTTACAGTTAAGCTGATATTTTCTTTTATTTATATTTTAACTGTAGTGTGTGAATAGTGTGTTTGGCTTCAAGCCTGATAGTTTGATAAATCAAATTACATCTGGTACTTGCTTTTAACATAAATAAAAGTTAGGGTCTAGACAACCTCCTTGTCGATTTGAGGAGGTTTGGTCTGGTCTGTAACAGGATGGCATGGGAATCGGAAGCTTGTCTCCTATATGTAAATAAATAAGATAAATTAGGTTTTTTTGCCAAGTCTGTTGATCAGAATAATATACTCCATGTGTCACAATGAAACTAGCATAGGCAGGTGGTAAAGAATGGACAGATCACCTACTGTAATAGGGTACATCTAAAGGAAACCGCTTCAGTTAGTAGGTTCTTCACACATTGATATTTCCTGTCCCTAAGAAGTCAGCACCGCCCTCCCCCTTCTGGGAAAAACTGATTGTTCATTCCATAAATTACTGTAATTAAGACTGGAAAATTTGTGGAAAATAAATTGATTGTAGAAGGCTAATTCCAATAGTGTAATGTATATTTGATGACTTTGATCATATGGAATCCACCATCAATTGGAGTGGAAGGGAATGATTAGTTTAAAAGTGTTCATCTATCTCCAGAGATTATTTAAAGAGTTTGTTTTAACTGTGGAAATCAATTGAGCATACATCTTATCAATTCATGAGACGCATACTTCAGTTGGTACTTTTTTGACGAAAAGATGACTGGAATGTTATGCTAATAATAGCATTTTCAGGATAGATACTCCACCATTTTAAGAACCCTAGTTGCTACACCTGGATGGTATGCTATTAATTTAAAAGATACATTGTAGTCAAGGATAGCTGTTGTTCTCTGTGTAAAAGATCAGCTTTTACAAAAGTCAGAGCTTGAATTTATTTTCCCTGTAGTTGTTTGGAAAACTTCTGAGCATTGAACCTCTCTCTTTTGTAGAATTTATTTTTCCCATTTCCATTCTAATTTTAGCATTCTCTTTATAATAGCAGTTTGTACTTGGGAAATTAGTCAGTTTGTTGTTTCTATTCATGAACTTTTTAAACTTTGCCTCTCTAATTTTGCTGTCCTAATTAATAAAGATTGTTCCTCATTACAGGTATACTCTTGAGGCAGCTACAGCCAGTCAGATTTTGGCTTATGATTTTGTCCGCTGTTTTAAATTCACTCTGTAGCTCTTTTAACAACTTTAAATGTCATACAACAGAATATTTAGTTTTGCTTGGAGACTAAAATAACTGCAATAACTGTTTACTTTTTCTATAAATGATGACTGTAATTTGTGCTTTTCACTTTTCTGTACCCACAGTATCTACCGCACGTGTGTCTGGTCATTGTCCAGGACATTCCAATCTGCACCCACCAATTTCAGTTACTGGGAAGAACTTGGGCTCAAGGCAAACCTCAGTTCTGAATTAGACTGCATCTTTTCATAATACCACTTATCAATTCATGAGATGGCTTTCTCATCACGTTTTGCTTTCTGGGAGCAAAAGGAAAGTTTATTTTTAAGCTCAAATCTTTCAAATTGCAAATGCCAATCACTACAGTCAGGCCATGTTACTTAACAATTTATTTTAGGAATTTTTGATATTGCAGTTGTAAGAAATAGTCTCAAATGAGCATTTCCTAAGAAATTGGTTTAAATTGTTGCCATTGAAGTGAAAAGAATAATTCTGGACCTCTCACATGCTTATTACACAATGTGTCATTGTGATCAGTTTCTGTGAATTTACACAAAAACGTGTTCTAGGTTTGGACATTTCAGTTATGATGTTTTAGCACTAAATGTGTCAAACAGAAATAAGTTGTACCTATTTATTTATTTACATTATAATTTCAAAGTGAAGTTTATAAGTGTAACTATTGCTGAAGCTCATTCATTGGGGAAGTAAGCCACCTACAGGGATTTATTACTCTTTGTGCGAATGAAAAATATTGTTTATTTCTTCCTCGCTAGCAACCATTTTAGTGAAATTTAACTTCATTCAGATTTGACAACACTACAAATTACAAAATCAAAGTCTTTTGTCTAGAAGTATGAGATTGACATAAACATGCAAGAATACTTCAAATTTCTTTGCACTGAAAAAGTAGCATTCAAATCTACTGAATATTTTTATTTTCCTGAGGAAAGCTGACATCTTCATGATCAAGAAAAGTGGGATTTAAGGAGAAAGTTTTCCTTTTACTTTGGAGACAAAGTTTAATTTAGTGTTTGTGTTGATTTTTGCTGAATTGTAGTGAAAACAATAGTAGTAAAAGCATGCATCATTCAAACTTTGGATTGTGATGTTGCGTCCTCATCCTATAAATAACTAGGTTAAAGAGGAAAAGCCTGTTTCAAAGAAAAAATCAGTGTCTGTTCTGAAATCAGAAAATCCAGATCAAGACCATGAAGCAAACCTTGAACAATCTGTAAGTTTCTTCAAGTAATAGTTATTTTTTGATACCAATTACCGCCATAGTCATTGGATGAATTCAAAAACAATGACACTTAAGTAATCAGTGTTTGGAGGGATGGGGTGGTGTGATGCTTACAAAGTGCTTTTCAATATACTTCACACAACTTTGACAAATATTGATTTGTATAATAATAAAAATGTGCAGTTATTTGAACCGAGTAAAATATATTATCAACCACATCACATTAATTGTTGATGTACAGTATTTTAAAATCTCTGCGTTACTATTGCTTTCTTCAAGTGAAGATTGATTTTCGAATTGGTGAAAGGAGGATTTGATAATATGCAATCAAAACTTTGTTTTCCTGTGCTTGTCTTTTTAACATGCCATAACAGCATTGTTGTAGTTGGTCTACTGTCATTAGAGATACTGACTGATGCAGCGTCAGCAGATGCAGTGGTAGTGTTGATTTAATTTGGGCCTGGAAGCCTTTTAAAGATCCTCCTCCATTCATCTAAACCTTAGGAATAAAATGAAGGTAGCTGAATAATTTTGCTACAATGTTTTAACTTGGAACTAATACTTGATTTAGCTCGTGCTGTGAACAATGTGATTTTACAATGCAAAGCTCTGTTCCGTAATATTAGGAAGAGACCTGGAGGTGTTGCAGCATTTGATTTGTCCATATGAAGTAGCTGTTTGAGAAAATGGTATTTAGTTTGCTGGTCTATTGAAAGTAAAACTAGCATTGAAAATTTTGCTGAGCCTGCATTAAATATTTTTTGAAAATCATTTATTTTGTTTTATGAAACATCTTAGTGCACAGCAGTATACTTAACCGTTTGATTCACAAGCTTATACAAATTATTTTTGCGGGTACATATTGACTTTTATTGAATATTTAGTTGGGTTTTAGTAGACTACAAATGAAATGTGATCAGCTACAATTCTGAAAACAATTACATTCCTTTAAAGAGAATAAGTGAATAACTTGTGGCCCCTTTTTATAGGAAGCAGACCAGGCTTGCTGCACTGCAGCATGTTAATGATTATCCTGTATGTCTTTACAGATTTAGCATGATTCAGTAGTGTTTCCAGAGTGGAAGCATGTTAGCAAATTAGGTCGCAACCTTAATTGTTTACTAAAGTATGTGTGGCAAAAGTACAAAGAATATATGAAGGTCCAGAGTCCTATTTTTCCAATGTATTTTACTTCAGCTAATATTTGCTACTGCTACATAGTACCTTGAATTAGTAAACTTAATGTAATTTTTTTAAGTGATAGATCGTTTATATGACCTTACTTTGTAAGGACATAATGCTATATTTAATTTTCATTTTATCTATGTAGCTATGAATGGTCTGATCTGTAATTTAGAATAGTTAGGTTTAAAATTTATTATAATTAAATTTGAAAGCGATGTTTGAATTTTCAGAGAAAGGAAATGTTATGATTATACCTGTCCTTTCAAATTACTCTTAATATCATAAAAATGCTTTCTACTAGCCTGTCCAAAGAGCTGTTAAAAATATTTTTTATACTTTTCTACAACAAGAGTACCAAGTTTTATATATCTGTTTAGCTTCTAATTTTCTTTTGATGTAGTTTTCACAGAATCTTTGTAGTGTAAAATGTATGATAAGTGTAGCGTATGCATGCTGTAAATTTCCTGTCTTGTTAGAGTAATACCAACCAATATAGTGGTATGTAGGGACAATTTTTTATTTTTTTTGCGCAAGAGCTCTTGCACTGACAGTTTTGTCAAAACCTACAAGAAAATAGTAATATTTAAAAGTTGTGTTTGCTTTTCTGCTTGTATGTTTCGCAAGTATTTACTCTGATATAGGATAGTGAAGAAGGCATTTGGTATGCTTTTGTTTATTAGTCAGAGTATTGAGTACAGGAGTTGGGAGGTTATGCCATTGAGTACAGGCCATTGGTTAGGCCACCGTTGGAATATTGTGTGCAATTCTGGTCTCCTTCCTATCGGAAAGATGTTGCGAAACCTGAAAGGGTTCAGAAAAGATTTATAAGGATGTTGCCAGGGTTAAGGGATTTGAGCTACAGGGAGAGGCTGAACAGGTTGGGGCTGTTTTCCCTAGAGCGTCAGAGGCTAAGGGGTGACCTTATAGAGGTTTACAAAATTATGAGGGGCATGGATAGGGTAAATAGGCAAAGTCTTTTTCCCTGGGGTGGGGGAGTCAAGAACTAGAGGGCACAGGTTTAGGGTGAGAGGGGGAAGATATAAAAGAGACCTAAGGGGCAACCTTTTCACGCAAAGGGTGGTACATGTTTGGAATGAGCTGCCAGAGAAAGTGATGGAGGCTGGTACAATTGCAACAATTTAGAGGTATTTGGGTTTATGAATAGGAAGGGTTTGGAGGGATATGGGCTGGGTCCTGGCAGGTGGGACTAGATTGGGTTGGGATACCTGGTCAGCAGATGGGTTGGACCGAAGGGTCTGTTTCCATGCTGTACACCTCTATGCCTCTATGACTCTCTTTGCCAGCTCATATAGAACTAAGTAAAATGAAGTCAAACAGTGATGACCAAGTGTATTGTCCTGCTCCTGAATATGAATCTGGTGTTGTTTTATGTGTCTATTGCAAAAGTTGATTGGAGATAGACTGGAGCTTTTAACTGTACAAGTAGCTTATTTTCTTCTTGATGTCATATTTGGACTCTAATTCTGTTTCTTTTTGCTTTGATACCAATTATGTTTTCTTCAATTTTAATTTATGCAACTTTTTTTTTACACTGCAAAATATAGTCAGAAAGAGGTGAAAATGATAAAGCAATGAAAGTCAGGATCGAAGAGATCTGTAGTCCCCAGCTGGAAATAAATGGAGAAAATGTATGTGCAACTGGACGTTTTGAAAATGAGCTTCCTGCACAAGAGGAGGTAAAACAAAATATGAATGTGACAAATCGTGAGGAGTTGTCCCATGAGAATGAGGCATTCCCTAAGAAAAAAGTGGTTAAAATTGTCAGGAAAGTGATACGAAAGGCTTTACCAGGCGAAAGTGGGAGTGATAAGGTGAAGACGATGGAGATTAAGTCTAAAGAGCAAGCTGTGAAGAAGAAGATGGACTGCAAAACAATTCTGGAGTCAGAAGCCGGATCTAGAACTGAAATTAGCAAGACAACAGTTTTAAAGGTTGAGAAAAATGTTCCCAGTACTGCTAAAATACAACCAGCAATTCCTACAAAAGAAACCACTAAAGATGATATTTCAGTGGGGCTGACCAGTCTAATGACGAGAGGAAAAACCAAAGATCACAAACCTCGGTTAAAACTCACAGAGAAAAAGGAAGATGTTTTTACTAGTGATCCAAATAAAATGTCCACTGCGTTACATTTGCCTGCCTTGGAGCAAGCGGAAAAACAAAATGATCTACAAATGCCAGAACCAGTCAAAAGCGAGGTAATCAGCTAACCAAAATGTGCATGCTGCTAGGTTAGGCAAAAGGTTTGTACGATTTACTAATGCACATCTTAAAACTTAGCAAAGTATTCACCAAAATATCATTGTCAAATCGGGAAGATTTGGCCTCTTGATTAAAATTATCACTATGGCACTTTATTGTGTGCTGCACATTGTAGGTTTGATAAACTCAACTTTTAATGCATGGGAGATTTATTATTTGGAGTACCATGTTGCTATTTGTGATTTAACATTAGTGTGCTAATTTGAATATAAGTGCATGGAAATATGAAATGATTTTGAGGTGTCCGTGTTGTTTCATGAAAATTAGCATGAATGCAGTTGATTGAGGAATCGCCCTGGAACTGACATAAGTTGTCCTCAGCTACACTAATACTATAATCTCTTTCTGAAATCATTGTGATAATCTAAACAGAGTAAAATGAATGAGATAATCTAGCAAATACTGAGCTCAAAGCATGCTTTTATATTTCTGACTAAGCTTCCATAATTGAATATGGCATACAACTTTTCCTTTTGAATTATTTAAAGGAGACTGCGCTTTTCAAAGCATAACACATTACAAATCAGAAAATATTGCCTTCACTTGTTGCTGAAGAGTTTCAACCAGATGTCAGAATGCAATGTGTGGTTATAAAAAGAATAGTGCAAGTTAATATTGGGGTTAAAAAGAGCAATGAACATCGAAGACAAAAAAAAGTTGAAATTTGTACCTCTGACTTTTGGTTGTCATATATGGTCAGTAAATTACCATGTTGCGTTTAATTCTGCTTCTAATTAAGAAATCTCACAGGGAATCAAATACTGAAGCAGTTATTTAAACTTTGTTGCATTTTGCAACCAAAATCAGACCCCTTAAATAAGCAAGTTAAGCATTACAACCCAACTTGGCTATTAACCAATTAATAGTGGAATTTAGCTATGATTCCAACTCGAAATGTCCCTGTTTCTGGACAATAATACTGCACAAGAATCAAACTCTGGTCACATACAGAATTCTGCTCTGGAGGAATTCTGCAGTTGAATAATTATACAATTTTCATCCTTCAAATTTGTGGTGTGACATTATTGATGATTCTTTAGACTCCTTCATCCAAATATTACAAGTTTACAGCTTGCCTTCTTGAGAGGTAGCCTTCTTGCATTGACTGTTGAACTCACGCTTTCCTCAGATTAACTCCTTAAATTCTTCTGCATGGTAATCAATTGCCCTTGTAGCATTTATCAAGTAGTTGATGAAACTGTTTTGTTCATTTCCGTTTCAACATTTCCTTCTCTCAGACATGACTGATTACTTTCAATTTCTGGATAACCATTTTCTTTGTCCCTTAATAGTTTAGTTCAGGCAGAGTTATTCATGCTGCTTTCAATCTACATTCAGTTATTGAAATTTTGAAGTTTATAGTTTCACACACACATGTTTATTATTTATGCCTCTAAGTACATATATGTTTTTTTTGACAATTGCAGTTGCTGATTTTAAAAAAAATTGTAGTTTCACACTTTAGTTAAAGGAGAAATAAAGCTGTGAGAATTTTGAACAATGGGCTTCCCAACGACCTATTTTGTAGAGGTCATTTAGTTTACCTATACATTAAGCCATTTTGTGAATGAAGAACAATTTTTACAAGAAGTAGTATGCATTCTTGGGTTTGGGTGATTTTAGAGCTGTTATGGAGCCAACCTGCTACTGTTTGCAACAGTTATATTATATTGTGCATATAATTGAGGCCAACCAAGCACATAGACAGAAAATTTCTTTGAAAACAATGTCCAGCATTTAAGTTGACATCCTCCAACCCTCCCCAACAAGAGACTTGCATTTATACAGTTCCTTTCCTTAATGTGTGTTCCTTAGCTACATATGTTCCGTTAAACACATACATTCAACAGTGCTGTAGGATGTTTTCCTCTCTGGCACATTAAAGCCATCTATTTCTGGAGCTTTTCTCCTAACTATGATGCTGCTCAGGTCTTTTTTGCTCAGACTGTTTCAGACATGGCAATGTTGCAGGACTTTGCTGTCTGAATGATCTGCTTCTCTGAAAGAAATCTGCACATTTACTAGCCTTCTGGATGATTCTCCCTTCCTAAAAAGAAAATTTGCCTCCTGTTTCCCTGAAATATAGGGCATTTTGCTGCTGTGCAGTGGGCCTTTTTTCCCCACACTTTTCTACTCTTGTTTTTTAAACCATCAAGCGGTTTACCACAGAGTTTGTTTTAAGCCTTACTTAAAAGCAAGTAAACACAGTTTTCAGATGGCTCAATGCCAGTTTCAGCTTAAAAGCAAAAAACAAAACTAAAATTATACTTTCACTTTCTTAATATGCGTAATATAGAAATACAAAAGTTCTGTCCACTTTGATACCAGAATTTCCAAATACGGGAAATTGCTTATTAACCGGCACCTACAACACAATGAGTTTGCTGATTTATCAAACATTGCACATCATTAAGAGCTGTGCATAACCACAATAAACCCTGATGATGTGAAGCTTTGAGACAATATCCCTCAAAGATCTATGTAAAAATACCAACACATCTGCTAAAATTAATGTTAAATACACTCAGTAATAGAAACGTAATGCAGGAGGTATACACGTCACGTATACTTTATTTACAGCATATACTCTGACATCGCTGCAGGTTGGTAATTGAGGTATATAATTTTTGCCAGTTTATCAAGAGTGCGGGTTGATAAGGTGCTGATTAAAACAGTTTCCTGTAAAAACATAACAGTAATAATGGCAATTAAAAGTATGAACCTTTGTCACAAAAGATAAACTGTTATGATTGACTTGTTTTGAAACTTGTTTTGTCCTGTATGTTAGACCATTGCAAAATGAATCCTGCAGTGTCATTTCTCTCTATTCCGTTCCCATATTTTAATTCTGTATTGGCAACAAAATATTATACTGATAATGGTAAGATAATTGGTTTCTCTGTTTCTTTGCATCCATTTTATATGGTTTAATGTTATTACTGTTGGATTCCTAGCCCATGTGACTGAATTTGAAGCTTCCAGGGCAATAGTTATACTGCCTTTAGATTAATACCATGTCATTCCTGGGAGTCAAGAGTTTGAAATATAAAAATAGACTGCAAACACTGGGATTTTTTTACACTGGAAAGAAGGTAGTTGAGGGGCGATATTTATTGAGTTTGATAAAATTTGAGGGTCAAAGATAAGATGAATGACAATGATCTTTTCCCTAGGATAGAGAAGTTCAAAATTAGGGGGCATATTTTTAAGGTGAGAGGAGAAAGATTTTAAAAAGGACATGAGGGGCAATTTTTTAAAAACATATGGTGATACATGTGTGGAATGAACTGCCAGAGGAAGTGGTGGATGCAGGTACGGTTTAAAAGACACTTGGATAAGTTCATGAATAGGAAAGGTTTGGAGGGATATGAGCCAAGCGCAGGCAGATGAGACTAGTTTAGTATGGGAACATGGTTGGTGTGGACTGGTTGGATTGAAGGGTCTGTTTCCATGCTGTATGACTCTGACTCTCCTGGAATTAGTCTGTGAAAATTCCAGTTAAAAGTGTATTTTAACAAGGTGTTGAAATATTTAGGAACTAAAAAAAGTAATATTGTTTTTCCTGGCTTCCCACGTTGCACCACAATTCTTAATCCAGATTTCAAAGGGTCAACTATCTCGAGCTAAATCTCGAGCATAATTTGTAGTACTGATTTCTTTGAACCAATTATATGTTTAAATTGTGCATGCTGATTTTGGAATTCATATTGCCTGTAATTGTACTGTATTTCATCGAGTTTGCATGTGTATACTTTGGACAGATTCGGGAAATAACTAATACTTGACTATGCTTTAAATGAGGCCAAATATCTGAAAATATTCACAAAAAGTTAGATGCTACTTAAGTGAGGTGAAGAAATACAAATATATTGTGAACGAAATAGCTATTAATAGATTGGATATTCTGGTCAGCAATGAAGTGGCTGTAAGCTGCCCACAAAGATCTAGTGATCTTTGGCCTGGATTTCACCTTTTCCAGATGCTAATTTGATTCAAGCACCAGTTAAGAGCTCTGTGGCTTCCAGAAACTGCGAGGTTATCAAACAAGTAATTACAATGAAGAATTTTGACAACACGTAAGGAAGTCATTGTCATACTTTTATAGAATGAAATAAGAATTAGGATGTACTTGTGAGATTGATGTAAAAGCTGAAATATCATAAATTTTGAAAAAAGCTTTAAATATCGAAATTGTTACATCTTTTTCTTATAATGGAGAAATTTGACTTTCTGCAGATATGTTTTCCAGACTAGAGAGGTTGTTGATGCATAATTATGCATCGATGTTCCATAGGGGCAGCATGGTGGCTCAGTGGTTAGCACTGCTGCCTCATAGCGCCAGGTTTCCAGTTCGATTCCAGCCTCTGGCGACTGTCAGTGTGGAGTTTGCACATTCTCCTTGTCTGTGTGGGTGTTCCAGTTTCTTCCCACAGTCCAGAAATGTGCAGGACAGGTGAATTGGACATGCTAAATTGCCCATAGTGTTAGGTGCATTAGTCAGAGGGAAATGGATCTGGGTGGGTTACTATTCGGAAGGTGAATGTGGACTGGTTGGGCTGAAGGGCCTGTTTCCTCACTGAAGGGAATCTAATCTAATCTAAATCTAAAAACCCAGTTAGACCTTGTTCAGCAAGTTTAAATGATTTCTAATCAATATCCTATTGAGAAGCAAGAAATCACTGACTGCAACTTATGGATTTCCGCATTTATACATGAGTGATGTTACAAATTACTTTTGAGTTTCAAAGTTGTAGTTAAGGTTAAGTACAAACAGTTTCACCGTTGTTACAAGTACAAAATCCAGTACAGCAAATATAACAAGATACGAATACTGGTTTGACTGCTGGACTAAGGAATAAACATATCAACCAGATTGCTTGACTAAAGATAGCAATGAAAATGTTTGAATCGAATGTGTTGATTACTGCATGCAGAAAGCATTTTTACAAGTTTTTCTTGTTGTTTGCATTGCTTACCCATAGGTCACAATTGTGCTGTTTTACTGGGTCACCATAATAGCCAAATGTAATTGCACTAATGCTGGCTAGTACCCTTGCCCATGTACCCTACAAATTTCAAGTCCAACCTAAATAGATGAGAACTGGTTATGAGAAAATTAATATTGTTGGTCATGTGATCTTTAGGCCCAATGGATGCCACAACAAATGACCCATACGGATGAAGCTCAGCTGAGACTGGAGAGAATCTTCACAACTTCAGTAAATAAACATGCCATGCTTTGACTGTTGCTTGTGTTGGGCTGTTTGCACGTTCTTACCTAAATGTAGAATCTTGTGTGAATTTTATGTACACTTGACATTTCCTCTTAAAACCCCTTACTTTAATGTAGATTATATAGGTAAATTAATTGGATTAATCAGTCAGCCATTTTCTACAGGTGAATGTACCCTGTATATTTTGTGTAGTATTTCAAAATCAAAACTTGTTCAATGTAATGAATTCAATGTAATTTGTAGCAGGATCAAGTGATCAGTCCCATGAATACAAGTCTTACCTGATCCAGATAACTGTTTTGGAAAACCTTAAAAGGCCTTTTGCTCACCTGGGATGATGATTGTGATACCTTATGAATGATGTGATTAATTCTCATCATAATGGTCACATGTTTTGTTTTGAATGCTAATCATGGATTAGTTGAACCCAGTGAGCAAAGAAAAAATCACTTCCAAATTCTCCTCTACTACAGGCTAAACGTTGCAACTTCAGTTTTCAAGGGATCATTTGCCAGATTAATAGTTCAATAGGCTTACATATAATTCCTTGCTTTTCCTTGAGTGGTATTGTTTTTGCAGACATTTGCTCACTTGGGGAAGTTTTGTGTACTATTTATAGAATTATGCAACAGAGAAAGCGGCCATTCAGCTCTTCTTGCCTGTGATGGCTCTTTGAAAGATTGATCGAAATTGTTTCACAGCCCTGCTCGTTGCTTTTCAAGTACATATCAGATTTTCTTTTGGAATTTACTCTTTAATCTGCTTATACCACCCTCTTAGACAGTGTATTGCAGATTCTAACAACAACTTACATTTGATTGCCAAATATTTTAAATCTTTGCCCTCTGGCTGTTAACCCTCTGCCAGAGGTCACTTAAATGATTTAAAACACTTTGTCACTATCTATTCTATTGATATGTTCATAGTTATCATAATTCCTCTATGTAATGTCTTTACAATATTAGAGCATTTTGGTTTAGATTTTGATCTTATGTGATGGTATGAGAAGGGTATTTTTGCAAGTTTTTAGTTTCACGTTTACGCTTAAGGTAGGTATACAGGTACACCCACTCAAAACCATAACACAGAACATAGAACAATACAGCACAGAACAGGCCCTTGGGCCCACTATATTGTGCCAAACATTTATCCTAGATTAAGCACCTATCCAATTTCCGCTTAAAGGTCACCAATGATTCTGACTGTGCCACTCCCACAGGCAGCGCATTCCATGCCTCCTCCACTCTTTGGGTCAAGAACCTACCCCTGACATCCACCACCACCACCACCCCCCCCATACCTTAAAACCTTCACCTTAAATTTATGTCCACCTGTAACACACTGTTGTACCCGAGGAAAAAGTCTCTGACTGTCTACTCTATCTATTCCCCTGCTCATCTTATAAACCTCTATCAAGTCACCCCTCATCCTTCGCAGTTCCAATGAGAAAAGGCCTAGCACTCTCAACCTATCCTCGTACGACCTATTCTCCATTCCAGGCAACATCCTGGTAAATCTCCTCTGCACCCTCTCCAAAGCTTCCACATCTTCCCTAAAGTGAGGCAACCAGAACTGCACACAGTACTCCAAATGTGGCCTTACCAAGGTCCTGTACAGCTGCAACATCACCTCACGACTCTTGAATTCAGTCCCTCTGCTAATGAATGCTAATACACCATAGGCCGCCTTACAAGCTCTATCCACCTGAGTGGCAACTATCAAAGAGCGATGAATATAGACCCCAAGATCCCTCTGCTCCTGCACCTTACTAAGAACCCTACCGTTAACCCTGTATTCCGCATTCTTATTTATCCTTCCAAAATGGACAACCTCACACTTGACACGGTTGAATTCCATCTGCCACTCCTCAGCCCAGCTCTGCATCATATCTAAGTCCATTTGCAGCCGACAACAGCCCTCCTCACTATCCACAATTCCACCAATCTTCGTATCGTCTGCAAATTTACTGACCCACCCTTCGACTCCCTCTTCCAAGTCATTAATAAAAATTACAAACAGCAGAGGACCCAGAACTGATCCCTGTGGAACTCCACTTGTAACTGGGCTCCAGGCTGAATATTTACCATCTACCACCACTCTCTGACTTCGACCGATTAGCCAGTTCTCTATCCAACTGGCCAAATTTCCCACTATCCCATGCCTCCTGACTTTCCGCATAAGCCTACCATGGAGAACCTTATCAAATGCCTTACTAAAATCCATGTACACTACATCCACTGCTTTGCCCTCATCCATATGCTTGATCACCTCCTCAAAGAATTCAATAAGACTCGTAAGGCAAGACCTACCCCTCACAAATCCATGCTGGCTGTCCCTAATCAAGCAGTGTCTTTTCAGATCATAAATCCTACCCCTCAGTACCCTTTCCATTACTTTGCCTACCACCGAAGTAAGACTAACTGGCCTGTAATTCTCGGGGTTATCCCTATTCCCTTTTTTGAATAGGGGCACAACATTCGCCAATCTCCAGTCCCCTGGTACCACCCCCGTTGACAGTGAAGGCGAAAAATTCATTGCCAAAGGCTCTGCAGTTTCCGCTCTTGCTTTGCACATAATCTTAGGATATATCCCGTCAGGCCCGGGGGACTTGTCTACCCTAAAGTTTTTCAAAATGCCCAACACATCATCCTTCCTAACAGGTATCTCCTCTAACTTACCAGTCCATTTCACACTCTCCTCTTCAACAATACAGTCCCTCTCATTTGTAAATATTGAAGAAAAGTACTCATTCAAGACCTCTCCTATCTCTTCCGACTCAAGACACAGTCTCCCACTACTGTCCTTGATCGGACTTACCCTCATTCTCATGTTTCTCACATACGCATAAAATGTGAGATTTTAGAATGTGTCACTTTTTATATTCAATTAAAATACCTTATTTGGACAATTTAGCTAAAGACTGCATGGTACCAGAATTGTCAGTTTGACTGCTAGTGTGCCGGTTTATTCCTATGTTCTAAGCACAACCCTCGCACCCCAATTGATCCAAAAGAAAGCACAGTTTCAATCATAAGGCTACCAATTTTTAGATAACATATTAAATAAAATATGCTTTTTTTTACATTTAATATTTTTAGTACAATACTATCATTCATCACATTGGTTATCAGTTTTGAAACTTTGTCTGCATTGTCACTTGTGCTCTAAAGTTAATTACTTATGGAGTCATTGAAACCTGCAATGCAGAAGAAAGGCATGTGATGTATTCTGTACATGTTAGCTCTTTAGGACTTTTTTTGATGAGTGATTTTTGACTAAGAAAATATATTCTCGTGGGTGAGTGGGCCAGTATCTAGTGTTTAAGGATTTAAAATCATCAGAAAGAGGTGAGGTAGGTAAGGAGAATTTTTTCTTTGGGTTGTTGAGATGTATAATAGACAAGAGAATTATAGAGACTCTATATGACAGTACTATAAAGATTTAATGAACAGAATTATTGGTTAATATGTACAGATGTGCATATTCTGAAGTGATAATTCACTCCCCAAATGAATTTTATTTTAGTTTGGTGTGAAAAATTGGATTGGCAAAATTTTTGTTTGTTGTGAATACATCTTAAAATCTTAAGATTTCTGTAGCGTGCACACTGTACTTGAGAAGTTACATGGCAAATGCAAATTTTGAATGTAGTCCCCATAAAATTATAGCCTTTTTTGCAAACTTCATTTTTTAAATATTTGCCTTAGTTTTGTAATATAACTAGAGGCATAAGCTATAATTTGAGTTTCTCAAAAAAATGTCCTGGTGACGTCTTAGTTTCCACTTTTAAACTTTATTGCCTTTGATCTCTGGCACTTTTTTTTTAGTTGTTTGAATAGGTCTACTACTAAGGTCAATTAATAAAAACAATTAATATCACCGCATTAGTTCAAGTAAATGCAGTATTAACAGTTGATTCATAAGTTATTACCACAATTAACGGAATAATGTAAATAAATTTAAGCATAGACACTTGCATCCATTAATGTTGATTAGTCTGTAGTATGCATAATGTAGTATGCATAATGTAGCAGTTGTGAGAATCTTATCTGAAATGTGTTAGTTTTAAATATTAATATCTGTCGTATTTGCATTCTGATTTACTTTAATGAAATATTTTGTAAACATGTAATTTGATTTAGATATCATGGCCTATTTTTATTTTATGTTGCACTTCACTCAAATCTGTAAAATTCATGGTGAATTTTGCAGGTTACAGTGTAAAACTGTGGAATATGAAGAAATGAACTTTACTGATGGGGAACTGAAAGAATGGAAAACTGAAATTTGTGATTTTTGGACACTTTGTTCAAAGACTAGATGTACTATAATAGTCATTACTGCATTGTGTTTTTTGGCTGTATCTGTATGCGAGTAGTTATTTGCTTAATGACTTCACCTTTCGTCATTCTTATTTTTTTACATCTGGATCACATTGCATTGTTGTCACAGCTGGAACCTGCGGTCCCACCTACCCAGAGTCTAGTTCCCTCTCAAGATTCTTCCACTCGCTCCAACGATCTCGCACAGGCAGGTGTCTGGGCTGGTGTCTGTGCCCGTGTGTCATGCTGGACTGTAAGGTTGCCTTCATGTCTATCCTATGATTTCCACATCTCTGCTACAACTCTTTGTTTGCCTTGCTTGTTCGTTTCCTGCTACTGTTTTTCTAGTGGTCTACTCAAAATGCACAAACCTTACCAAAAGTAATTCACCTACTGATCTAGTTGAAACTTTTGACAAATACTCCCAATCCCAATGAACATATTATTATGTTTTCTTGGTAAACTTGGGATTTTGATCAACTGATTTTGGAATGATAATTATTTGACCATCTTGTAATCTATCACAATAATATATTTGGAAAAAGGCATTTTCGCAATTAGTTTACTCAAGTCGTCTTTAGCGTCCGGAAGGGATTGCAAAAGTGACATGTCTGTACAAAAAACTGTTGCTCTTTATTTACTAAAATCATCTGCTCCAATATCTTGAGGCTAATTTAGCTTTGAATTGTCTGAATTTGAACACAAGCCCTTTTCTTTGTCCTTGCCCTTTCCGACAAAATACCACAGCTTCCTGTTTCATTTCCTGTTTTTTTTTAAGGTTTGATTTTAAGAAGTGGAAAAAGAATGTAACATTCTATTTTGTTGTACAAAAATATTGATGCTAGAACTTGTTTTCATTTCATTACTTGTTTAGAATTTCTTCTCTACCCACATAAAGCACGGGGTCTTTTTATACATTAAAGGTTTAATTTATAGACATGTAAATTCTTTGAAGAAAATTGTAACTTTGCATTTTTCATATTCATGAATTTGTTAAATGTACTTAAGACTATGACTTCTCTGGAAATGAGGTTGAATACAAAGGTGTATAATGGTGCAGGATAATTTAACTAACTTGAGGAAGATCACAATTGTTTTTCCTATCTTGGCATTTTCAGTATGTCTTGTCCTTTTGTAGTTCCTGATCTTCTTGTGCTCCCACTTACTTCTCTGGCTTCCCAATTCTGTAGATTAAAATGACAGTGCATGGAATTAATAGCAAGTATTCCAGTCAAATTTCACATTTGAAGACTTATTTTTGACTGACTTTGTCTACTTTGTCTGAGAGCGTGTGCTTTCCAATGTTGAGTATGCACTGTTCCTGACAAATCTGGTTAAGTCACTGCTTTTGTATTAGCCCAATGACCTAGATTAATGATGCTGCCTGTTGAGATGGATTTGCATAATCGACTGGAATAATTTTGAATTAATTCTGGCAAGTTTACTTTTGAGTTTTTAGCTGTTTACTGGAGATAACAATATCCAGAAACTGGTGTCCCTAGTTTGTACTTAATGAAAAATAAATTAACACATTTTTAATTTTCAGATTTTTTTTGGATTTGACTTTAATGTAAGACTTTAAGAAATAGACACTAAAGTTGCATCATGCTTTAAAAATTAGCATCATGCTTAAACATCGGGTTTTATATTTCTGCTTTAATTTATTCTCCGAATATGGATGATGTTGGCAAGGCGATGTTTATTACCCATATCTATCTTGATGATTGGGTTTGTCGCATTCAACTGCTACAGACGTTATAATGATCATTTGTAAAGTTGAATGGTTTGGTGGGCCATTTCAAAAGGCACTAATAGCGAGCTCTATAGAATTGAATGGTCATGTATAAACTATATGGTTTAGGATAAATGATTTGTAATGTCCTTTAAAAAGAGAAATCTGTGACTTATGCACCCTGTAAAACAAAAATAACTAACTAAAAATATCAGCTATGCAATCTCTGAACCATTAAATGGAAGGCATCACAAATATTCACTTGTGCAATCAAAATATTCAACTTGGATAAATTGCTCAATTCTTCAGTTTCCATAGGATATTATTTGTGATGGGATGGGTGGGGATTTGGAGGAGGTGGCGAAGCAAAAGCAGTATAAGGGGTTTGAGGGAAGTGTGTGGGAGTGATAGAAGTAGATCCTTTAACCGAACATTCAAAAACCGAAAAGCTCCGAAATCTGAAGATTGTTTTGCGAAGTTTTTTCTGATTTACAAGGCTACTTGGCGAGCAAACAGTCAACCCAAATCGACACGCTCGGTGTGTCACTCAGTTGTGACATGGGAGGCATGGCCAAGCACTGACAGGCCTAGGTTTTCTCGGTAAACGCCCCCAAGTCAACACCCACTCGATCCGTGTCAATCAGATGCGACACGGTGGGGCGTGGCAAAGCACGTTCTGAGTTAGAAAGTCTGCTTCTTCATAAGAATTTTTAAAATTTCACCATTAAACTGTCACATTCTGAAAACTGAAAAATTCCGAATTCCGAAAATCAGCTGGTCCTGATTGGGATGCTGCTCAATTACTGCTGAGTCCAGATTGAAAATCCTATAGGATCCCTTTTAATTTCGTTTAAATTATCCGCTTTTAAAACATTTTTGCTTGCCCCATCATTTTGAATTTAGTTTTGAAGTAGCTGATGAATTTACAACATTTTAAATATTTAAGTCTAAATTTTTCTGCCTAGAGTTTGTCCGTTTCTTTTTATTTGTTTACCCATCCAGGACTAAAGATACTGAAATGTAGTTCCCGTGTGTCACTTAAATATCCGTTGTGTAAGTTTGGATAATGAGAATTCATTGACATCATATTTTATTTAGAGTTAAAATACCAAGGTTGCAAAAGAGAACTAAACATGTTTCTAAGTTAGAAACTTGAATAAAGCATTGAATGTTAAGGGTGATGGAAACAATATAGCATTCTTTAAATCATGGTTTGCTTTTCTTTGCTGTGCTTGGTTTATCTGCTGCTCACCAGAATCAGGTGGAAGAGGTGTCAACAACTGTGCTTCAGTCTTCAGCATCTGCTCAGCCCCAGGTTGGCATTTTAATCTAAACGCTGCTTTTGAGAAGTTGCCTTCTGTGAAGTACTTGCATGTTGTATGATGTTATACTTTGTACACTTCCACTTCCTTATACATTTACGTTTGTTCAGTAATTAAGTGGAAAAATTGGTTGCTTTGTGATCTGTCCCTATCTGACAACATCTTCCTCAACAAGTTTTGAGAAGATTTGTAACTCAGGTTGACGTTCTAAATGTATGTTTCTTCACTGAGCTGGAAGGTTTGTTTTCAGATGTTTCTTCATCATCAATGAGCTTCCGGTGTAGCACTGGTGGTATGGCCCGCTTTTTATTTGTGTTTAGGCTTCCTTGGGTTGGTGATGTTATTTCCTGTTCTTTTTCTCAGGGGGTGGTAAATTGGATCCAAGTCAGTGTCAAACAAACACATTGACTTGGATCCCATTTACCACCCCTTGAGGAAAAAAAAAGGAAATGACATCACCACATGAAATGCTGTCACCAACCCAAGGACATCCAATCACATAAATAAAAAGTGGACCATACCACCAGTGCTTCACCAGAGGCTCACTATGTTACCTAGTATGGTGATGAAGCATCTGAAAACAAACCCTCCAGCTTAGCAAGCAAACTTACATCCAGATCTCTTTCAATGCCAGTAGAGAATTAATTTGATAAGCTTTTCAACTTTTGCAATAGTGTTGGTATTTCCACTTGATAAGAATCTATTTTAATAGAATTTCATTCAAAAACAGGCAAACTTAAGTTTTAAAGAAAGTTTTGGCTTAACTGTAGAGATTAGTGATATTAAATTTCATTTTTCTTTTAAATTTCATTTGGCTTCTTGTGTTGGCTCTAGAACATAACAGTTAAAGGATTATAACATAGCAATAAGTCGTAAAAGTAAAGCTGGAGCAACTTAGAAATGTTATTTTAGACTAGATGCAAATTATTGCCATTATATTGCATTAAAGTATCTTTGGTTAATGCATTGACAAGGAATAAATATTAAACAATCAGAATTGGCTATTTCTGTCGAGTGGGTTTGCTGATGGGGTCAGAAAGATGGGGTGCATAAATGTGAAATTTAGGAACATCATTATAAGTATTATAATATGTTAAACCTTTCACCATTCTAGCTTGCAATAAGCATTCATGTAGCACATTATTAAGTAGCTATATTTAGGGATAATTATTTATAGTGAAAGTTGTGGAAAAATCAGAATGGCACAATTTATTTGTATAATGGGAATTATCTTCTAATTTTCAGCTGATAAAGCCTAATAAAACAACATATACTTGCATTAATTTGAAAATCTAGATGCAATAATGGATAACTTTGTACAAAGCAACTTAACATTATCATGAAAGATTGGCAACTTGAAGTCCTACATCATTTTAATGCCAACACCATTGTTAAAGGACTTTTTTTTTGGTGTCATATTATTTCAAATGAAATAAATAGTTTTAAATGTTACTTTTTCCCCTCCCCCCCCCCCCCCCCCCCCCCCCCTTTTTTTGTGAATGGTGTGTTGTGGTTTCAAAAGCTTACTAATTCCCTTGCTTCACGCTCGATGAAACTTGTCAAAACTAATGATGCAATATATTTTCATTGTTCCATGCAAACCTAAATGCAAACGCATGTGATATTTGTCTTTAAAGTTTTGCATGAACTAGGCTAAGTGTGTTTCATAGTAATTGACCAGATCAGATTTTCTTAAATATCACAATTTCTTAGGCTGGGTGTTTCCAAGCAAAGACACTCAAAAGGACAAAATGTGTGAAAATACTCAGCGGGTCTGGCAGCAGCTGTAGAGAGGGAAATTTAACTTTTTTTCAGGTTGACAGTTGTTCAGGGGGCCTGAAACATGACTTTTTCTCTTTCTACAGGTGCTATCTCATCTGAGTATTTCCAGCATTTTCTGGATTTCTTTTCAGATTTCCAGCATCCATCGTGCTTTGCTTTTGACTGCTTCTGCACTCTTTGGTGGGAAGTGTTTGACAGAAGTGAAAATTGATGATATTATATAAGTCTGCATCTTTGTGTTGTGCTACTCTTGAAATGGCTACTGTGATCATTGCTGCAAGACTTTGTTTGGATTGCATTTGGTTGATAAATCTGAGATTACGTTTTCTAGATTTGTTTTGACCTGTTGTTTTCTCATTGAGAATCCTCTTCTTACAAACAACTGATTCAGACTTTTGGAACATTTATGATGTGAAGAGCTTATAAATCAATTGTGTATTCTCTTAGGGAATGATTGCATATTATTTCACTCAGACTGGTGATCAAGTTCATAAGACCATAAGACATGGGAGCAGAAATTAGGCTATTCGGCCCATCAAGTCTGCTCTGCTATTTAATCATGGCTGATACATTTTCCAACCCCATTTTCCTGCTTTTTCCCTTTTGATCCCACTTCTGTTCGTAGATTTCACATCTGCAAGCTTGATATTTAGGGTCAGCTCTTTAGGTTCAAGCTAACAGATGAAGGATATGAAAGGATATGGAAGATGCTATTAGCAAAATCCTCAACTTTTTTTTTGATAGATATTTAGTTACCTCGTCTACAGTTTCGATTGCATTGCAGCAAGCTCTGCTAAAACTCATACTACTGCAATGCAAATTGGCTTTAACACGATTGAAGAATTTTGGTCATTATTTGTAGAACGCGAATGTTCCTTATCTGTATTGGCTATAACACAATTTCAGCCCCATTTGTTTAGATGATGTGGCTAATGCACAATTTTCTTAACGCCAGATTGCAACTATTGTGTTATATCGGAACTGACAGTATTTACTATGCTTTCCCCATTGAACAACTTTATACTATGTAAATCATAATGTCTAAACATTCAGCACCACAAGACCTAAGTATGCATATGTGCTGTTTGACACAAATTCCATCCAGACTGAACACAACTGTGCAGATGATTATAACACCATGGCAAAGCAATGTTAGGCATTTTATTCAATCAATTTAAATAGGTCTAATTTCTACATCATGTAAATGACATTTATGTTTCCTTCATGCCATAACGCTCGAATATATTAGTGACACAAATTTTAGTGATGTGTTGATTCTTTGCATTTTAAGAGAACTAACAAGGGAATGTTTGGTTGAGAACTGGACAAAAGCTTGGCGAAAAACGAGATAACTATACATTAGACTATCTCCTACTTTTGTAAGTGCTTAAAAAATGTTCTGTAAGAGAAAAGTGGATTATAAGATGTCAATCCTCATCTTAGTTCCTCAAGTAATTTGATATTCCTTTTTCCACTTTTTCAATTATAGTTGAAGACTGAGGAGCAGATTGCTGCAGAGCAAGCATGGTATGAAGCAGACAAAGTGTGGCTGGTTCACAAAGATGGATTTTCCTTAGGTAATTTCAGATGGATTTTTAAAATTCGTATACTTGCTTTATCATTATTTTCATGCTCAGCTTTATATCGGCGAATTGATCTAGCATTAGTTCTCATTTGTGAAAGAGTTCTGAACTTCTACCACATTTTGCATGAAGTAGTATTTCCTGATTTCATTCCTGTGAGATCTGCCATTAAGCTCTGACTGTGCGCTCTAGTCCTTTATTCCCCAGATAGTGAATAGCTTCCCTTCCTAATTTCCTAATCTTGGAAGTGCCAATTAAATTAACTTTTTTGAAGTTCTAAATCAAAGTAATATACCCCTGGATCGTATAATATCCCTCTAATTTAACCCTTGAAGCCCACACATCAATGTAGTAAATTAACATTGCGAGCTTTCCAGGGCTAAATATCCCTCCTACAGTGTCGTGCCCAGAACTGCTTAGAATCCCAGGTGGGGTCCATCCAGGGCTTTCTGCAGCAAACGTATGACTGCTACCTCCTTGTAATATTTTCATAGAATCAAAGAATCCCTACAATGCAGAAGAGGGCAATTGACCCATTGAATCTGCACTGACCCTCTGAAGATCGACCCTCTGAAGAGCTTCCTACCCCTGCTGCATTATCCCCATAACCTGGCATTTACTATAGCTAATCAACCTAGTCTGCAAATACCTGGATTCTACGGACAATTGGGCATGGCCGATCCATGTAATCTGTGCATTTTTGGACTGTTATAGGACCAAAGCACCTGGAGGAAACTCTCTGACATAGGGAGGACATGTAAATTATATAAGGACAATCACCCAAAACTGGAATTGAACTTGAGTCCTTAATAGCCACTGTGCTACCATGCTGCCACGTTTTCTGTTCCTCTAGACAGCTCATCATTCTATTAGCTTTTCTGATTATTTTTGTGACTTTTTAATGATGTGACTTCTAATGATCTGAACTCCAAGTTTCTCAGAATCTCCCATTGATTTAGCTTTTCCTCATCTGGAATATAATCTGATCTGTTCTCTTTTAACCCTGGCTAGATGACTTCACATTTGCTTACATTAACGTTCATTTGCCATAGCCCCACCATTTTACTTAAAGCATCTAAATCTTTATCGTTTTAAATCTCTGGCTGCGCTGGTGTAACCTCTCCTATCTTTGTCATTAGCAAATTTGGATATGTGACCTTCTATCCCATCAACCAGGTACCCATAAAACTGTAGAAAGTAAGAATATGATCATACAACTCAAGAGGCTGTTGCCTATTTTCCTCATATCCTTTGATTCATTTAGCCTGCAGGGCTGTATCTAACTCCTTATTGAAATAATAATGTTTTGGTCTTGACTTCTTTCTGTTATAGTACATTCCACAGGTTCACCACTCTTGGTTACAAAATTTCACACCATCTCAGCCCTAAATAGTCTACCCTTCATCCTTGGACTTTTACTCTTGGTTCTAGACTCCCATATTGTCGTGAACATTCTTCTTGCATCTACCCATCTAATCCTGTTAGAATTGTCTAGATTTTTAGACATCCCCCTATGTTCTTCAGTAAATATAATTATATGTTAGTCCTGCCTTTCCAGAACTCAGTCTGGTAAACCTTTGCTGCACTTCACACCTTCCTTGGATAAGAATAGTGAAGAATGTTATCTAAGAGTACAATGGGATCTTGATCAACTGGGGCCAATGGGGTTTAATTCAGATAAATGCAAGGTGTTGCATTTTGGTAAGACAAATCAGGACAGGACTTACAAAGTTAGTAGTAGGGCCTTGGGCTGTGTTGTTGAACAGAGCCATCGGGGATGCAGGTACATAGTTCCTTGAACGTGGTGTAAGTAGTAAGCAGGATGGCAAAGAAAGTACTTGGCAAGATTGCCTTCGTCACTTAGATCATTGAGTACAGGAGTTGGAATGTCATGCTACAGCTGTACAAAACATTGGTAAGGCTGTATTTGGAGTACTACTGACAATTCTGGTTACCCTGCCATAGGAATGATGTTATTAAACTGGAAAGGGTGCAAAATGTATTTACAAGGGTGTTACTGAGACTGGGAGGTTTAAGTTATAAGGAGAGGCTAGATAGGCCAGCACTATTTTTTCCCCCAGAGTATCCGAGGTTGAAGGGTGATTTGGAGGTTCATAAAATCATAAGGGGCTTAGATAAGGTGAATAGCCAAGATCTTTTCCCCATGGTAGGGGAGTCCAAGACTGGAGGGTGTAGGTTTAAGGTGAGAAGGGCAAGATTTAAAAGGTTCTGAGGGGCAAACTTTTCATGCAGAGGGTGGTGCATATATGGAACCGAGACGGGTACAATTATAACACTTAAAAGACACTTGGGCAGGTACATGGATCGGAAAGGCCTAGAGGGATGGTGGCAAATGCAGACAAATGGGACTAGTTCAGTTGAGGAAACGTGGTTGGTATGGATGAGTTATGCTGAAGAACCTGTTTCTCTGCTATCGGACTATCTGCCAATTCCGGTGTAATCTAAACAAGAGCTGAAAATGTGTTGCTGGTTAAAGCACAGCAGGTCAGGCAGCATCCAAGGAACAGGAAATTCAACGTTTCGGGCCAGAGCCCTTCATTAGGAAATCTTTTTAGGTTGGAGGCGATGGATGGGAGATCCCCTGAGGTGATGAGGTTATGGATGGTCTGGGAGATGATGGTTTGGTGGGCTCTGGCCCGGAACGTCGAATTTCCTGTTCCTTGGATGCTGCCTGACCTGCTGTGCTTTTCCAGCAACACATTTTCAGCTCTGATCTCCAGCATCTGCAGACCTCACTTTTTACTCGTAATCTAAACAAGGCCATGTACAGTTGCAGCAAGGTATTCCTGCTCCTTAACTTGAATTCTCCTGCTAAGAAGTCCAACATATCGTCTTTAGTATTTACTTCACCCGCATGCTTACTTTTGTGACAGGTGCATAAGGACCCCAGATTTAATTGCACATTCCCCCCTCTCCATTTGTAGCCATTCAGATAATAATCTGCTTTCCTGATTTTACTACCAAAGTGGATAGCCTTGCCAAGTTCTTAATTCATTCATTCATTGAATAGAAAAGGCCCCAGTATAGATCCTTGTTTGCACCACTGGTCACAATCTGCCAATTAGTGTACCTATTTGTTATCTCTCCTCAAATATGGTCCAAATTGTCCAGCCTCAAGATCATTGGAGGTGGCATGTAAGTTGGGCAATGAATGTCAGGACCTTGCAGAAATCCTGATGCTGAGAAATGCACAAATTGTCCCAGAAGTTTGACAATTTTCAGTAGGCTGTGATTTCCATTTCCTGAGCCCTTCCAAAAATGTCTTTCTATGTGGGGGCAGATGTGTGGGCCTCAACTCTGTACTTAACCCTGGCAATGTTACACAGTTTATACCCGGTCAATCTAATTCACTGCTTTACTCAATGCAAGTCAATTGAGCACCACAGCTGCCATCATAACCATGAACATATCCTTGTCAATTTGGTGCGCATCATCTACCATAAATAAATAAATAAGACATGTTGACTGTCTGAACAGTTTTCAAGGGAATCAGTCTCCCCAGTCATAATTATACACTCTAGCAAATTTCTGACAGCAGATGTTAAACTAGCTGTTTATATTTCCCTAGTATGACCATATCAATTTTTTTAAAATAGCAGTTTAATGTATAGTTTACCAATTCAGAGAAATGGATCCCGAGAGAGAGACTCTAGAAGATTTATGATTAGCTCACTGCAGTGTTCTCATCTATCAGGTAATGGGGATTTGTATGCTTTTCAAGCCACTGTTTTCTCCATGACTGTTAACTTGTTCACATTAGATATAGGACATTCAAAATTAATTTGATAATGATGAGATGTCTGACGTTGATATTTTTAAATACTGATCTTAAGAGTATAATTTATCATGACAATACACCCATTTGAAGACTTAGAAGATAATGATATTTATGTTTTCAACATTTTGAGTTGCCATTATTAAAACAATCTTTAAGAGGAAAGTGATTTCTCAGGAATAGTCACCTGTATTTTGTGAAAAGTATATCTTCCTGTGGGAATATCACCACATGCAAGATTCTCTCATACCAAGCTGATTTGTAACTAGATCATCAATCCCTCAGTGCCTTTGGTTCAAAATGCAAGAATTCTGTCATTAACAATGATGTGGATGTACCTACACTATATGCTTCAAGAAGGCATCTTACTATCACCTTCTCTAGGGCAAATAAGGATAGCTGCCAACCAGTGATGTACAGATCGTGTGAACAAATATAAAAAAATGTTGGCAATCTTGAGAAACCTGAAATCTTAGCAGTAAGCTAGAAACAGGATTTCATGCCTGTTGAAGGAGAGTTCCAAGGTTGTGGAGGTGTTGGAGACCATATGAATGCAGATTCCGGCCTTAAGGAAAGAGGGTTGATTACAGTCTGTCCATGGGATGGCTGAGTGGGAGATGGTGATTTTGTAAATTGGAAATTAGCATTTGACATAAGGTGCACTGAACAGTTATGTAGTTAATGTACTTCTATAACAGGAATATGGAGACTGCATTGTTTTTATAAGGCTCTGTAAGCAATGTTCTTAGTATTAATGCCTATGATGTAGACCATTTAACAGTGTGCTGTGATGTATTGGTTCTGATAATGATACGTTCAGCAGCAGGACCTCAGACATGTCTATCCACCTTCTTCTTCAACTGAGAATTCCACATTACCATGGTTAATAGGACCCTTAGCTGTGTCCAACTCACTTCCCACACTTCAGCTCTCATCTGTTACCTTCCCTTCCCTCTCACTTTCCACCCCATCGGCGTCTGCATCCAAAAAATCACAAGATGCCATTTTAGTTCCCTCCAGTGGGATGCTGCCACGAGACTCATTTCTCTCTCTCTTCCCTCGCAAGAATTCTGCAAGGACACCCTGGGTCAATTCCTTCTCTGCTCCAACCATCTCCCCACACCTCCATGGCACCTTCCTGTACAATTTGTAGAGGCAGAACACTTGCCTGTTTGCCTCCTCACTATCCAAGGCCTAAACTCATTTTCCAGGTGAAGCAGTGATTCACCTATCTTCATTCAATCTAAGCCACTGCCTTTGTTGCCCACAATGTAGTCTCCTCTACATTGGGGAGACAAAATGCAGACTACATACTGTCTGTAAAAATGACCTCAAGTTCCCAATTGCTTGCTACTTCAACACATCATTTTCCTGTGCCAACATTTCTGTCTTGGGTCTGCTGCAGTCCTCCAGCGAGCTCAAAGCAAGATGGAGGAACAACATTTAATTTCACCAAGGCACCTTTAGTTTTCAGTCTTCAACACTAAGTTTAACAATTTCAGAGCATGAACATCCACTTCCTTGTCTATTACCTATCCCTACAAACCCAGGTGTTGGCATGAAATGGGTTGCTCAGTATAGCCAACCCATTTTCAACTACAAATAATCCCCAAGAGCTTCTCCTCTTCCTTGGTCTACTATGAACAATCCATTTTCTGCCTATTCCTTTTTAATTTTCTCACTCTGAACTCCATCTCCTTTCCCTGCTCATTCCTTTACCTCCTAATCCCGTCATCAGCAGATATACCTCCATTTCCTAGTTGCTTCTAGTTCTGGGAAGAGACACAGGACTCAAAACATTAGCTATGTTTCCACTCCACAGATGCTGTCTGACCTGTTGAGTTTCTCCAACAATTTCTGTTTTATTTCGATCAATGGGTATATCCCAAATGATGTGGAAGATATAATATCATTTTAAAGTTATGTTATGTAGATTACATAGTGCATATCCTAACATTTGTAATGCATTATAGAAAAACCCACAATCCATATTAGATTTTAGTCTCTTTATTTGTCTTTCCCTTTACCTTCCTGTTTTTCTACTGCACCCCTCTCCTATCCTATGTCAATTTTCCTCCGTGCATACTTTCTGGGCCAAACAAAATCAAAGTAATCGGTGTTCTTGACATTGCCTTTCATGTAGAAATTCCCTTTCATCCAATCAAGACCTGGAAACTGCGTATTGCTAAAGGTTAATTCATCAAACAGGTCTAATTGATTCCTCTGTTGTTACTTTATACATATCTAATTACAAAGCCGTGATTTAGTGGACTAGATGGAAGGAGTCCATGTTCATGTACTGTTGTTTCCTGAGGCAGTCCATATTCAAATGCAACAAGATCTGGACAATATCCATGTTCGGGCTGACAGCGGCAACAAACATTCAAACTACAGAAATGTTCACCACTAATAAGAGAAAATCTAATAACTGCCCCTTGACATTCAGTGGTGTTACCACCATTGAATCCCACACCAGCAACATCCTGGAGGTTACCATTGACCAGAATCTCAACAGAACTTGCCACAGAAAGAGTGGCTACTAAGTAGGTCAGAGGCTAGAAATATTGAGGCAGGTATTTTACCTCCTGATTTCCCAAAGACTCTCTGTCGTCTACAAGGTACAAGTCAGGAGTATGATGGAATACTCCCCACTTGCCTAGATAAGTGCAGGTCCAACAAAACCCAACAAGCTTGACTCCATCCAGGACAAAGCAACCCACTTGATTGGCACTGCACCTGCAAGCATCCACTCCACTCCACCACATTGCTGGTAACAGCAATGTGAATTTGAATTTGTATTATCTATAGGATGCACTGCAGACATTCACCAAAGATCCTTGGGTAGCACTTTCCAAACAGCAGCCACTTCTACCTAGAAGGATAAAGGCAGCAGATACTCCCCCGCCACGGGAACATCACCATCTTCCAGTTCCTCTCTAAGTCGCTTATCATCCTGACTTGAAAATATATAGTCATTCTTTCATTGTCATTGGGTCAAAATCCTGGAATTTCTTCCCTAATGTCATTGTGGGTTGCAGCGGTTCAAGAAGGCAGCTCACTACCACTTTCTTGAAGGGAACTGCAGGCGGGCAATAAATGCTGGCCAGCCAGCGATGGCTTTATCCCACAAATGAAAAATAAAAAGATATATTTAAGTTGGTGTTTTGTATTAAATGTCTTAATCTGTTGTCAATGTCTTCAGTTCACAAAAACCCTGCATTTAGCAGATATAAAACAACCATGAATATTTATAAATTAATATAAACTTCCGATAATTATATGTCTGGAGTTTGCACATTCTTCCTGTGTCTGTGAGGATTCCCACCAGTACGCCAGTTTGCTCCCACGGTCCAAAAATGTGCAGGTTAGGAGGATTGACCATGTTAAATCATCCATAGTATCCAGGTATATGCAGGCTAGATGGATTAGCCATAGTGAATACTGGGTTACAGGGATAATACTGGGTTACTGGGTCTTCAGAAGGTTGGTGCAGATTCAGTGGGTTGAATGGCCTCTTTCTGTACTATAGATTTTCTGTGATTCCGTGAATGGCAGATATTACAATTATTCAAACAATATAGTCAATATCAGTTTTTGGATATGTGATGTACAGTATGTAATATTCTAAACTAATTTTTTTTTGCTGAAGCTGCTTATTTAAAGACTGATGGTGGCACCTCCAGCCTTCCAGAAGGTAATGTGAAAATTATACTGGATCATGATAGAACAATACTTGAAGCAGATGAAGATGATGTGGAGAAGGCAAGTCCGTGATTTGATAAAACTATAATTGACAGGATTTTTTTTCAGTTAATATTATGAAATACCCTTCAATATATTACTGAAAGATTATTTGATATTCTTCTGCTTGAGTTGTAAGGGTGGATTATTAAATATACTGAATATAAAGTGATCTATATATCTGTAAACTACTTTAGTTAGATTGTAATTGTAGTGTTATTCAAACTGGTGTCTGTAAACTCATAATGTTGCACAAGGTTATATTATTAAATCTGAGCTTCAATGAGTGCATATGTAAATCAGTAGTTTGTGCAATATTTATACAATTGATGCTGTTACAAATTGGACTTTTTCTACCTGTCACAGAATGCGTATTGGTTTATCAAACTGTTTTAATACCGTTAAACAGGGTTAAGGTTCTAGACTACTGTACATACTTGATTGTGGCTGGGGCCTCCCAAGCTTGTCTCTGCCAATCTGCATCAAAGCTGTTTGGTTTTATTTAAGTGGGGTGTATTTGAGGAAACCAATTAGAAATGATATTGGTGTAGATTTCTTCAGCTTGGCTGGAAATAAGAATGGTGATCTGTCTCTATGCATTTTGTTTTTATTTTTCTCCTTACGAGAAGCTAAGGTTCACTCTGTACTTCTCCAAGGGCTAAGTCAGGATGCAAATAGGTTATGAGGTTAATTTGCCAGGAAAATTCACTTGGTCCATTGTTTCAGAACAACGCTTTTGCTATGTATTAGTCTTTAGAAAAAACAAAACTAGTTTTCTTTTCCTACTTACTTATTGTTACATTTATCAGGCAAATCCGCCAACCTATGACCGAGTGGAAGATCTTGCATCCTTGTTGTACCTTAATGAATCAAGTGTTCTGCATACAATACGCCAACGTTATGGGGGTAACCTAATCCACACCTATGCAGGATCAAATATGATAGTGGTGAATCCCCTCAGCTCCCCTTCAATGTATTCTGAGAAGGTATGCCTCTCAAGTAATCCTTTTCGATATTTTTTATTTTATTGTGGACTGTTGAAGTGTTATATTGCTTGCTAAGGTACCATCAATTAACTTAATTGACTGTAAATCAAGTATAAAATAGCATGTTTACTATGAGGAATATATTATCCAAAAACTGAGAATCATAAAATGTACTGTTATTTCAAAATTGTTTTTTGCTTTCAAAAAATTCAACTTGCTTAATTAAGCAATTTAAATAAAATGGCAGAGTAATTTTTGATAGTTAGAAAAAATGATCAGTTAAGCAACTGAGTTATGAATCCTGTACTGTGGTTGCATAACAATACAGATAATCCTTGAATACTTTTGTACTAGCATTTCTGTTAAATGTTTGCTGAGCAGTGTTCCAGCGAAGCCCATTGCAGGCTGGGGGAACAGCATCTTATTTTCAGTTCAGGCTGTAGTATTGAGTTCAATAATTTCAGAGCATAAATAACATCTTCCCTTTTGGATTAACCTCTTACTCCAGGCAGCCTCATCATTTGTTCCACTTGCTGCTCCTCCCTTTTATGAATAGAATGAAACCTATAATGTTGCAGTTTTCCTTTTAGTTCTGAAAGAGTCACTCCAGTCAAAACATTAACTCTGCTTCTCTTTCCAAAGATGCTGAGTTTCTTGAACACTTGTTTTTATTTCAGATCCCCAGCATCTGCCGTGTTTTTCTTTTTATTTTCTTGAATATTGCATAGGCTTCTCATTGTTCATTCTGTCAAAATCCACTGACCCTTTCTAGTAGCACTAAGTATTCCTAGAGCAACAATACAAAACGTGGCTCACCACCACCTATCTTCTAGGAGAAAGTGAGGACTGCAGATGCTGGAGATCAGAGCTGAAAATGTGTTGCTGGAAAAGCGCAGCAGGTCAGGCAGCACCCAAGGAGCAGGAGAATCGACATTTCGGGCTGAAGGGCTCATGCCCAAAACATCGATTCTCCTGCTCCTTGGATGCTGCCTGACCTGCTGCGCTTTTCCAGCAACACATTTTCAGTACCACCACCTATCCCAAGGCAATTAAGGATGATCAATATGTTATGGACCAGACCAGACCCCCTCAAAGCATTTCAAGAAAGTAGCCCGAACCCTAATTTTGCTAGTTGTTTTAAGCAGGTGCAGAGTGTACATTCCAGGGTTGATGCAGCTGACTCAGCCACTTAATTTTAAACGAAATATAATTTATTTGCATATTACTGAATGAAACACAAATGAGAGCAGAATATAGAATAACTTAACCTATCTGAAAACCCTACAGATTATCCCAGCTTAATGATACTGTTCCAAATTCCTGCCACAATCTCCATAAACATCCCTTTACGCAAAAAGTAAAATCAAACACTGGGTCTTACAGGAGAGATATCACAGTGAGAGGATCAGCATGGACCTGCTTCTTTGCGTCCAACAGCTTCAAAACTGACTGACTGCTTTCAATGAACAACCAGGCTGCTAAAACCAAACCAAACCAAAGCTGAGCTGGGAGAACTGGCCACTCTTCTTTCATTGTACAAGTGTGTTTTTTTTAAAAAAAGACTTGACCTTTTTGCCTGTGACAATATCTGTTAGCTGCATTCAAACTGGCCCTAAAACCCACCCAAGTCTGACTTTCAGCCTCTCTGGGGGAAAAAAAAGGCAATGAGGGCATAATCCTTTTTAAAGGAACAGCATCATAAATAAATGTTGACCTTGCCAACAATGCTCGAAACCCATGAATGAATAATAAAAAAGAACTGGTTCATGCTTAAAATCCTTTCTCATGAAAATATATAATTGTGTTGCGTTACAACACGGGATAAACCCCTGTGCTAATTTAAACCCGACACACACAAGCACACCTCGCACTGCAATCTGTTAAATTTTGAGAGGCAAAGAACTATCCCAGATCTCATTATTTAAAGTAAAAATTAATAATTTTATTCTTTAAGTCCAAAAGAGAACATTAAAACAACTATTTAGAACTCTTTTCTCTTAAACCTATCTTTTACCTCCCATTTTACAATACTGGTCTGATTTTAAAAAAGGAAAAAAAACACCCCAGTTAAGATTTACAAAAATAAAAATCACGTTTCGAAATCAGCCAGCTTTCTCAGTTCTCCTTTGTTGATTTTCCTCTGTATTTTCCTGTCTCGTCTTTGGTCTTCTGCACAACTTTTCTTATGGACCAGTACCTTTCAAAGAGTTATCCTGCTAGCAGTCTGTACTTTTTAGATTACTTACAGTGTGGAAACAGGCCGTTCGGCCCAACAAGTCCACACCGACCCGCCGAAGCGCAACCCACCCATACCCCTACATTTACCCCTTACCTAACACTATGGGCAATTTAGCATGGCCAATTCACCTGACCCGCACATCTTTGGACTGTGGGAGGAAACCGGAGCACCCGGAGGAAACCCACGCAGACACGGGGAGAATGTGCAAACTCCACACAGTCAGTCGCCTGAGGCGGGAATTGAACCCAGGTCCCTGGCGCTGTGAGGCAGCAGTGCTAACCACTGTGCCACCGTGCTCTTTGCTGTTCTCCCCCAACTGTTCAAAATACCCGGTTTTATACCCCATAAGTTCGGATAGTTTTATTGATTTGATGTCATCCAATGCAGTAAAATTCAAACTCGATTGGATTTTGTTATCTGGGGCATTATTTAAACTGGCCGAATTTGAATTTGTTTTTGTTCCATGGCAATGCAACTCCAGCTATTTGTTTTAACCAAATGTTAAACTTCTAAACTGTTCAGCGTACTTTGTGCTTTCAGTCAGTCCTTGCTAGCTAGGTGCAGAGGTTATTTGTGAGTTTCCAAACTATGCATACATATTGATGTACTGCAAGCAGTTTTTTAGACTAGTAAACTCTCATCCCGAAATTGATGAGAATGCTGGACTCTGAATGGAACACAATAATAATGAGACCAGCAAGCAAAGATGGCAACAATCTCTTCAACGTGATCCAAACCTGCTGGTACTTTTAAGTTGGGGGAGGATGGTTGGAGTGGGAGAAGGTTGCCACAACTTATTGCATATTACTTTAGAACACACATTATGGCAAAATGCAAGTTTGATTTATAGAGTCACACAGCATGGAAACTGACCTTTCCGTCCAACTTGTCCAAGAGTACCAGTTTTCCCGAACTAAGCTAGTCCTGTTTGCCTGCATTTGGCCTATTTCCCTCTAACCCTTTTCAATTCTTGTGCCTATCAAAATGTCTTTTAAATGTTGTCACTGTACCTGCATTTACCACTTCCTCCAACAGTTTGGTCCACATATGAACCACCCTCTGTGTGAAAAAGTTGCCCTCACATCCATTTTGAATCTTTTCCCTCTCTCCTTTTAAAACTATGCTCCCTAGTTTTGAATTCTGCTACCCGAGGGAAAAGATCTTTTCTACTTACCTTATCATGTCCCTCATAATTTTACAAGCCTATTTAAGGTCACCCCTCAATCTCCAGTGTTCCAGGGAAAAAACGTCTGAGCATATCCAGCCTCTCCTTTTAACTCAAATTGTCCATAAAGATTAGTAGAACAGCTTTTTTTTCCCCAAAAGCTGGCAATAAGAAGTGATAGGATGTCATCCTTCACAAAATAAACATAGGTGAAGGATATCACAATTCATCAATCAGACTGAAAGCAATGGAATGAAAATTCATCAATCTGACTAGGCAATCTGCATCATGTTTCTGTTCAGAATATGAAGACAACAATCAACTTCTGTTTACAACTTCCTGTCCCACTGCTAATATCCAATCATCCTTTAAGCAATTTGACTAGTCAGAGTTGGTTTTTGATGTAATGGGCAGTCAGTTTGTATTATCATACCACAGTTGATTCTACTATAATGCCTGTTTCTTCAACATGAAATGTCTTTCACACGTTGAAGAATTTAGACCATTATTTGTAGCAAGTGAACTTTCCTTACTTGTATTGACTATAAACACGATTTCGGCCCCATTAATTTAAATGGTGTAGCTATTGTGCAATTTAAAAAAAATATATATAATGCAAGGTCGCATGAGAACGGAGCAATGGCATTATATCAGAACTGGTTGTGTTGTTGAACTTATGCACAGTGCTAGTGTCACCCATGTAATTTAGGAATGATTGACATTTGAGAACTTATGTCACTTGTGAATAAGAAATTCATGAACCTCCTGAGAATCTTGGCCATAAGTTTTAGAAGTAATAACTTTTTTGGAAATATTTATGAATTTAATTTAAAGGAATACTAAAGGCACTTTCATCCTTAAGTTCTGATGATGGAGGAATTGAGTATATATTGTTATACTCCAGAAAACCTCGTGGTGAGGATAGAACTAGAGTCGGTCTTTCCACGCTTTTATTAGCTTTCAGTTACAAGATATACTTTGCAAAAATGCAACTCTTTACCATTCTATGTTCTTATTTATAGGGGAAAAAGTAAATTTGCAAGTAAATTCCATGAACTGCATATATTTAATAACAGTAAATATGCAACTTACGCGTAGGACAGATGTTTATGGTGCTTAATAGAAAATATTACGTATTGAATTTGTGCTTAGTTGAAACCAGTTGTGCTATCATTTTGAATTGCTGTTACTCACTCTGAGGTATGAGTGCTTATTCATTTCAGTGGAGTATTGAGAGTTAACAGATCCTCGCCTGCAAAGTGTGGCTTAAGCTGAAGCTGTTCGAATTAATTTTTTTTGTATAACAATCTGAATAGGGCAAGAATTATTTTGATATCACTCATTTAAAATTACCTAGGAATTTAGTTCTATTTCATTTCAAATACCCATATGTGAAAATCTATCTATGCAATTGCAATAAATTGATAATTGCCTTATTCTCAGTTATCTATACAAAATCTCTGTATTCATTTCAGGTTATGCACATGTTTAAGGGATGTCGTAGAGAAGATATGTCTCCACATGTATATGCTATCGCACAAGCTGCGTACCGAAATTTGCTGACTACAAGGCAGGACCAATCCATTGTTTTATTGGGCAGAAGTGGCAGTGGTAAAACTACAAATAGCCAACATCTCGTTCATTATCTGGTCACAATTGCTGGGAGCACAGGAAAAGTTGTGACTGGTAGGCAAAAGCTAAGCAAAAGTTTAATCTGTCTGAAACTTGGTATTCCTGTTATAATAAACAGTTAGAATGTAAATGCTGCATTGCTTTGTCCAATTAAATCTGCATTTAATTTAATCAATACTTTTTTGTACATTCAAAAAGGGAAGAAAACTGATACATGTGTCAACAAGTATTTATATGGCACTATAACCCTGTAAAATTGGAGCAACATTGAATGTAGAAAGGGATGCATGTTGCCTTATCAACGACCTTGATGACAACTTCCCAGAGGATGTGAATTCTGGATTACTATATGAACCAAAAACAAATTGGGATAAGTTACTTAAGATTAGTGGGTTGAATATGTAGCTCATAGAATTTAGAGAAAATGTGTTTTGATTCGTGAGGCACTGTACAGCGGAAAGTGAGAATTTACAGTTTGGATGGAGTTCACTTGACCTGTAGTAGGACCTTCCCTGGGCAATCACATACCTAGGTTGTAGCATGGATTTTAAACTGAATAATTGGGTGGAGATTTACCGAGAAAGAGATTTTAGGAATTACCAAAAAAAAAGGACAGGTAGTAGAGTATGCTATCATGATGATAACCAGAATGAGAGACAGAGCACAGAGTATAAAATTAATCTGAATATAAATATGAAGAATTCGTGACAGGATGGATGAATAGATCATACAAATAAATACTAAATGGACATGATATTAAAGCTGTGATAGAGACACTGGCCTGGTGGTGGAAAGTGAAAGTAATTTGGAGTGTTAGCGACAGACTAGAGCCTTGTCACTTTTACAACTTGACTGGAATTAAATTCTGAGCCAGCAGCCGCATTGCCAGTTGGAGAACTGAATCCCAGAATTCCTTCAAACAGCACTCTTTAACTGCCGTCCATAAATTCTGAAGATCCTCCCTCTATTTGTCAGGCAGGAGTTCCTTATCTAGGGCCCTAATTCAAGTAGACAGCTCACTGGCAACTAGTCAGAGAGTGGATTGTTGGAAGAGCCTGTGGGCTTTCTTAATTTAGCTGTAGATTTTCCACTTGCAAGTATTTCTACTGTTGTGGGTAAATCACCTTTAATTTGGCTACATATTAAGAAATCCCAGGGACAATCAAATACTGAAACAATTATTTCAACTTTATTGCATGTAGCAACCAAAAAAAACCTCCAATAAGCAAGTTAAGCCTCACAAATAAAATTGACTAGAATTTAGCTATGATTCCAACCAGCACTTTCTGTCTCTAGATGAGTCTAGAGTTCAGTTCCTGTGCAGTGTCGTTCTCTAGCGTTCTGCTCCTGAGAAATGTTGAAGTTGAATTCTTATGTAATTTTCCATCTGTCCAGTTTGTGGTGTGACATTACTGATGATCCTTTAGATTCTTTCATTCACAATATTGACTACTCCTCTGGAATCATCATGTCTACAACTTGTTACATTTGGCATTGACTATTTGTTTGAAGACACAGCTTTCCTGTGATTAACTCCTTAAATTCTTCTGCAGGGAAACCATTTGTCCTTGTAGCATAAGGCAGCCATTTATCAAGCAGTTATTAAAACAGTTTGTTTATGTATCTTTGATTCTTCCATCTCCCAGACATGGCTAATTGCTTGCAATTCCTATGTAACAATTTGTCCTTGTCGCTTAACAGTTTATTCCAGACAGAGTTATTGCTGATTCTTTCAATTCTGAACAGATATTAAAGCACTGAAATTTACACTATCACACCACTTATTTAGAAAATGGAACCTTTCGGCCATAATTGCAAGGTGTCAAAGCCTGGGAACTGAATGCTGAAAGGAATTTAGCATGGTGAATGCATAGGAGGAGGAGGTTGGGTAGTTCTATGCAAAAGATCAGTATAGTTGTGACAAATTATCTTGGCTCAGAAGGATAGAGATAAGTAACAAGAAAGGAGGTCATTGATGGGAGTAGTTTATAGGCCTTTAACATTACTTACTTATTCTGTACGACAGGGTAGGAATCAATAATAATAGCTGCCTGAAAGAACAAACAGAAAAATTGTGTACAGTTTTAATCAAGTTGTAGTTTAGCTTAAACAAATCAGAAGTAGTCTGGAAGATGACCTCCTAGGAGAGTGGGTACAAGACAGTTTCTTAGAAAATATGTTCTATATTTAAATAAGAAAAGGGCTATTTAAATCTAGTAATGTGCAATGAGACAAGTTTAATGCTTAGAATTGTTTATTTGATGGTGAAAACCTTGGATCTGGAACTAGTTTCTTAAGTCTTTTGCTTAAAAAAGGAAATTACAAAGATAAGAAAACAGAGTTGGCTACAGTGTACTGGAAAATCTGTTAAAAGGTAATGGTACAGATAAACTATGATAGATATTTATGGAGACATTTTAAAACTCAACAAAGACACATAGAGTCTCTTTCTCAGTGGAATAAAAAGGATGCAGTAGGATCTTAAAAATTATGTAAAATTGAAGGAAAGCGTGCAAAATGCCATATGGGTTAGTGATAGACCAAAAGTTTGGGAAAAGTTTCGAAGCCAGCTAGTATAATGGATAAAATAATTAGAAGGAAATTAGAATGTAAGAGTAAACTAGCAAGAAAATAAAAACCGATTTTATGTATGTAAAAAAAGGCAGTATGTAAGATAAGCATAGAATCCTTAGAGATGAGATTGGGGGTTAATAATGTTTAAATAAAATGTTCTTTTATCATGGAATTTGAGCCTGTTTTCACCATGGAAGACAAAAAAGCATCCCAAGAATTATAGTGGTCAGTTCTGATCCCAGGGATTCTGTGTGCATATTCTTGTTTCTAATTTGGATAGTTGAAATTGGCACAGAAGCTGAATAAATGATAGGTAAATTTATAGCTGTTGCAAACTCGAAAGGGCAAATGAATTTAAGGTTCATACTCAATGCTCAAAATAATATAGTAAATTATTAACTCTTCTAAGGAAACTTAGCAACTTAGACCTTTCCTTATTTTAGTAGTATAGAGGCAACCTACTTGCATTCTTTATCAACTTTGCACTTTCAAAAGTGCAAGTGCTCAGCCAGCAGTCTATGCCAACAAGGTATTGACAAGTACTAATTGTTTCTGCCTTGCATGACTTTGGATTGGCATGCAGACTTTTCAAATAATTTATTTTTAAATTGATGCACCAAGCCATTCTAGCATGCAATGAATGCATTGTTGTTATTTCATACAATGAAAGCTGTGCTAGGTGGGAAGAGAGCCCAGAAGATTAACTTCTGTCCCAAAGAAATTCATTCACTGAACTGATGCTATGTTCTACCTGATGACTAATGTATTCACGTCATTTGATTAGATGTTACAATGAATGCATTATGCCTTTTAAACCTTCACTAATATATGTATATTTCTGTTATGTTTTTCAAATGTATAGTGGAGAAATGGCAGGCTGTATATTCTGTTTTGGAAGCCTTTGGTAATAGCACTACAAGTATGAATAGCAATGCCACACGTTTTTCACAGATCATCTCACTTGACTTTGATCAGGCTGGTCAGGTGGCTTCAGCTTCTATACAGGTAAGAAATACGTAACCCTTCAGTCCTATGCTTGCTATGTGGGAAAATATTCAAAACTGATTAATGACCAACCCAAGTTTTTACTAGATATCCTATTTGTTCCTTTGCAAACCTTGCCAGAAGATGAGTTTCCACAGTATAATGTACAAAGAAATTGGTCATTCATGCTCTAATTGCAATGAATTCCAATAAGTCGAAGATACAGCCATCCACATCGTCTTCAGCACTAAATTCCACTTGTCCATTGCAGTTAACTAGTCCACTGTTCAGTAAATTGAAAATCCCTCCATGACCACACCTCTCTTGATCTTTTGAGTTTTTTGCCACATGCACCCTTTGCTCATCTCGTTCTGCCCTTTAAATATTCCCTTCTCCCTTCATTTCATGACAGACGCTCAGCTACCTCAGCCCTGTACTTGAATTTTATCCATTCTCTTCACGTTCCTTTTGTTCTGACTGACCGCTTATTTTATTGGAGGTATTGCTGGTTCAGATGGCAGCAAGTTTATGTATAAGTGTACACAGAGAAAACAGATCTCAGACTGCATCCATGATCCTAATTTGAATCACTCATTTTATACATGTTACTTTCTTATTGGTTCCCTAGGCGGCTTGAATATCAGATTGCTGCAGGATATGTACAATTGTTACAGGGCTTCACACTTCCCAGATAAGTCTCTGTTTAGTGCATTGTAAATCTAAACACTCCTATCTGAGTATATGTTCTTCAGTTTTGGATCTCTTTAGCCAATTAATGGGACCCCTGATGGTGTGCATTCCACATCAGTGGCATCCATCGTGATTTAGATAGACACCAGCCAGGGCAATCATCTCAACCCCAAGTAAAATGATTGGTATGGCTCTACAATATCAATGAGACCCTTCACCTTTGTGTTGTAGTGCGATTTTCTCCTGATCCATCTGTCACTATAGCAGTGCATTAGATTATGAAGATTCCTAGCATTTGTATGTATTTCAATCATCATGCCCGTTTGTGTGCATTAGGATGATTTTCTTTTTCCCCGTTCTGTTTACTATAGCTAGTTTAGTTTCAAAGTTAAACTATTTGATTGCAATGTACGTATTCCAATTTTCCTATCTTGTTGTCTGTGTCTTCAGCTATATGATGCACTTATTTTATATTTGGTTATTCACTCCTGTATCTATTCCTACTACAACAATGTCATTTTGAATTTAAGATGAGGAAAAATATATTTGACTTGGATGTACTTTGCAGGCTTTATTGACACAGGGCTTCATTACATGCCATTGTAGTTTTGGGAATCATTGCTGTGGTCTTGTAATTATTTTAATAAACTCATTTTGCCATATTATATTGTGCCTGCAGGCAGTTGAAACTTGAACTCAGGTTTTTTGGCTCATGGATAGGGACTCTAACACTGGACTACAAGATATTATAGCTATTTTCTAATCAACGGGTTCAGAGATGTTTTTCCACACCTGTGGAACAGGGGGTACTTCAATTTGGGCATTCTGGCTTAGAGGTAGGGGCATGACCACTGTGCCATATGATCACTAATGTGTTCAAAACATTTAGATTTGATTCCCTACAGTATGGAAACAGGCCCTTCAGCCCATCAAGTCCACACCGGCACTCTGAAGAGTAACCAACCCAGACCCATTCTTGTAGCCTATATTTACCCCGACTAATGCACCTATTACTTTGCACAATTTAGCATGGCCAATTCACTTAACCTGTACATCTTTGGATTGTGGGAGAAAACTGGAGGAAACCCATGCAGACACTCGGAGAATGTGCAAACTCCATACAGACAATTGCCCAAGGTGGGAATCAAACCGGGTCCTTGGCGCTGTGAGGCAGCAGTGCTAACCACTGAGCCACCATAGTCATTCTAAGTGATTCTGGTGAAGGATACCTGCCAGTAGTTTTGTGGCTGACCTTTAGATATTTTCTAATCAACCTTTTCAGCATGGCTATTACCTATGGCGTACATGAGACTTGAACCCAGTAGCTTTGCCCAAAGGTATGGACACTACCACGCTGCCACAAGTTTTGTCTCAAATCTGTACTTGTGTGTAATGAGGCTCCCAAATTTGTCTCATTGAATCCTAGAAAGATAGATATTGATCTGACAACCTAGGTATCAAATTGAGTTGATTCAATAAACTTGTTTTATGATGTATGTAATAAAAAAATATTTTTTTTTTCTTAGACTATGCTTTTGGAGAAACTCAGGGTTTCTAAGCGTCCGGAGAATGAAGGTGCATTCAACGTGTTCTACTACCTGATGGCTGGTGCTGAAAGTACTCTCAGGTTCAAGAATCATTTTAAAGCTTCTGCTTGTTTTGATTCTATGGCTTTTGGCTGAGTGTGGATGATTGTTTTGTCTTTTCTTGTAACTGTTTAATGTTACTAATAAATAACTTGTTGGAATTTCAAAGCATAGGTTGACCTCTGACCTTAATTGTGCCGATCACCGTAGTATTACTTGAAGAATCCAAACCATTCTAATTACTATTATATGTCCAAACTTGAGAATGAAAGGCAAATTGGCCAGAAATGAGAAATGTTTGCCAGTTGTTTTCCTTTGATTTAAAACAATTTTGAATATGTTAGCCCACTTTCGATGGTTTCTTTGTTTTTTATTTGTAACCTTTCTGTAAACTAAATTGTTGGTAAAGATCTGTTTTATAATCCTTGACTGAAAGGATGGATTTGCTTCGGCATTTTAAACCCAATGTCAACTTGATTGTCATTCTGTGACCCAGTTGTATTGGGTTTCACCTCTGCAGCAAGATTTTTTAAAAAAAATACATTTTTAGTAACAATACTTCTAAAATAAACTCCTTCATACCTAATATAACGCATTGGGTGCATTCTTGCTCCGCGTGAATTTTTTTATTTCAAAAGGAAACCTTCAATTAATCAGTTAATCATGATTGAAGACAGTAAGCTGCATTTGGAAAACTATTTCCCAGATCTCTTAATTCTTCAACTGTCATTGAATGTGTTTCTGTTGGAATGTACTTCTTAGGTCTGCTCTTTTTGCTCCCCCCGTTTCAGGCAGTTTGATTCTGGAATAATGTTGATGTGTATGGAATTTCTGTTTGTAATTCTGTCAGCAATTACGTAGTTTCAACTCCAGTACTAATCTCCTGCTACTTCATAATAATCCTTAGAGGGGAATGAGGATAGGGTAAAGTAGACGAAATGTCAAATATGAAATGCTTTCATTAATTCCACAGGTGCCCTTTTCGCACTTTGACCATATAATCATATGAGAGTATTTATTGACAATTTGATCATTTGAGTATCAGAATGTACCATATTAAAAGCAGCAAAGGATAGAAGGCATATTGCAGGAAAATAGTATTGAAGTCAAAGATTAGCCATAATGTCATTAAATGGCAGAGTGGCTATGAACGACTGAACAGCCGATTCCTGCTTCTATTTTTTGTGGTTTTATGTAAATTAAATCTGTCATCTCAACACCCAAATGCCTACTTGATCCTAAGTGGATGCCTCAATAAGGTTTCCCATCCTTAATCTAGGGGCACAGAGGTCACAACTTTAAAACTCTAATGGTTGCACCAGGAAGAGCGACTACCTCATGACTATCAATCCTGAGCAGAGTTGATTTGTTTGGCTCAGGTACTTTGCAGATCAGCTTGTTTAACCATCCAGAAGCTCTATAACTTTATAGCTGTTCTAAATATGGCTGAAGTGTCTTAATCCCTTATGCCTCATCAAATTGGCTTGTTGTAAGCTTGTAGTTTGAAATAACTTTTTTAAATAAAGAGCAGATATTTCCTCTTAATTTTAAGTACCTTTTAAAGAATTCAATTTTCATTTGCTCGTTTTGACTCTGTATAACATGAATATTGCATAGAATTTAAAGGAGTTTTCTTTAACATTGGCAAAAAAATGACTAGCCCAAAATTAATGTCTGTTGAGGTACATGGTCTATGGGAGGTCATTTAAATTTTATCTTGAAGCTAGTAGAAAGAAAAATATTTAGACTAAATGATGTGCACGAGGTAATGTATATTTTATGCCATTATTGAAAGTTAAGGAACCCCCTGTACCGTTAACTTTGCAGATTTCTGTTTAAGATCTTGGTTTTCATATTTTTGTTACTCACAGAACTGAACTTCATTTGAATCACTTCGCAGAAAACAATGCTTTTGGAATTGTGCCTTTATTGAAGGTAACTTTGACATTTAAATCTTTTTCTTGATGTAATATTTAATGTTTGCAATCTATATTGTCAAGTTCTATTCTATTCAACAATTAATAAAATAATAATCAGTTCAGGAGGAATTCATTGCGAGTTTAAGGATTGGAAGAAGAAAAGTAATAATTTTGTTCTAGATTTGTTTCTGGTTCCATTTAGTGCAGTAAGCTGGAGTTTAGATGCGTTTAAAATGAGCTAACAATTCCATATTTTAAAGATGTTGATGTCATCAGATTTAGGAAAAGTGTGCACGGCGTTTGGGCTTTAATCTCCAAAAATGGAGTTATTTGATGCATTGAGTAATGAGAATTTATTAATTTGACAGTATCTAATGTAGCAGTGCATGAAGTTGAAGAACAAATGTCAAATAAAAAGTGCCAGATCTCCAGGCACAAATAAATAAGATAGAAACCACAAAATGTAAAGGAAATGTTATGAAGAGATAACAATAAGGCAAAGTACTGTGGAAACTAGAAATCCAAAGCAGCAACAAATCCTTTGAAGAATTTTCTAGAGAGACGTAACTTTCACCAGAACTTCTTGCTCCTCTTCTCAAGCACTGTTTGCAGTATTTCTGCAACTGAGAGGTAGAATCTGAAGATTTCAAATTATGGCTATGTTGAACTATCAATGAAGGAAAATATTGCATTCTTTGTAAACTACAAGAATATAATGGCCCAGATGCTCCATTCATGGTTGGATTCCCTGTTTCTGACCCTAAATGGACAAAAGATTACCCATTCGCCTTTACATCTGTTCTGCATTGATAATTTGTGCATGGAGGTCTCCTATTACAAGCTTGTCTAGGAATTCCTGAATCAACAATGAAGAAAACTTCAGAGAAATCTCATCCTTTTTATGCAGCATGCTGTGTGAAATAACTCCACAGAGGCCTGTATCCCATCATCAAGTCACTCTTTATTTACACCTGGAAAATCTTTGATAATGATCCAGCTTCTTTAGAGCCAGCTGTCGGAGTGAACAGAACCTCTGATGATCCTGTTTATTTTTTCTTCTTTTTATTTTTTTTCTTAGAGTGAACAGTGACAATCCTGTTCTTCTTTTATTTTACTGCTAACCCCTACACTGCCGCCTAACTGTGGTAGTGCTTATATTTTCCCCAGCACCCATGTTGTGTGTGTGCAGGTGTGAACGATCCTGTTTTTTTTTTAGCACCCATAGTTGTGTGTGCAGGTGTGAGACACAGTGAGAGACGCAAAGTGCACGAATCTTTATTCAATTTCCACCACCAGGAAGATAGGAAAACACCCGAGTGGCCAGTGACAAGCAGTGCCCCTCACAAAGGGCAATGCTGTGTGATCAAATAGTGAAGGGGAGGGCAGGGACTAAATCAAAATAGAGTTGGAGGGGGAAATGACGCACTCCACTCCCTGCGGCGCCCACCTCTCCCTGAACAACTCCAGGGTGTTGTAACGATCCTGTTTATTTTTTTTTGGCAATGCTGTGTGAATCTCTTGGTTATTTTTTTTTCTTTTTTATTTCTTTTATAACCCCACACTACCGCCTAACTGCGGTAGTGCTTATTTTTTGCCCAGCACCCATAGTGTGTGTGTGTGCAGGTGTGAGACGCAGTGAGAGACCAGGTGTACAAATCTTTATTCAATTTCTACCACCAGGAAAAGTAGGAAAACACCCGAGTGGCCTGTGACAAGCAGTGCCCTTCACATCAAAGGGCAATGCTGTGTGAACAAACGGTGAAGGGGAGGGCAGGGACTAAATCAAAATAGAGTTGGAGGGGAAATGACGCACTCCACTCCCTGCGGCGCCCACCTCTCCCTGAACAACTCCAGGGTGTTGGAACGATCCTGTTTATATCTATCAGCCAGGGCTCCCTGATTGGACCAGATTAACAACCCCACTCAGGGAACTGCTATGAGGTCTACCTGGCTGACCGTGTTACAATTTGTAGACTCTGATTTAAATGTCTGGCAGCCTAAACTGTGAAAGGGTAAACATGTAATGTAATGGGCTAGGATGCCAGATGGATAGGATGTCAGCATGCCAGTTAGTGAACAAGTACTTGGGATAAGCTAGGAGTGTTGGATCTGGCCAGGGAGTTCTCTAGTCCATCTGGGATTGAGATGTCAGATAAGGGTGTGATCAGAGATGATGTGTATCCATTCTGAGGGGGTATCAGTGGGTGTGCTATTAGGAGCTCGGGGTGTGTAAGAGCTTGTGGTTAAGGTGTACTTTGGAATAACAATTGTGAGTTTGGGGATGGGGGCAGTGTCAATTTATTACTTTAGGAGGTATTGTAGGTTTTTAACCAACTAACATCTCCTGGGTAGCAATTAATGTTAAATGAATTAGAACCTCCAAATTATCCTAATGGTGGGTTCCAGATGCAGGGGAATTACCCATCTGGAAATTCAGTTTTGCAGACAAGTAATGTGGAGTTGGCGGGATTGCAGGTTTGAGCTTACAACTCCAACTTAGTCCGCTGCAACTGCTTTCTGGCCATCAGAGTCGATGTCTTGAAGGTTGTTCCAAAGCAGAAGCATATCTCAGTCTTAAAATATTTCATTTTCATTTTGTGTTGACATTATGTCAACGTTTTCGTGATCTACGCAGTGTTTATTTAACCTCATCAGATTGAATATGTAAGTATGAAACCAATTGCCAAGTTAACCTGTCATCAAGTAAAGTTAAAGACTAAATTTCTTTTGTGTTTACAGTTTATTAAAGTATGATGTGGGGATAAAGCTGTTATGTTGCAGTAAGTTTCCTTACCTCAGACATTCTCCACCTCTGCTCAACAACAAAGCCGCTTAAGTTTTGTTCATGCCCAGAATGCTGGCTGTGGGTTAATATCATTTACTTTGTTTATCCATTTTGAAAAACTCTATTGCCAAATGGTAGCAGTTGAAGGGACAGTAAATAATCACCTCTGTTTCCTTCATGTGGTAAGACATATCAGGATGCTAGTGTGCTTCAAAACAGAGCAAGCAAATGTTTTTGCTAGTGTATAAGCTGAAAAAATGTCATAGTGAATATACTCAGGGCATTTGTGTATGCATATGTGTTTTGTCTGTATGTATTTCATTGTCAAATATGGTTTTGTTTCAATTGCTTTTGTAGCCTGAGGAGAAGCAAAAGGCAGCTCAACAATTTAATAAACTTCAAGCTGCTATGAAAGTGCTTGGTATTTCGGTTGATGAACAGAAAGCTTTCTGGCATATCTTGGGTGCCATCTACCACTTGGGGGCAGCAGGGGCCACTAAAGGTAATGCGCTGTATTTAGGAACAATTCAATAACATGGATCTCAATTTTATTTGGCAGAATTTTCATGAGCATAATTACATAGGCGTTACTTTATATGTATCATACCTGTTGTTTGTTACATAAACCAATTTGTGAAATCACTGCATCTACTTGACTTTAAGTACAGTGGTGGTGAATTTCCTCTGGGTTCTTCCACATCCCTGCTATAGCTTTGGTAGAAGAATCATGGAATCACAGGTAAAATCAATGACATTTTAGTCAAGAGATTCTGCAATTCTTTCACTGAAGGGATGGCAACAGATGAGAGAATGTCCATTGGCATTATGTTTAAAATCAAATTTTATAGTTGCTTACAAACTCTAGATTGAAAAAATTCATTACATTTTGTGTTTTTGTGAATTGATTGAATTGAATTAATTTATTTCTTACTGCTCAAGATTTTGCAAATGCTAATATTTTAATGCTTACTGCAATTCTTTTATTATCCAGTAAAACCAGACACTAAGGTAGAGAAATTCAACTCCTAGCTGCTCTTTCTAATACATTTGAAAACTGGCAGCCAACAGTTGAAAATGTGGAACATGCCCAGTGCTTGATTGGAGCAATGTTCAGGGATTGGATAAGCATAAGCCTACTTGCTGTGTAGAATGTTGACCCAAGCCAATTGTCAGACCTGAATGCAAAATGTAGGTGCAAATTGGCAATTTTGTGTTAAGCAAGTTAAATTCTGCAGATTTCTCATGACCTTGGTGCTGTCAAGCCAAAATTTGTCCACTGTTCTGTTTTTGGACACAAATGTTAAATACAGGATATTGTGGTAAGAAGCATAGCAAAGTTATTTATTGCTTGGATGGTGCAAGTCTAGAGGAACAGACACATCTTGAAGTAGCAATGCACAAATCACTGAATGTTGTACCACAGGTTAGCAAAAGCAGAACAACTACTGGACTTTATTTCTAGAAGGATAGGATTGAAGAAAAGCAAGAAATTTACCTTAAATCTTGATTGGACTTTATTTATACTGCATGTAACTTGGATTGATATTTTGTTTAAAAAGGACTTAAGGCGATAGAGAGGGTGCAAAGTAGATTAAAGAGAATGAAACCAAAAAATATATTGGTAAATATATTAGGAAAGTGTTTCCAGACTTGTTTTCTTGATTCTTGACCAAACAGAAGTATTCATGATAAAGAAATGTTTGGTAAGAGTACACAAAAACAATGTTCCATCTTGTGGGGAGCAACCTCTCTAGCGCCTTTAAATCCTTTTTTTAAATAATAGGTTGGCCAGAATTACGTGCAGTTTAAATACAGTCTAATCAAGATTTAGTACAAATTGCCTTCTTCAATTTTATCCTACTAGCAATAAAGTCTTGTACTTGTTCTGCTTTTGCTAACCTGTGGCATAACGTTTAGTGATTAGTGTATTCTACCTCAAGGTCCTTCTGTTTCTCTACCTCACCTAGATTTGCCCCTTCCAAGCAATAAATAATTGTAATTCTTCTATATTCTATTGCAACTGCTCTTTGGCATCCTATTTAATTGCTCCATGGGTGTTAAAAAGATCGAATGGGTTATTGTTAAAGGCATGTATGATAATTTGGGTTACGTCAAATTTGAAAGTCTTATTGGTGGAAATAACATTAATCTTCTTACATTTTATCGTGTGATTGCAGTGCCATGTGAATATTTCAGACATGGATATTTTGTGCTCTTGTTATTTTCATCATAGATGATTGGTTGTATCATTTTCTGTTGTTTAAAAGTTGAAGTCAGTTTATTGTTAAATCCCCTTACCTGTTGGCTTGGCTATAAGTATGGTGCTTAGTTCTTAGGTGCTGAATAAGGGATGCGAGGGAAAGGAATTTGTATCGTACATCATTCAATGAGATCATGGTGATTTAATAGGGTTGGGAGCTATGGGGTAGGGGCTACAAATTGACTTACTTCTGTTCCTATTCAGCCAGTGCTGTGTTCCAACCTTGGGAAGAAACAAGTAGCCCCTAGTCCTTGACACACTTTGATATGCTGCTGGAAAGTTTTTGAGCTGAAATTTCCTTTATTTACAACCAAAAACACACAGTTGAGGTTCAGAGCAAACATCATAAATAAAAGATTACTTAATTTCTTAGACTTTCAGAATTGCTTGGCATATGGTACTAAACCGAAGCAGCTATTGTGTGTATTCAAACCTTACTTAATACTGCCATGTCATTTTGTAACTCATCCACAAGATGGCACTGTAAGTGTTATTTAAGAGTTTTCACGTAATCCTCATTTAAATTTACGTACAAAAGAGGAATGTTCAAAACTAGCGTAGAGTTTTATTCTTTCTTCTCTCAAACAAAACACACCACCTAAAACTCTGTTCCTCTCCTGCACTGTAACTGCTTCAGTTTGACAGCTTATCACCTTGAATGTTTTGTTAAACTTCCTTTGCACGTAGAACCGAAGCAGATACTTTCTCAATTTTTTAAGAAAGAAGACCTTCCTGTCTGAAATTACAACATGTTAAAAACTGACACTGGAGATGTGTACCAATATTTTTGCACTCCCACACCAAACTTTTCTGATAGTGTCAATACAAATTACAGTTGTTTAGTGAGCCAGGTGATGTATTTACCTCTAAATTCAGCATGTAACATTTAATGTGCAATAAGTTCATAGTTTTAACACAATGCAAAAACAAATCATTTCTTTAATATAATTTGATGAAACTTTGATTCTACAGTAATTCTGAACATCTGTGTAACAGTTTTAATGTTTTGATCTTACATTTGTATTAATTATTTGTGGTTTTTAAAGCTTCTTAAAACTATTTTACACAATAGTTAGTGTCAGCAGATGTAGTCCTTAGTAACACTGTTCACGTAGCATGTGGCAAATCTTGAAGCCATGTTTTCAAATCAATTATTATTAAGCAACAGTACCATTTACTGTGTAATCCTGAAATGATGTATGTGCTACTGGGTAAATAAGTGATTACAATTTGCATTCTAAGTTAACAGACAGTTAACTCTGAAATAGTTGACGTAATATGTTTATTTTGAATGGCTCACATGTACGTTTTTGAACTAATTGTTGTAAGCATGGGTTGTTAGTCTAAGTGACTAACCATTATCTGCTTGTTTTGCGGTGCAATGGTTTTTTTTAACTGATGAATATTAAAATTGCCTTCTAACACTTTGTTTTGTTTGCATGTTGCATGCCGTTCCATTACAACACAGATGGTGATGAAGGTAAAATGTTCATCTATATTCTATATTCTCTGCAAAGCTACTTTTTTCTTGTAAATATACGTTTCCTACATGGAGTAGGCCTTCATTGAGCTAATGATTGGGCTTTTTTTATTCCATTTCCTTTAATTTTGAAATGTCAATAGTCATTCATCTAATGTATTCTGTGAAGCTCTACTAATGCATATAGTCATTTAATTTCATTTTATTGCACATGTAGATTTTCAAATACTTAATGCAAATTGCCAGTTGCAGTTAAATCATTTGGGACAAACCATCATTTTATCCAATACTTCTATGATCAGAAAAAAGTATATAATAAATAGAGCCAAACACTCTTTCATTCCCCATTTTTCCCATTGGTTTTGTAACTTTGGCTCTTCTGAAGGTGAAGTTTAATGTTGGAGCAGATTTGGACTATAGTAGGCCATGCTGATCTTTAGCTCAACTCCAGTTAGTTGAAATAAAAATTGCTGGAGAAATTCAGCAGGTATGGCAGCATCTGTAAAGAAAAAGCAGAGTTAACATTGAGTCGAGTGACCCTTCTTCAAAGTATTCTTTGTTTTGAAGAAAGATCGCAGGACTTGAAACATTAACTCTGTTCTCTTCCACAGGTGCTGCCAGAACTGCTGAATTTCTCCAGCAATTTGTTTTTAAGAATTCAAGCATCCGCAGTTCTTTGTTTTATTTCAATTAGCTGACGTGGCTTCAAATCCTTTGATGCATTTATCCAGCATGTATAAGATTAGAGTTGAAAGCTCCAGTTTCTGAACATTTTTTTGGACAACAATGCCAGATTTCTGTTGCACTTTGAATGAAAGTACTTTTTAAAAATGTGTTCTTTCATGGATTTGTGCCAAATACATTTGTTGTCTGTCCCTAATTACCCCTAAATTAATGTCTTACCAAGCCATTTTAGTGGGCAGTTAAGAGTCATCCCCATTGCAATGAGTCTAGAGTCACAAGTGAGCCAGACCAGATGAAAATGTCAGATTTCCTCAAAGACATTCATGAACCAGATGGGTAATTATAATGATCGCTGGTAGTTACAATGGTTGCTACTGAGACTCGCTTTCAGTTTCAGATTTTTACCAATTGTATTTAAATTCCACTTTGATTTCTGCTTACTGATTTCCCTCATAAATGGCCTAGGCCTAATATTAACATTTTAAAAATTGAGTATGATGAAATATGTTTAAACTACAGTGAACATGCATTGGGCCATGCCCACCATTAGAAAAGAACCCCACCAAGTTGTAAAGGGGCCTGGCGCTGTTAGCACTCAGTTTGAATTCCACTGCAGCCATTGCTACATTTGAGGTATTGGCCCATGGTTTGGAATATCCCAGTGTGTAATCTGAAGCATAATTTCCCTTTGCAATCCCACTCATTTAACTTAAAGCCAACATTCCATTCTTCATTTTTATTGATTTTAGAACTGTTATCCAACATGAAATGATTTATGTGCTTGTACTCACAAATCTTTTCACTTCTGTATGGGTGCTAGATTTTTACAAGAGAAAAATGCACCAATCTTGAATTTAGAAACTTCATGTTTGGCTACATCTGCCATATTATGGCCTATTTATTTAACAGGTTAATGTTCCTTCCTCTCTTATCTGCACAATATATTGTCTCTTGTAATTTAATATATTTTTAGCAGTCGTCAGCCCCCTTTATGGTAAAGGCAGTTTGAGTGGTGTTAACACCAATTTTTATTCTCTCAATTCAGAGAGGAATGAATTGCTTAGACAGAAATGTTTCTTCTGGTTCATCAAGTACCTTCATGAATCAAAGGTGTGAGAGCCTAACGAGCTTAGAATCTCCTAGAACATAATCATGTGGCAAATTTACTCCATTGGAGTATGATATTGGCACTGCCAGTGAATCCAATATCAATTTAACTGATATGATATTTCAGAAATAAAGTTAACCTGAAAATTGGTCAAATTCATTGTAGTTCAAAATGAGACCGTTCTAGTTTATGAGCCAAGACTAAATGGCACCTTTGGTCAGATGCTCTACAACATGCCAGCGAAGCTTTTGTATCGTTTTATTCCTTTTCCTGAAATGCTTCCATTTATTGTAAAAGAAATAGAGAGGAAGGCCAGTTTGGTCTTTCATAAATGGAGGACCTTCCAGAACTAGTTCAGCATTGTATTCTGAATAGGTATAAATATTGGGTGTGCAGTTGTGGATCCAGGGCACACATACCAGGTGATTAGCAACATATAATGTACAAGTAGAAAATATTTAGCATTTATTCTATCTTTGTATTAAATTGTTGCGTCATGTATGAAGTATAATCATTTTCATGGAACTTCAAAACTTAATTTCATCATGGATTTTTTTTCCAATGTAGGAAATGGTCTTGTCAATGAACCATGCCTGCAATGGAGGCAAGTCCATTTGTGATTAACTTAGCATTTCTACAGCTCCCTACAGTTGTAGTACTGTAGTTTTGCAAAGTTTTCTGTGAGCCTAGGTCCTTGAGCTTACCATGACATTTTTTTAAAATAAGTCTATATGATGCCTTTTGTCATTTATAAAAGATACTTTATTTGGCACACTTTTTTGTATTTAAAAGAGCAGTGCGTTAAATTAGTTTTAGTTTTTGGTAACATCAGTGCATAATACAAAATTGATGGCAAGACTGCAGTATTAGGATTTTTTTGTGTGCTTAAAACAAAAGTTAAAATTTTAATATGTGCGAAGGCTCTGATTAGATATGAGGCAATGATGCCAAATGAATTAAGCTTCTTTCCTGGAGTTTGTACCAGTTTCAGCATAGACCTAATAATGCTAGCGGGTAAAGGTAAAATTATGAAATTTATGAGCTTAAGTAAATTTGATGCTTATTTATGACTTGCCTAGCACTTAGTTTTGGAAAACATGAAATGCTCCAGTTGGTGGAAATCTGAAGTATAAGCAGCAGATGCTGAAAATATTCAGCAATTAAGGCAGCAACCGGTAGATAGGAGAGAACTTTCCTCTCCAAAGATGCTGATTGATCTCCTGAGCACTTTTTTAGTATTTGCTGTTTATGCTTCATTCGAAGAAGATACTGATTGATTCTCCACCATTTTTGAGGAACTGAAATTTTAAATGGATTATGGCATTTCCTATGATGTGTACCAAGACATCCATAAAAACAATTTGGTAAATGTTTGCAGGAAGGTTCAAAGCAATACAATTCCAGGATGACAAGTACTTGGTTAAGGAATAAATGGCAGTGGGTAGTTGTTAGAGCAGTTATTTTTTGGGAAGGAGAAGAGGAGATCTGAATAGAGTGACTTCTGACTCCTTGTTGAGATCCTTTCCTCTTAATTGAACAAAACGTGTGCAGATTAAATTTAAAACGTAATGGTCTATGTGATTCTGGGAAAGAAAAAACATATTTTGTGTGGTGTTTTTGTTTTAAGAATTAGGGTAACAGAAAAGGTTCCAGCAAGTAAGTGTGTGATCAGTTTCTGCAAAATGAACAAGTGAATAGTAGGGTCAACATAAGCATAAATATAGAGGAGTCTAGATTGTAGGCATGGTTCTCTGCTCAAGCTACTTAGTTTGGAAGTTTAGAACAAACTGGAGTATAGGAAGCATCTCTTGCAACAAATTTGTTTAAAAAGTTTGGCTATTGGCTTAAGAAGTTGAAAGTTCTTGAGTAACAATGAATTGAACTTTTGGTATAGCCAAATTGTGAGGGGGGATAAAGTTTTAGATGTCAAATTTCACAATTAAAGACCATTCTAGAGTAATTTGCAATCTTAGGATGGCTGGAGGAGATTTGAAATGAGTGCCTTGCTGGAAGCAAACAAACACCCAGAAATTTTCAGTTTGTATATGAGACACTAGTGCATTACTCAACAAGTAGTTAATCTTCCATTTTTCGATAAGTATCTGACTTGAGAATTTTACAGTACAAGGCAAATAAATGTAGAAATAAAGTGGGATTCAGCCCTTTGAGTTCAAGTAAGAATTCATTGCATTTTAATTTTGGCATAACTGAATATTTAAGATAGCCTATAGTTCATGTTCATTTGATTTTTACACTAGAATTCTGATGTTCAAATCAAGAATCTTATAGCTTCATTCCTTTAGTAAATACTTGAAGTTTCAGATTCAAAATAAATTAAAACTGTTAATAGTCTCCACTGAAACCATAACAGTTAATATGAAACAAGAGAAGGCCTTTTGATGTTAAGAGGTAGCACGGATGGTACAAAATAAGGCATACAATATATGTAAGGTTAAAAGATGAGGTCTGCAGATGCTGGAGATCACAGCTGAAAATGTGTTGCTGGTTAAAGCACAGCAGGTTAGGCAGCATCCAAGGAACAGGAAATTCGACGTTTCGTGCATAAGCCCTTCATCAGGAATCTGATGAAGGGCTTATGCCCGAAACGTCGCATTTCCTATTCCTTGGATGCTGCCTAACCTGCTGTGCTTTAACCAGCAACACATTTTCAGATACAATATATGTAGATGAGTAAAACCTTGGGATGTGAAATGCAAAATATTGTATGAAAAAATAGCCTGCATGAATGGTATTGAAACAATTTTCAAAGCAATTGAGATAAATCTGATGTCCTATCCCTGTGTTCAACAAAGAAACCCACCGTGGGCCATCAGTTGTCATGGCAAAAGAACAGTATATAGTCCAAACAGTAGAATTCAATCCAGTCATATTTTAACTACTATCTCCATCTTTGGTTCTTCAGAAAAAAGGGACAAGTCAGGGGAAAAAGCACCTCAATGAATGACTTAAAGCAATAACAAAACACTGCCTGCTTTTATTTTATTGTGTCATATTCTTTTATCGTTGAATTTATGCGCCTAGTGTTTTCCACGTGTGTGTGTGTGTGTGTGTGTGTGTGTGTGTGTGTGTGTGTGTGTGTGTTTTATTCACCTGGAATAAACTATCATAGATCTCGCTGTTTAAGTTGGCCTCTGTATAGCACCGTTTTAAATTTAGATGTATGAAATTGGAGTGAAATTCTGATAATAGTTTTCCTTTTTAGCCTTAGACAATGTAGCATTTTCTGTACAATATAGTTAAGTACCCATGAAAGAGTATCCAAATCTGAATTGACTTGAAATAATATAGAAAGGGAACTCAGTCAATCTATTCCCATCCTGCTATAAATAATATGTATAGAATAAATATACTGACTGGAAGGATGAAATAAAGTAGAGGTGGATCTTAGTATTAACTGCTTGTTCCTTATAACTGGACATGACCAAACTGTTTATGTCCATTTTGTCATTCTATTCAATTTAGTAGTTTTTTCCATATTAAATGTATAGGTATAGTTACATTGTAAGTGATTTGAATATGCTAACTAAATTGATCTTTTTTGTTACAAATTCAAGCTGGGAGAAGACAGTTTGCCAGACATGAATGGGGTCAAAAAGCAGCCTATCTGCTGGGTTGTAACTTGGAAGAATTGTCCTCTGCACTTTTTAAGCACCAGCCAAAAGGTGCACTTCAGAGATCAACTTCCTTCCGTCAAGGGCCAGATGAATGTGGGCAGGGAGATGGGTCAGGTAAAAAGCATACCATATATTGACCAATGCTGCTTATTGTAAATGGTTTATCAGATAATATCGAGAAATGTTGTGTTTTCTTTTAAATGAAATTTTTATGCATCTTTTATTTAACTTGTATACCTGGTAAAATTTGTTTTTAGCGATTGACCAAACATGAATATACCCAAAACAATGTAGTATTGTTACATAGCACCAAACATTTATTTTTGTTATGCCATTTGTGGTTGGTCTTAGTTGAATATAAATGAAGGAAATTATGGAACTTTAATTATATAGACATTTTGCAATCAACAGATAATACTTGACAGGTACTAGCTGCCCCACATCCAGAGAGCTCTGAGAAGAGAATAAAAGAAAAAAATACTTGACAGGTAGAAATGTTGCAACCAATTTGAATGCAGCAAAGTCCCACAACTAATAAATAATCTAATTATGATGGTCTCTGTCAATTAACTTGTCAATCTCCGTAATATTGGCCAGGTTATCATCAGAATATGTTGATACATTTCAACTAATATCTAGTTTAACTCAGTAAGTTCAATTTAATGTGTTTTTGACCAGGCCAGATCCCTTCAAAGTATTTTAAGAAGGTAGTCTAGACAATAAACCTTTCTTATTTTAAAGGCAGATATGAAGTGGATATTCCAGGTGTGTGCAGCTGGTCAAACCACTTGGCTTTAAGAAAAACAGAATTTATTTAAACGCTAAATTGAAACATGAATATAAGAAAGCTGAATTTAGAATACCATTACTGTTGGAAAACTTAACCGATGCAATACAGTAACTTGACTAAGGAACTGTTCCAATTCCCATAATATCTCATAAGCACATCCCTTGGCAAAGGGTAAATTCAAACACAGGTTCCTCCAGACAGGAGAGATTTCAGAGAGAAAGGTCAGCCAGGGATCATCTGCTGAAGCATGGAATCTTTTTGCATTACAGCAGCTACAACTAAACCAAACTAGAAAAAACCTGAACTGGGGGAATTGACCACTCCGTGCCATTGTTAAAGTAGACCGTTCGAGACATTTTGGTATCTCTGACTTTACGACTCCTCTTGGGGGGAGAAAGAAACTCGAGGACAAAATAACCTTTTGTGACGACGACATCACAGATTTAGCTAGTAAGGTTAAGTTATTAAATTAAATTAGAAACTAGTAAGATAGCACCTCTGATGATTAACTAATCATTAATATGGATAATTTACCAAAATAAATAATACTGATTTGCTAACTCTAATTTAGTCCCCAATAAAATGACTACTGTCATTCTGGCTAACCCCTGAAGAGGATTGATCTCTGTATCTTTAAGTACAAGGCAACCAGTGTAGCCAACCACCACCAGATCTGGTTGGTGCATGTAAGACACTGTCTGATTCTAATCTGATCTGCTTAAATTGTTCTCTATTCAAGGATGATCCTGGGAAGTAAAGATAACCCCAGCTTTACTTATCCCCATTACCCTTACTTTCAATTGTGTGTAAGAGGTCATCGACTATATTGTCTTAAGATTGAGACCGTTCAATTAACTGCCTCTGCTGCATCCCTCCCTCCAGTCCACCATACCAAACTTCCTTGGGAGCTGCCCTCACCCACTATTCTCTATCTTCTGAGTTCTCTCTTACTATTTGTTGTGTTTTCAGAAGCAAGTTTTGTCAATGCAACCCACTTCTGCTCCCCTGACCTTATTTTCACTAAATTGCTGATCGCCCAACTACTTCCTCCCGCTTTCCATGTTAGTCAATATTATTAACAATTTATCTTCTAGTGTTGTCTTTTGTTCATTTAAATTTATTAATATCATGACCCCTCTTCTAAAAGAACAATCCAATCTCACTGTCCTTGCAAATTACATCCTGCCTTCAATCTTTGTGTTCTCAAGAAATGAAGGTGGTGGTATCTCAAATTTATGCTCATCTTTGCTGGAATCTCATGTTTGAATGATTCTAAACAGGTTTTCACCATGAAACCGCTCTTATCAAAGTCACAAATGACATCCTGTGTGATTGTGACAAAAGCAAGCTTTCCTTGCTCATCCTCCCTAAGTTACCTGGAACCTTTGATATAGTTAATTAAACCATCTCCAACCCCTCTCTCCACTGTCACCTAACTAGGTGGAACTGTTTTCATTTTGGTTCTGTTTAAATCTATCTAATCATGTTCAGAGAATCAACTGACATTACTTATTTTCTGACTTGCGCACAAGTACGTCTATTGTCCTCCAATAATGTATCTCCTCCTATTTTGCATCGAACTGGTGCCTTGTGGTGACATAGCTGAAAGTGGAGCCTAGTTTTAATATGTTCCCCAAAGGCATTCAATATCACCTCATCATTGCTTCCCTTGACTTCGCTGCTAAATTACAACGCTGATTATCTCATTCAGTGCTGGTTGATCAGGAGCTCCCTCCAATTAAATTTTGTGAAAATGTTGCCCCTGAAGTCACTTTTATATCTTTCCCCTCTCACCCTAAACCTATGTCCTCTAGTTCTGGAGGGAAAAGACCTTGTCTATTTAACCTATCCATACCCTTCATGATTTTATAAACCTCGATAAGATCACCCCTCCACCTCCAATGCTCCAGGGAAACAAGCCCCAGACTATTCAGCCTCTCCTTATAGCTCAAATCCTCCAACCCTGGCAACATCCTTAACTTTTTTCTGAACCTTTTTCAAGTTTTACAACATCCTTCTGATAGGAAGAAAACCAGCTATGCATCTTTATGACTCTATTTGGAAGTGTTGATTTTCATCCCTGTTCTCTGGCGACCAACTAACCACAGACGTATACTACAAGGCCACTGACTCCCACAATTATCTAGACTACACCTCCTCCCACCCTACCTCCTGTAAAAACACCATGCCTTATTCCCAATTCCTCCACCTCCGCCGCATCTGTCCCAGGATGACCAATTCCACCTCAAAAGTCCAGATGTATGCCTCCTTCCACGATCGCAACTCTCCTTCCCATGTGGTTGACATTTTCCTCCAGCGCATCTTCTCCACTTCACATACCATTGCCCTTTAACAACACCCCTCCCACCGCAACAAGGTCGGATTCCCCGATCCTCATCTTCCACCCTACCAATCTCCACATACAACGCATCATCCTCCACCACTCCCGCCACCTCCAAAAAGACCCCACCAAAAGAGAGATATTTCCCTCCCCACCCCATCAGTGTTCCGAAAAGACCATTTACTCCATGACTCCCTCATCAGGTCTGCCCCACCAACCTGCACCCCACTCCTGGCACCTTTCCCTGCCACTGCAGGAAGTGCAAAACCTGCGTCCACACTACTCCCTTCACCTCCATCCAAGGCCCCAAGGGATCCTTCCATATCCAACATTGGATCGCCCTCTGGACCCGTTCATCACTCCCACCTCTGATCTATCACTTTCTTCCTCACCTTCATCCACTTATCATTCTCCCAGCTACCTTACACCCAACCCCCCCACCCCTCCCATTTACCCCTCAGCCCCAACACACAAGCCTCATTCCTGATGAAGGGCTTATACCCAGAACGTCAATTCTTCTGCTCCTTGGATGCTGCCTGACCTGCTGTGATTTTCCAGCACTACACTCTCAATTCTGAGCTCCAGCATCTGCAGTCCTCACTTTCTCCTGAAAGGTATTACACCAAACTAAAGAGAACCTTTTTTAGTAGTAACTAATGAAACGATCGATTTGTTTTAAAAACCTTTCACTTCTGGCTGATGTGTAGAATTGTAGAATGGCTAGAAATTTCAATGACACTGAGACCTTTAGTGCTGCCTCCTAAACTGGCCATTTACAGATCTGCCTGTAGGTGGTGGCAAATATAGGCGAGTGGGACCCTCGTCAAGCAAAGATTTTTTCCAGTACTGCCTTTCACTCATCTGCAAATAGTTGTTGCAATGCCACTCTCTCTGTCTATTCACTGCTCGATTGCACTAAGACTGTAATTTCCTCTTAGATGCTGCGTGTTTAGCCACCTCTGCAGTCTCTTGAGCTTTGTCTCTGATCTGTGCTGCACATTCATTCTCCTTCTCTTGCTTCAAGCAACTGGGTGGCTGCACTGATTTGTGGTGAAATATCATGAATAAATTCCTTATTTGCTATTTGAGATCTTGACATAGTCAGGTCTTTAACAGGCTATTTGTATTTTTGTATTGAAAATCTTTTTTCCGGAACCTCTACATAAGTGAGAGTTGCCATGGCCCATATCTGGTTTTCCACTTCCTCATTCTATCAAGATCTTTTTTAAATCTTGATCTTTACATTGCTTTGCATGCATGCAGTAAGCTCAATCTGACTCTTGGTGGCCCTTTAACTTGCTGCAATACGGTCCTGCAACACTGGAATTCTACGGTCTATTTCATCCCTATATCCTGAACTTCCACAAGTGTGGACCTCTGAATGCTCCTGCATGGCTGCAAAGGAATAACCCCCTCTTCCCCCATCACAATTGTTGGTGAGACTTTGGTATCCTTCAGAATTAAATGAATCACAAGACATGGTTGGGATGTTGGTATAAAGAATTGATGAAGCTTTTTGCCTTTATTCTGCAGTAACTGCTTCCTTTCAGTGAACAGACTTTAACTGAGTGTTCACAAGCAATAGTACTTCAGTTCCTTTGATTGGGTGTGTGGGAACATGTGCAAACATATGTCAGTGCCCATATCTTTTATACTACACAATTTCTGCAAGACCTTTATTTGAGACGGTGGTTATAATTTTTTCATTTGATTTGTTCACTTTTTACCCATCCCTCTTGACTATGATTTCTCCTCATCACTCGAGCTGACCTACTCCATTCATAGAACATAGAATATTACAGCGTAGTATAGGCCCTTCAGCCCTTGATGTTGCATGGTCCTGAGAAACCAATCTGAAGCCCATCTAACCTACACTATTCCATTCTCATCCATATACCTATCCAATGACCATTTAAATGCCTGTAAAGTTGGCTAGTCTACGACTGTTGCAGGCAGTGCGTTCCACTCCCCTATTATTCAGAGTAAAGAAACTACCTCTGTCATCTGTTCTATATCTATCACCCCTCAATTTGAAGCTATGTCCCCGCATGCTAGCCATCACCATCCTTGCAAAAAGGCTGTCACTGTCCACCTGATCTAACACTGATTATCTTGTACGTCTCAATTAAATCACACTCAACCTCCTTCTCTCTAACGAAAACAACCTCAAGTCCCTCAACTTTTCCTCAAAGACCTTCCCTCCATACCAGGCAACACACTGGTAAATCTCCTCTGAATCCTTCCCAAAGCTTCCACATCCTTCATGTAATGCAGTGACCAAAACTGTGCACAATACTCAAAGTGCAGCCGCACGGTGTCACAGTGGTTAGCACTGCTGCCTTACAGCGCCTGAGACCCAGGTTCAATTCCCGACTCAGGCGACTGACTGTGTGGAGTTTGCACGTTCTCCCCGTGTCTGCATGGGTTTCCTCCGAGTGCTCCGGTTTCCTCCCACAGTCCAAAGATGTGCGGGTCAGGTGAATTGGCTATGCTAAATTGTCCGTAGTGTTAGGTAAGGGGTTAATGTATGGGTATGGGTGGGTTGCGCTTCGGCGGGTCGGTGTGGACTTGTTGGGCCGAAGGGCCTGTTTCCACACTGTGTAAGTAATCTAATCTAATCTAATCTAAACTGAGATTTCTACGGCTGCAGCATGATGTCGTGGTTCCGAAACACGATCGCTCTATAATTGAAAGCTAATACATCGTATGCCTTCTTAACAGCCCTTCTAACCTGTGTGGCAACGTTGAGGGATTTATGTACATGGACACGGAGATATCTCTGTTCATCTCCACTACCAAGAACCTTACCATTCACCCAGTTCTCTGCATTCCTGTTACTCCTTCCAAAGTGAATCACCTCACACTTTTGCTGCATTAAACTCCATTTGCCAGCTCTGCAGCTTATCTATGTCCCTCTATAACCTACAACGTCCTTCAACACTATCCATAACTGTACTGACCTTAGTGCCATCTGCAAATTTACTAACCCATCTTTCTACACCCTCCTCCAGGTCGTTTATAAAAATAACAAACAACAGTGGACCCAAAACACATTCTTACAGTACCCCATTAGTAATTGAACTCCAGGATCAACATTTCCCATCAACCATCACCCTCTGTCTTTCAGCTAGCCAGTTTCTGATCCAAACCACTAAATCGTCCTCAATCCCATGCCTCTATTTTGTGCAGTAGCCTACCATAGGGAGCCTTATCAAATGCCTTACTGAAGGGGTGGCAAGATCGTTCAGTAGTTAGCATTGCTGCCTCAATGTCAGGGACCCGGGTTCGATTTCAGCCTCTGCCTACAGTCTGTGTGGAGTTTGCACATTCTCCCCGTGTCTGTGTGGGTTTCCTCTGGGTGCTCCGGTTTCCTCCTACAGTCCAAAGATGTGCAGGTTAGGTGAATTGATCATGCTACATTGCCCGTAGAGTTAGGTGCATTAGTTAAGGGGGGAATGGGTCTGGGTGGGTTACTCTTCAGAGGGTCAGTGTGGAGTAGTTGGGCCGAAGGGCCTGTTTCCATTATGTAGGGAATCTAATCTAATAAAAAAAAACTTTTTAAAAAATCCACATGCACCACATCAACGGCCTTACCCTCATCCACCCTTTGGTCACCTCAAAGGACTCAGTAAGGTTTGTGAGGATTGACCTACCCTTCACGAAACCGTGTTGACTATTCATAATCAACTTATTCCTATCGAGATTATAAATCCTATCTCTCATAACCTTTTCCAACACTTTACCCACAGCTGAAGCAAGGGTCACTGGTTTATAACTACCAGGGTTGTCTCTACTCCCCTTTTTGAACAAAGAAACAACATTTGCTAACCTCCAGTCTTCTGGTACTATTCATGTAGACAATGATGACAGAAAGTTTAAAGCCAAAGGATTTCCTTTGGTGTTCCTGTCTTTTTTTTCAGTCTCCTGATGACTTATCTTCCTTAATATTTCCTCTCTTCGTCTGATTCCATTACCAGCTAGATCCTCATGTCTAGTTTAGCCTTACACTGTCCTTTGCTCCTTTTCCCTTCACTATGTAACTTAGTTCCCCACCCTAAATATGCCACTGCCATTCCTCTTTGCCCCCTTACCCCTATCATTGTGATTCTGCATCCCAGTTCCCTCCCTCTATCCCTCCAGTCACAGCATCCTTCTAGTGAGCCAGGCAGTCACATCCTTTCATGTTGGATTTCTTCCTTTCTGCTTAATCCACCTTTTTCTGAACCTTTTGAGTTGAACCCCACTTGCCTGCCTTGGCCAGGTTCGATGGCGTCAGCCCATGTGACTGCCTTGCTTGTCATGCTTCACTTCTCAAATTCTTGAACTACAAGCAAGACTCCAGGATGGACATTTCTCATGACCTTTTTGATCTAGTGAGGCCTCACCTCTTGCACTGTAAGAGTTTGTGCAAAAAAAACAGCTTGGTTATGAAGGAACCAAACTAATGAAAAATTTTGTACTTACTGGAGATTTGAGGAAAAACTCTAGCCTGTCACACATACCTAATTTATAAAGTACAGTTTGTGAACACACATTTCTGTTTTTTCTTTTAACCTAACAAGATTTGTGCCCAAAAATATAGTTCTAGTGGTCTGGGCTATTAAACACTTTTCATTGCCATGATGGTGGAAGAATACTAAAGTTTGAACCTATTAAACTTTTAATTGCAACACATTTTTTGAGGACACTCATCCAAAGAATAATTGTGGATGGAAATTTAGTGACTGTCTGGAGAGATTCTAATCCTGGAATGTGACACCTAATGAGATGTAAAGGAAGCTTGAAAGGGAAGGCCATAAAAGGGAGAAAATGCATTACTAACTGAACTGTAATTTTTCTGGGAGTTATCTCAGATTATGAACATAATGGGAGAAAAGGCAGAAGTCTGGGCAAGAGATGTTTTGTCTTTCCTTGTCAAGAATACACAGGCACAAGGTTTAAAAGCCAGTTGAACCTTTGTCTGTGCTAGTAGAAGAAAGTGATAGTGAGCTGAAGTACCACTGATCACTAGTGGGTTGAGGCACATATATGTACTTCTAACATATCTTTTACAATTTTTTTTCTTTCAACTTTCATCTTTCTTGAACTCCTTTTTCATCTGTGCATGTGTTTTGTGTTATTAGTTCTTCTCGCAGGCAAACTCATTCCTTTGTCAACTCCAAAGCCTGGTTAAGTTCACTCCTTTCAAAATAAATAAGTTTCATCAGGGAGAGAGGTGTCCACAAGGAGGGGAATCCTTTATAAATTAACCTTGTAGTTACCACAAAGGGTGGTGTGTAAATGAAGGAGAGAGCCAGTTCTTTCCACGTAACCTTGGATCATGACATTTTTGGGTATCTGCTCAGGAACCGTAATAAATTTGCGAATCTCATCCAGGGTCTGGTCGTAACACCATGACATGATAACAAATGCAAAAAGAGGTTCCCAGCTATCATGTTTTGGAAAACTGACCCACCTGGAAAGTTCAGAACTTAATACCAAAATTTTAACTTGCCATCAGGAAACTGAACATTTTCCTCCTGACCACTTAAGATGCCATGTCTACCCTTCTTAAAAACTTAAAGTGGACCCAGAAGCTTCCATCCATTATAACAATCATTAGTAAGTTAGGATATACTTGTATATTTTTTTTAAAAAGTACAAGACTGTGCATGAACTTGTGTAACTATAATAGTTCAATTATTTTTGTATCTTAATAGGCCCTAAGATAACAGCAATAGAATGTCTGGAAGGAATGGCATCCAGTTTATATGGAGAACTGTTTACACTGCTAATCTCACTCATTAATAGGTGAAACTTTATTTTCAGTTGTTACATTTGCATGTAATATTTGAGTGTAAAGAGAAATGAGTATTAGACCTTTCCAAACATTATGCACAATTGTTTAACCTTTTGGAGTACTTGATTTTCTTTGTGTCATTTAGAATTAACATAATTATTGGATAATACCTTCAGCCTCTTATTAGTAGTTACAGAAATTGCCCTGAGTAACTTTATTCTTACACGTTTGACCTCACCTTTTTGAGACAATATGTTCAGATGTCTGAAACTGGTGTTATGGAATTCTGTGTCAAAGCCCTGCTGCTGCTATTCCTCCATTTGTTTGAGACCTTCTTTAAAACTCAGGTCTATAGCCAGAGCTTGGGCCACCCCTCCTAATGTCAACTTCTTTAGTTCTGTGTTTTTGTTTATTTGTCTGCTTGGACATGAAAAAAAAGTTATAAAGTTTAAAGGTTGAATTTATTTGCTACTTGCTGTAAATGTAAGATTGCAGATACATAAGGGACCATAGAAAAATGCTTAAATTCACAATATCCTTTGCAATAAAGATAACATTTTTGGTGTAAGGCAGTACGTGCCATGCGTGTTTAATTCTGATAAGTACAGGTTTATGCCATGATTTGATTGTTATGAAAGTCTCTGTAGATTTTATTTTCATCAATTGTGCCTGAAATATGTGGAAGTCCATCATATTTTATAAGACCACTGAAAAAAATCTGCATGTGTAAACTATCAGTTGTCCAATGCTAAAGCTATTATAGTATGTAAAACCAAAGAATGTACAGAAATAATATTGACAAGGTTTGATGTTTCTAATATTGCTTTTCTTTCATATCAGGGCGCTTAAATCCACCCAGAATTCAGTTTGTTCAGTAATGATAGTGGACACCCCTGGATTTCAGAATCCAAAGAACACATCACAAGACAGGGCTGCAACTTATGAAGAGCTCTGCCATAATTATGCCCAGGAACGTTTACAGATGCTGTTCTATGAGCGAACATTTTTGAAGGAACTTGATCGATACAAAGAGGTATTCTGTTTGCCACAGCTCCTGTAAAAAAAACAAAATTAATCAGGGCTAACTACTGTAGTGGGCTGTCTATAAATAATAAACTGTATATTTTATTAATACAATTAATGAATTTGAATTCAAAATTCTTATGGCATCAAATAGACTTGAGCATTTCTTTGATTTATATAATGAAAATCTCTGTAAACTTTAAAGTTTAGAAGATTGAATTTTGAAAACAATTACTTTAAACTTGCGTAATCTACACTAATCTACTGATTGTTGTCTAGAGTTGTAACTATAATCAGAATTAAGCCCACTAACATGTCCTCTGTTCTCTCTAGGAAAACTTGGAGCTTGAATTAGATGATGTAGAATCCAGTTCTTCTATTTCTGTAGCTGCCATAGATCAAGCCTCCCATCAGACACTGGTAAGCTGAGGCATGATGATTTAAGAAAAAAAAATCAATTTGTAACGCTATCTGATACGCGATATGGGAAGTGTCCTGATAAGTACAAAGAGTTTCTACAAAAGTCAGCTTGGCTTTGCAATAATGGAAAGTACACATACATTCGCTTATTGAAGTGTGTCTTAAATTGTGTGGTTAAATAATTGATCAATTGCTACCATTAAGCCTGATGCTATCAAGATTTATAAAAAAACCATTGTGCTATTTGTATTCCCGTTAATGCAGTGTTTTTTTTTAAATATTGGTGCCTGTGCGTACATGTCTCTGATGCATTAAAATGTACTTTGCACTCATCATCACTCCTAATGAGCTATAGATTGCTTTTTCTCATCCAGAATTTAATTTCTCCACTGAAACACTATTAGATGAATGATAAGCTTGTATAGATCACAAAATTGAGCAGAAATGTTGCTGGGAAGACAGATTTCAGAAGTAATGCATTTCTTTATACTTTTTCCCCAATAGGTTCGAACTTTGGCTAGAACCGATGAAGCAAGAGGGTTGTTTTGGCTACTGGATGAAGAAGCACTACAGCCTGATGGAAATGAAGATACGCTTTTAGAACGGCTGTTTACTTACTATGGCCAACATGATGGTGATAAGAATGGTGCAGTACCATAACTAAAATAATTGACCTTCAAGCAGTGTCAGGACAAATAATTTTTGACAGTAAAAGTCTGACAAGCATGCACTCTAGTGTAATTTTTTTCTAAGTTTGAAAATGTGTTTCAGTTTGTGTAATTGAAGAACTATTTGATCTAAGTAATTAGTTTTGATTGTTTTGCTTCATCTAGCATGCAATCTGCTAAAACCTTACCAGAATTTGTTGCCTTGCTTCTCAGGCCAGAGCCCCTTGCTAAAAAGCAACAAAGCTCATCATTTCATCCTGGGACATTATTACAATACTAATTGGGTGGAATATGACACAACTGGCTGGTTGAATCATGCAAAACAGAACCCTGCATCCCAAAATGCTGCTTTCCTATTACAAGATTCACAGAAGTAAGCAGTAGCCAATTTTACTAAGTGTTTGATACCATATTTGTAATATACAATAAATATTGATTCAATGTATAGATTTACTACTTTTTGTGCAGATGGTAGTTCAGGTATTGAATTATAATCTATTTCTCTGCCATTTTTAGTTCTATGTAACTGCAATGTAATTGTAATTTATTTTTCCAGGAAGATCATTAGCAATCTATTTATGGGCAGAGCTGGAACAGTCACAGTATTATCTGGTTCAATTGCTGGCCTAGAGGGAGGATCCCAGCTTACCTTACGAAGAGCAACAAGCATGCGAAAGACCTTCACCACTGGTGTAGCTGCAGTGAAGAAGAAATCATCTTGCATTCAAATTAAACTTCAAGTGGTTAGTAAATCAATAAACCAGTTTCAAAATTTAGATATCATTGTGTTTAAGATTAGGATAGGTGCAAGCTTTTCTGGAAGAAAATTGTATTATATTTATCTGTTGCAATTGTTGTATAATTATTTAATAAGTAATCATTTGGTAGTATGAAACTAAGTATTACTGAAAAAGGCTTTTCCTCTTGCACAAATCTATTGTTTTATATTGTAAGATGTATTTGTATTTTGTCTTGATATTTCTTGTGATGAATACAAGATGAAAAGCTTTAATGTTATTTTTAAGCGGTATTATTTAACTTATTCTGTTGTCTTTAATTTTTACTCAAGATGTTAGTAATTTGATTTACTTCATAGTAATACATGACTTTTATGGGGGTGTAAGTTTAATTTTCTTTGAATCTTAAGTGTTAGAAATTCTTTAAAATGTGAGCAATAAATTTTATTTTTAGATTAAATTCTATTAATAATAAAATAATCTGGGGAAAAAATAATTTAAAGCTGATTATAATAACCCTTTATCATATTCCAGTGCTAATATTTAAACAAATCTTTACTTTTCTTCTTAGATGGATTTGTAGATGTTTGATTTACCATTTTTAATTGGATTCTCGATCAGTATTTAAAATAAGACATACTGTAATGTTTAAAATATTAATAATGTAATTATGTTTTCATGTTGGTAAAGCTTTAAAAGCCTCAAACACTTTCTGGACATTAACAACGAAGCTTATGAATTTCCATTTTTGCTAGGCTGCTTTGAATGCATGATCTGTATGTTTCAAACTTACCATTGTATTCACTAAAACTGTAAATTACTTAGGAACTTTTTATTTTATTCAGTTCAGAAAAAAATACTTTTTATATGTAAGAAGCAGATCTGGGCTGATCCCATTAGTTATTGGACTCTGTTCACTCTTTTTTAAGACTTGCGTTATCTTATTCATGGGATGTAGGCATTGTTGGCAAGGCTCGCATTTATTGTCTGCCTCTGATTGGCCTGAGAAGATAGTGAATCACTGCAATCTTTGGGTGTAGGGACACATACACTGCTGTAAGGAAAGAGAGGTCTGATAGCTTTTGAGTTCTTATAAAAATTCCCACTAAGCTGCGCTTGAGAGTAATTGCACAATAGACTGGGCGGTACTATGCAGAGCTTGCACTCATGATATTTAATTCGGGACAAGTGCACAAAAACAAAAAAAACAGAATATTGAAAAGCTTGGCTGCATAATTTTTCAGAAAATAATTGATTGGACTAATGATTTTGGGCACCTTACCAAAAGCCTTCTGAAAAATCATATGCAACATTAACTTCATATGCTTTTTCTGTGCAATTGGCAGTTCTTCAAAAGAACTCTTAAATTTTGCTATGGCGCTAGCGTACTAATTAACTAGCCAATTTCTAAATGTCCAATTTTGTCTCCTTAAAGATTCCAAATTTTTATTCTCGATATAATGTTCTATGTTCTAAATAAATGCAGAAAAGATACATGAAACATCCTTGCTTTTGCTGTTAATAGAAAAATGATGTATAAACTATTTGCCTGAATTTCTTTACAGGATGCACTTATTGACACAATCAAGAAGTCTAAGATTCATTTCATTCACTGTTTACTGCCAAAAACTAATGTCTTTACTGAAACAAAGGTGTCTCCAACTCCATCTTTCAAATCTGGGATCACGGAAACTGATATCCAAGCAGAAAATTTTGAAGCAGGTTTGATGCAGCTGGATGTGCCACTACTTCGAGCCCAGATTAGGGGATGCAAACTTCTTGATGCCCTTAGAATATATAGACAAGGTATATTTCATTAAATTTCAAGTTGATAAATTAGTTTGTAAAGTCTGTGTTTTAAAAAAAGGTTTTTTTTTGGTAGATTCCAAACTTATAAATAGCCTTTCAGAGAAAGTGACTGAGATATTAAGAGTTGGGTGGATGGTCAGAAATGGAGTGGAATTTTGGATAGAAAACCCAAATACATCGTATGCTGTAATCTTTACAGTGTGCTTTCTTTTTGTCATTAAAAAAGGTTCCCCTCTCAAGTCAGTCTAATTGTGAGGCTCGACTGCATGTTATCTGGAAAAACCTGCTGGAGCAGTTATTTGTATCTGGAGAGACAAGAGTGCAGGAAGGAGGTGGTTCTGGTAGAAATATCCCAATTCTCAATCCCAGGACCCAGTTTTTATGGAGCAGAGCTTAAAGGGGAAAGCACACCTACTGCTCTTCTCTTGACAAGCAGTGCTATAAAGGGATTACATTCAATTTGAATCCAACTTCATTTCCCTTCAGTTGCTTTGTTTCCATAGGTCCTGGGAACCCAGTCACTCATTGTAAGACTTGGCAGCATGTTAATTCATAGGCTACTCAAATATTTGAATTGGCTACTTGCCTCTTAAGCATTGAAAGGGGCAGATTGGAGTCAGATTTCAAACTTTAAATGTCCTGATCCAAGTGGTCACTATTATGACTTGGTTAATTTTCATTGTGCCCATTGTACCTAACATAGGACTGAAATTTGAAAGTGGCTCAAGGTTGTTAGGTTTAAAATTTGAGATCGCCTTCCATGTATAGCTATGATATTAGGATATTAAATCTTGATTGTTCTTCAATCTTTGGTTTCAAATGTTGGAAAATGTTTGATAGCTGCTCACTAGGAAAGATATTTTGTCATCCTCTCATTTATCTTTATTTCCAATAAATATTTAATGTTTATTGTATTGATCGTTTTAAGTTTGTGATCCTGACAGTATGTAGTTCAATGAAACAAAATTATTTCAATCACAGGAAATCTTCTTTACGGTGAGTTCCTCGGTGTTTGAGGATCTAAAATAGATAGTGGATATGCATAATATAGCATTTGTACAACTGCTACAGTAAAAACCCTGAAAGTGAAATGTTGGGAAATGGTACATATTCCCTCAAAGTTATCTGATGTTACTTTGGTCATAGAGTTTCTTAGTGATTATTTTCTCAATGATTGGAAAGAATCTCATAAATAGGTACAAGGATATAGTCTGCAACTATAGCCCTATCTGTTTAATCCCTGTGACAGGAACTCTTGTAGAAATGATGATAATCCAAAACAATATAAACAGTCACTTGAATAAATGTGGATTAATTAAGAAAAGCTGTATTGACTTATTGAAGGAAAAGCATATTTAACTAATTTGATTGAGGGTTTTGATGAGCAAACACAACATTGATGAGAGTAATGTACTTGATGTGGTGTACAAGAACTTTCAAAACTTTGATGAAGAGCCAAATCAGAATTCAGTAAAATCGAGGTCCATGGAATAAAAGGGACACAGTGGGCATAAAACTAGCTAATTATAAGAAATTGATAATAGTGAGGAATACTTTTCTTGCGCTGGAGAGTGGGATTCCTTTAGGGTAGCTGCGTTAGAGTCATTGCTTTCCTTAATCTGAAATGATGTAGACACCTGTGTACAGAGTACCACTTCAAAATTTTTCGATTAAACAAAACTTGGAAATATTGTGAACCATGAGGAGGATTGTCCTAAACTTCGAAAGCATAGACAGGCTGGTTGAATGTGCAGGCACGTGCCAGATGAAGTTTAATGTGAGGAAGTGTGTAGTGATGTATCTTGGTGGGAAGAGTAAATTAAGGCAATATAAAATAGAGTTCCAAGTCTAAAGAGGCAAAGAAACAGAACGATTTTGAGATATTTGTACATAAATCATTGAAGATTACAAGGCAACTTGAGAAAGACTTTAAAAGTTATACAACATCCTGGACATTATAAGTAAAGGCATGGAATAGAAATGTAAGGAAATTATGTTGAATCTTTATGAAGTATTGATTGTACTCAATTGGATCATTTGTGTCACAGAGTATTGAGCACCACACTTAATGGAGAAGGTGACTGCTTTGAACGTATGATCTGCAATAAGCTGATTGGCATGCTGCTCATTTGGAGACTGCTGTAGTCAGTATAGGCTGTGTGGCCACCTTCTGTACCGTTACAGATCTGTGATTCTATCTATCAAGAGCCAGAGGTGGCATGAGGAAACCTTTTTCAGGCAGCAATGACAAGACCTGGAATGCACTGTGTTGGATATGTGGTAATGGCAGAGTCAGTCCAGAATTGTCCAAGAGAATTGAATGATCATCTGAAGATAATACATTTGCAGGACCACAGGGAAATAGTTTGGGAGTGGGGACTAGCGGAGTTGCTGTGGCAGAGAGTTTGCATGGATGCCACAGGCTGATAACTCTCTATTGTAACTGTTCTGTGATTTCATAATTGCCACAACTGCTGCTTCCCTCATTATAATAACTGATATTGCTCGAAATAATAAAAGTTTTCATGTCTTTTGATAATGAAATAATTTAAACCTCAGTGTAGACACCATCCTTCTTTCATTGCAATCTGTAGGTTATCCAGATCATATGGTTTTTTCTGAGTTCAGACGACGTTTTGATGTTCTTGCACCACATCTAACAAAAAAACATGGACGTAACTACATTGTTAAAGATGAAAAACGGGTGAGTCAACTGCGACAATGTATTTTAATTGATAAAATTTTTGATTCAGCATGTCCTATTAGTTTTAACCTTGCCATTTTTATTGAAGATATATACAAAATAACTCCATGGGGTCTGGTATCCTGTCACCAACTTTTATTTACCCATGCAAAGTACATGTCACTGACCCAGCTAGCATTGAGCTGGCTCCTAGAGTGAACAGAACCCTTGATGCTCCTGCTTAAATCTGTCAACCTGGACTCCCTAATTGGACCCAGTTAACAGACTCAATCAGGGAAATCGTGTTCAATGAGATCCAGCTGGCTGACCTCATTTCAATCACTACATCCCTTCCCCTCTGAGTCCTGGGATGTAGACCTGTTCTTTTTCCTGTAGCTTCTCTTGGGGCGTTTTTGCACAAGGTCTGGTTCCTCTGATTCACCTGGAGCATCTCTGAAGAAATTCATCATTGTCAGACAATAATGGCGACATTTGCCATATCCATCTCCTCTTCGGAGATTTCTTCAACTCTAGGCGGAAGGGGAGAACCCATGGATTCTGAGTGTCTTTGCAGGTAGTCTGAGCTGGGTATATTTTGTTCCTATCCCATTTGTGAGGTTGCAGCTTTCATGTATGCACATGCTTGTTCAGAATCACTTCTCCTTCCCCAACTTTGTATGTCACAGAATCTGATCTCACGTCAACCATGCCTGTAAGCATGCAGGGCCATTCCCATGGTTTTAACACCAAACTTTGTCCCCTGAAGTAAACTGCCTTTCGCAGAGAAGTCTTGTGTGGAGCCTTCTCCCATTAGCAATCCTGTTTTAGCTGTCTCTGGACTTGTGTGGAAGTCTCTGATATTGTCCTATAATCAAACAGGCACCAGGATAGTTTGGTATCGAATGAAGCTTTAGGCTGTTTTTTTTTTAAGCCTATCTTCAAAGTTTGGACTGTTCTTCCTGCCAGACCACTGAATGATGAATGATATGGAGCTGACCTTACTTGCTGAATCCCATTCGACTTTAGAAATACTCAAATTCTCGGCTGGTAAATGATGGCGCATTATCTGTGACCAACACTTTCAGCTATCTGTGGATTCCAAAAGATGCTCGCAACTTTTCAGTCATCTCAATGTTTGATGGATGAGTTCTACACATGTCCAACCACTTTGAATGGGCTTTCACAATGACTAAAAACATAGAACATACTAAACTACCAACATACCCAATGTATAACCAAGTCCAGGGTTTACCCCGCTATTCCCACAAATGTGGGCAGCTGTTAATGGTAGGTTTGGTCCTTATTGGCACCCTTTGGCCCTGCGCTACTGATGCGACTATGTTGAGATCCAATCCTGGCCACCAGACACAACTTCTCACCAACATCTTCATTTTGGAAACCCCTGGTGGTGTTCAGCCAGTATCTGATGGTGTCCTTTGCTCGGAACAATTATACTTGCTCACCAAAATAATATGCTATCCTCTATGATGATTTGATCTTGCCTGGTCAAGAAGAGTTTCAATTCTAGTTGTGATGGCCCTTTTGTTTCTCCCATTACCACCAGCTGGTCTAGTTTTGCCACGACCGGATCCTTTTGTGTCCAAGGTCTGACATTGTCAGCATTGACCAGAAAGATGTCCAGAAAGTTAAAAATCAGAATGGATTCTTTTCAGTAGCTGCAATGGGAGGCAGCTCAAGGCATCCGCATTAGTCATTGGTCTCCTGGACAGTTTTCCGACTTGTAATTGTACACACTCGGAACATTAAACTAGGAAGTTGGGAGGAAGGGAAAGGTAAAACTCCCAAGAAGTATTACCAAGGGGAAGCAAACCTGCAGGTTAACAACTAAGGGGTTGTATTCTGCATTGAAAAAAATAAAAAAAATGAATTGAGAGGAGAACTCTGGAGAGGCTGTTGAAGTCTCCAGTACACAAAATAGGATAATGTTTGGAAAGGTTAGGAATCCAACTTCAAACACATTGAATAAATGAATAACACTGAGAAGAGGGACAGTCAATACAGGAGTGAAGGTATTGTATCTGAATGTACACAGTATCAGAAATAAGGTAAATGAACTGATTGTGCAGATCAAAATTGGCTGGTATGATATGGTGGGCATCACAAAGACATGGCTGCAAGGCGATCAGGACTGGGAACAAAATATCCAAGGATATATGTCCTATCGAAAAGACAAGCAGCTGGGCAGAGGGGGTGGGGTTGCCTTTTTGGGAAAAACGTAATTAAATCTGTAGCAATAAATGAAGTAGGGGCAGATAATGTAGAATCTGTGTGGGTGGAGTTGAGGAATCACAAAGATTGGAAAAAAAACCTAATGGGAGTTATCTACAGGCCTCAAAACAGTAGTTACGATTTGGCACATGAGATACACCAAGATACAGAAAAGACTTGTAATAGAGGTAAGGTTACAGTGATCATGGGGATTTCAATATGCAAGTGGACTTGGAAAATCAGGCTGGTAGTGGATTGCAAGAAAAGGAATTTGTGGAATGTCTACACGATGGCTTTTTGGAGCAGCTTGTGGTAGAGTCCACTAGGGAAGAGGCAGTTCTAGGTTTAATGTTGTGCAATGAGACAGACTTGATAAGGGAGCTTAAGGTGAAGGAACCCTTAGGAGGCAATGACAATAATTTCATAGAATTTACTCTCCCGTTTGAGAGGGAGAAAGTGGAATCATATGGAACTGTATTACAGTTGAATAAAGACAACCGCAAAAGCATGAGGGAGGAGCTGACCAGAACTAACTGGGAGAGGAGTCTAGTAGGAAAGACACTGAAACAGCAATGGCTGGAGTTTCTGGGAATAATTTGGGGGAGACAGTACGAAATCATCCAGAGGAAAAAGAAGCATACCAAAGGGAAGATGAGACAACCATGGCTGACCAGGAAAGTCAAGGACAGCATAAAGGAAAAAGGGAAAGCATGTAATTTGGTGAAGAACAGTGGGAAGGCAAAGGATGAGAAAACCTTCAAAGACCAACAGAGAATAACGAAGAAATAAGTAAGGAGGGAAAAGATCAAGTATAAAGGTAAGCTAGACAGTAATTTCAGGGAAGATTGCAAGAGTTTCTTCAGACGTACAAAGGGCAAAAGGCAAAAGACCGCTGGAGAGCTGGTAATGGGGAACAAAGAAATGGCTGAGGAACTGAATGAGTACTTTGCATCGGTCTTCACGGTGGAAGACACAACTAAAATACCAAAAATTCAAGAGAGATGGGGGCCAGAAATGAGTATAGTGGCCATCACCAAGGAGAAGGTGAAAAAACTGAAAGGTCTAAAAGTGTCTGAATCACTTGGACCAGATGAGCTACACCCTTTGAGTTCTGAAGGCGATAGCTGAAGAGATGGTGGAGCCTTTGGTAGTGATCTTTCTGGTATCTCTGGAGTTAGGGAGGTTCCCAGAGGACTGGAAAATTGCTCATGTAACCCCCCTGTTTAAGAAACAAGTAAGGCAAAAGGTGGGAAATTATAGGCCGATTAGTCTGACCTCAGTTGCTGGTAAGATTTTGGTGTCCATTGTGAAGGATAAGATTTCTGAATACTTGGAAGTGCATGGTAAAATAGGGCAAAGTCAGCATGGTTTCATCAAAACGAAGTCATGCCAGTCAAATCTGTTAGAATCCTTTGAGATGACAAGCAGGTTAGACCAAGGCGAGCCAAGGGATGTTATCTATCTCCTCTCCCAGAAGCCTTTGTTAAGGTGCCGCACAGGAGGCTTCTAAGTAAGATGAGGGCCCATGGTGTTAGAGGCAAGGTACTAGCATTGATCGAAGATTGGCTGTCTGTTAGAAGGCAGAGACTGGGGATAAGTGGATCGTTCTCAGGATGGAAGCCAGTGACTAATACTGTTCCACAAGGGTCAGTGTTAGGACCACAAGTTTTCACTTTATGCATTAATGATCTGGATGAAGGAATTGAGGGCTTTCTGGTGAATTTTGCAGATGATCTAAAAATAGGTGGAGGGGTAGATAGTATTGAGAAGGCAGGCAGGCTGCAGAAGGATTTGGACAGGTTAGGAGAGTGGGCTAAAAAAATGGCACATGAAATGCAATGTGGGAAATATTGTAGGAAGAATAAAGGCATGGACTATTTTCTAAATTAGAAAATTCTGAAATCTGGAGTACACAAGGACTTGGGAGTTCTAACCAGGATTCTCTTAAGGTAAACTTGCAGGTTGAGTTGGTAGTTAGGAATGCAAATAAAATGTTGCCATTCATCTCAAAAGGATTAGAATATAAAAGCAGGGATGTACGTCTGACGCTTTATAAGAGTCTGGTCAGACCACATTCAGAGTATTGTGAGCAAATTTGGGTCCCGCACTTCAGGAAGGATGTATTGTCCCTGGAGCGGATTCAGAGGAGGTTCACGAGAATGATCCCAGAAATGAAAGAATTAACATAAAAGGAACATTTGTGGACCCTGGGACTGTACTTAATGGCGTTAAGAAGGATGAGGGGATATCTGATTGAAACTTTCAGAATGGCCTGGACAGAGTGGGCATTGGGAGGTTTTCTGTTGGCAAGACAGACCAGAACCCGAGGGTAGAGCCTTAGAATAAAGGGAAGACCATTTAGAACAAAGATAAGGAGAAACTTCTTCGCCAGAGAGTGGTGAATGTGTGGAATTCATTGCCACAGAGGGCTGTGGAGGCCAGGTCATTGAGTATACTTAACAGAGATAGATAATTTCTTGATCGTCAAGGGAATCAAGATTGCAGGGAGAAAGTGGGAAAATGGAGTTGAAAAATCTATCCGCCGTTGTCAAATTGATGGGCTGAATGGCCTAATTTCTGCTCTTATCGTCATATGGTCCCACCGCTGAATTAGGCCTGAAGCTATGTACAGCCCTTTAAGTAGCCTTAGCAGGGGTTTCTGGTCTGTTACAATTACAAATTTATGACCATACAGGGGTTGGTGAAATGTTCTCACACCAAAGATGCCCACCAAACTTTCCTTCTCTATCTGGGGCATATCTCCTTTTTGGCATCAGCCAAAGTCTGGGAAGCATACACTATCAGGTGTTCCTCTCCACTGGACCATTAGTGAGCCAACAGTACCCTGATGTCATATAGGGAGGCATCGCATGTCACCATCACATGTCGTTTAGAATCGTAGTTGCTAACACCTTAGACGACGAAAGCTTTTTCACTTCACTAAAGGCTACATGTTGGCCTCAAGACCTTTCCAAGGCTGACCCATTTCCAATAGCAAATTTAAGGGTCCCAGGATGGAGGGCAGGTTACATTTGAATTTTTTGCAATAATTCACCAATCCAAGGAAAGACAGAAGTTCCGGTACAGACGTGGAAACCGGCACATCCTTGCTTGCCCTCACTATATCTGTGCAATGGGTATAACACAGTTTTGTCGACTCTGTAGCCCAAGTAGGTGACTTGGGGTGCCTGGTCTACAGACTTTTTTCCCTCCTAAGGCCTTGGAGAAATGTTTAAGCGCTGTGTCCAAGTTATCTAAATGCTCATTGTTGGTCTTTTGCAGTTATTAGCTTGTCATCCAGATAAATGGTGACCTGGGGTTCTGTATTGTCCACTGGAAAATGGCACAGGCTGATAACCTATAATTCACTCTTGCATATTGGTACAGACACTTATGGGTATTAATTATAGCATATTTCTGGGAATCCTCATTTAACCTCCATTGCATGTACTCATGGCTCATGTCCAGTTTCATGAAGAACAGATCCCTGACAGTTTTTTGTATAAACCCTCTATGTGAGGGATTGGATATTTATCCAGCTGTGAAAAGCTGTTCACTGTTTGTTTGAAATCCCCACAAAGGCGAACTGATCTGTCGGGCTTCACAATCGGTGCAACCAGTGCTGCCCATTTCAGAAACTGGACTGGGTTAATGATTCCTTTGCTTTTCAGCCTTCTGCTTTCTGCCTTTACTTTTGCACACAAGGCAACTAGTACTGGGCGGGACTTGCAAAATTGTGGAATTGCTTCTTGGTTAACATGTAAGGTGCCTTTGGCCCCTTTAATAGTCCCTTGATCTCTCTTAGAAACTTATGATGTTTAGTTAGGACTTTACTCAGGCAGCTATTTCTTAATTGAAAAATGTTGAGCCAATCAAGCTGAATCTTTCTCAATCAATTTTGGCCTATGAGCCAAAGTTGTGCCCTTAATCTGTAGGGGCTCCCTGTTGTAGGTTCTCAGTCTGGCCGACGTCTTACACAAACTTAAGGGTTCAAGTCTAGGGGGAGTTTTGGTGAAGACTGGTTTGGTAATCACTGACAGAGCTGTACCGGTATCGATATCCATTAGAACTGGGTAACCATTTAAATAGAGGTTTATTTTGATTGGTTCTGATTTTGATGTTCCAAACCAGTTATAGGTGGACTTTTCAGGATGTCCTGGATACCGGCCTGCAAGTTCTCTTACTTAGTTCAGGGCTAGTGGGACTCTTGTCTCAAGTCCACACACCAGCAGCCAATACAATGTACCCTTGAGAAAATTCTAACCTTTTGGTCGAGGCTTGCTTTGTTTTGGGGTTTTGTTGTGGGCTGACCTAGGCTCCCTCTGTCCGGATATGTCCTGAGTGAGTCCATGCAATTGGGTTCAGCCAAATGGTGTTCCCCAAACTGTTAGCCTGGCAAGGGTGTCCACTTCCATTGGCATACCCTGTCACTCGTAAGCTGCACTTGTCGTATTTTTTAATGACAAAGCTAGTTGTAGTGCCTGTTTTGAAGTCCAATTGGGCTTCAGCTATTAGGTGTGTTTGCATGGTCACATCTGAAATCCCACATACCAAATGGCGTCTCAGCATCTCCCTAAGGGTTAAACCAAAATCACATGCCTCTGCCAGTCATCTTCATATAATCAAGAATCCCGATGCAGATTCTCCTAGATTTTGAACTGTCAAGTAACACTGATTGCATCTAAGAATTGGAGGAGGCTTGGGGTCATAATATTCCTTAACTCAATCCATCAACTGTTGACAGGTTTTAGTATCCGGTGCCTCCAGGAAAGTTAGGCTCCTAATAACTGAAAACGCTGCAGATCCACACGCCGTCAGGAGAATTACTTGTTGCTTTTCATCTGCCCCAATACCATTTGCCTAGAAAAATACCCCATTCTTTCCACATGCTTCAACAGCAGAATCAAGTTTCCCAAACAGCGACATGATGTCAGAAATGCTTACCCCAATTCAAAGACGACTGTTACGAGCAAATCTCTTCGGAGCATGCCAGTGAAATAACTCTGAAAAGGCCGGTATCCCATCACCAAGTCACCCTTTATTTAGATCAGTTGTGGTGATGATACTCCTCTAACAAGGTTATGCTGAGGTCATAAAAGCAGCGATTCCAAAATGTCTAAGTTTGAGGGCTTTTAGGGCCAATTTTATTATAGCTAATAGATACTGTCTCAGGAAAAAAGACTTCCAAGGTTTTTAAAAAAAAACTTGTCAGCATTGTTTTGTGCGTGGGAAATCATACCTCACAAACATGATGATTGAGTTTTTTTGAAGAAATAACAGAGGACTGTTGAGGGCATTGATTGATGAGGTGGACATGATCTATATAGGCTTCAAGTAAGATATTCAACAAGGTTCCAAGTGGTAGACTGGTTAACAAGGTTAGATTTCATCGAAGATGGTGAATGCTAGCCATTTAGTCCAGAACTGGCTTGAAGGCAGAATACAGAGGGTGGTGGTCGAAGATTGCTTTTCTGACTTGGAGGCCTGTGACCATTGGTGTGCCACAAGGATTGATGCTGGGTCCACCGTTTTTCATTTTCATTAATGAGTTGGATGTGAATGTAGGAAGTATAGTTAGTAAGTTTGCAGATGAGACCAAAATTGGAGGTGCAGTAGACAGCGAAGAAAATTACCTCCAAGTATAATGGGGTCTTGATCTGATCGGCCAATAGGCTGAGGAGTTTAATTTAGATAAATGTGAGGTGCTGCGTTTTGGAAAGGCAAATCAGAGCAGGACTTACCATTAGTTTAAGGTCCTAGAGAATGTTGCGGAACAAAGAGACCTTGGGGTGCAGGTTCATAGTTCCTTGCAAGTGGAGTTGCAGGTAGATAGGATATGCTTTCCTTTATCAGTCAGAGCCTTGAGTATAGGAGTTTAGGAGATCATGTTGTGGCTGTACAGGATGTTGGTTAGGCCACTTTTGGAATATTGTGTGTAATTCTGGTCTCCTTCCTATCAAGAAGGATGGTGTGAAACTCAAAAGGGTTCAGAAAAGATTTAAAAGGATGTTGCCAGGGTTGGAGGATTTGAACTACAGGGAGAGGCTGAATAGGCTGGGGCTGTTTTCCCTGGAGCGTTGGAGGCTGAGGGGTGACTTTATAGATGTTTATCAAATCATGAGGGGCATGGGTAGGGTAAACAGACGAGGTTTTTCTTCCCTGGGGTGGGGTGTCCAGAAGTAGAGGACATAGATTTAGGGCGAGAGGGGAAAAATTTAAAAGGGTCCTAAAGGGCAACCTTTTCACACACAGGGTAGTGTGTGTACGGAATGAGCTGTCAGAGGAAGGTATCTGGATGGGTATATGAATAGAAAGGGTTTGGAGGAATGTGGAACAAGTGCTGGCAAATGGGACTAGATTAGGTTAGAATAGCTCATCGACATGGACGAGTTGAACTGAAGGGTCTGTTTCTGTGCTGTACACCTCCTGTGACTGTGACAATGAAAGGGGGTTGACCAGTTCTTCCAGCTGAGCTTTGCATTGGTTTGGTTTTTTATAGGAGTGAGTCTGTTCACTGAAAGCAGTCAGTTTGGGGCTGCTGGTCCAAGAATCAGCTACATGGAAGAAGGTGTTCAATGCTGAAATGCTGTCACTCTCGTGCGTTCTCGCTCCCGCTTCCGCGCACATGCTCTATTACTCTCTCGTAATACCCTGCGTTTGATTTTATTTTTCTTTTGTGCCAAGGAGTGTTTTTGGGAATTGTTGCAGGAATTTGGAATAGCATCATTAGTCTGTTGCGTTTTTGGATAACTTAAATTATTCTGTTTTCTGTTCTCGTTTGTTTTATTTGGTAATCTTGTAAATAAATTCCTTTTTATTTAAAACTAAGTGGTTGGGCCATCTGTATCACTCCTGGAATATCCACTGTACATCTGCTTAAAACAATTAGCAAAGTTAGAGTCCAGGCTACTTTGTTGAAATGTTTTAAGGGGGTCTGGCCTGATTCATTAAGTGCATAGTATTAGACTCTGACCCAGCTAGCACAGAGCTGACTCCTAGACTGAACAGAGCCCCTGACACTCATGTTTATGTCTGTCCACCAGGGCTGTCTGGACCAAGTTAACAGCCCTAAACAGGGAAATCATATTCTTTGAGATCCACTTAGCTGACCTCATTCCAATCACGACAGTGCACTGCTGAGTAACACAAAACATAATTAGTTGAAAGGATGTAAAAGGGCTGGATCCACCTATCTCAAAGCATTGTTATTTAGAGTTATAGGAGAAAGTGAGGACTGCAGATGCTGGAGATCAGAGCTGAAAATGTGTTGCTGGAAAAGCGCAGCAGGTCAGGCAGCATCCAAGGAGCAGGAGAAGGGCTCCTGAATTTTCTGAAGAAGGGCTCATGCTCGAAACGTCGATTCTCCTGCTATTTAGAGTTATAGCCAATCTATCAGTAATTAGTTAAGAAAATAAAAATTGAAGCATAATGTTGAGTTTCAAATCCATTTCTTAAAAGAAAATTATAGTAGCATTGAATATTCTACCAAAACTATCTCTATCATATCATTTTCCAGTATTAAAGGACAATTATTTGAATAAATAAAGTTTCTACTTTGTGATTTTAATATGCAAAGAAAGTTGTAGCACTGCCTGGATTACCTCAAAGTGGTAACTTCTACCCTCCATAGTAGCAAAATTACACAGATAGAGACTGCTGTTAATCTCTTTCTTCATGGTATAGAACTTCAGGCTACAACTGGAGCAGTTTAGATATGACATTGTTTGTTTCATCCTGATCCAAAATAAACTGAATGCCTATGGACCTCAAATTGTACAAAATTAATTTTGCTTATTGTCACAGGAACACAAATTGTGTTACTTGACCCGGGGGAAAAAATGTTCAATGTTGTAAACTAATGGTTTTAAACACCATTTAGATAAACAATTGAAAATTGATTCTTCTGGATAAACAAGAAAATCAAACCGTCTCTAGTTAATCACTGACCATATTTTTAAACTATATTCTATAGGAGAAGAGGATTACATCACAGTTATGTTTGATATTAAAATATTCAGAAATTGAATATCTCACCTTTTTCAAGTAAAAGCACAATTGTTGGAAGGTTAAATGATGATGAAAGGATTGACCACCACCTCATTGATATGGTGGAGTATTTACTGAAATGTTAATTAGAGGGCTCTTTGATTTTAAACTGCAGGCACATTGTAATAGTGAAAAATGATACACAAAAGGCATTTTCCATATAAGGCAGTACATGTCGTGTAGTGAATTTATCACTGTGGCAACGGACAAACACAAAAGTCTCTTCAGTATGCAGTGTTTGGAGCCTGGCTTTAAAAGTATAGCATTGCAAAACCATCACAAACAACTCGGTAGAGGCAAACTTAGTGTTGCGATCAAGAGATTGATTTGAACGACTAGTATCTGTGGTGCCATTAGAGTTGAAGTGTTTTAACTGTAAGCTTAAGTTTAACGTTATTTTTAACAGTAGTAGAGAATTAACCTCTTAGTTTCTTTTTGAAAAATGTATTTGTGTATGGGCTATTTAAAATGATTAACTAACAGAAATATGATTTTACTTACTGAAATTAGTTCTGATGTCTACATACCAGCCTTTCTTTTGGGGTATGCAGAGATGTGGGTAACATAGTTAAATGAAACTAAGCCTCCATGAGAATAACACATAAAGTAATCCATACTCAATGCATTTCCAAATTCCTACCTTTGGAGGAGGTTTGCAGCATGATTTGATTTAAACAAACAATCAAGATTGCTCCAACACGAGAATATATTTTGAAACCAAGTGTTTTACTCATTGAATCCTGACAGTGAATATCTTAACTGGAAATTCCAACCTTTATGGACAATGTACATCACATGAAAAGGATAAATTTGTTTTAAAAAAGTGATTACATTTACATTTGAGACTCCTAATGCTTCTTTTTCACTTGTAGGCAGTGGAAGAACTTCTGGAGTCATTGGATTTGGAGAAGAGCAGTTACCACATAGGCCTCAGTCGGGTAAATAATACGATTTCAAAAATATTTAGACAGACAAAATAGATAAGTACCACAGGTATTTATATTACTATTTTGTCTCACAGGAACAGGGAATTAGTGTGATTTCTTAACTTCTATCTTGCTAAATAAACATAGTCAGAATTTCATTGTTAGCAAAATAAATGGTATTATTGGATGCATTGATTAAAAACAGAAACAAAAACAGAACATATTAGAAATATGCAATGAGTATATTGCTGTCCAAAGGAAAAATAACAATCTGTGAGACATCCATGTAATATTAACATGCAATTTTCCTGTCTCTTCAGAAGTTGACAGATAGTATTGAGTTGATTTACCATAAATGTTTAAAGCCAGTTGGCCAGATTTGGTAATTTCTAAATTAGAAAGTTCAGCTAATAGTTTTGAAATTGCTGAGAATCCAATTCTTTGCTTCCAAAAGCAAGTTGTTATAGTTTAAATGACTTTGAAGTTGGTATTATGAGTTTTGTTGGTTAATATTGTAGATTAATCACAAGATTTAGAAGAATTTGGCTTACAGTAGCAGCAGATATTAGAGATTCCTGGTTTGTGGAACAAACAGTGTTCCCTGGCCAACAGCATTGTCTCGGGCTTGCTACAGCGCTGTAGTGGAGCTCAGAGCAAGTTGGAAGAACAACACCTCATTTTCTTGAGAACCTTGCAACCTTCAATAATTTTAGGGCCTGAGCGCCTTCTTGCATGTCCTTACCCTAACCATCAGATACTAGGCTGCCACCACAAACTACTCCATTATCTGCCACAACTGCTATTTATTCTCCCAGGCTGATCTTTACCCATTCTGCCTCACTGGTTCACTCTCTCTCTCCCCTCTGTCTGTCTGTCTGTATGTCTCTGTCTGTCTGGGTCGCTTCACCCTCTCTCCACCCCCCAATGTCCCTTCTATAACATGATATATCAACTTTTTCCAAGCTAAAATCAGTTCTGCCGATTGGGTCATTAGACCTGAAACTTTAACTCTGCTTTCTGTCCACAGATGCTCCCAGACCTGCTGAGCTTTTTCCAGCAATTTAATTTTGTTTCACATCTATTGAAAGCAGTGTCAAGTAAGTCTAGTCTGGCTTGTTGCACCTGACACTTCACTGCTCAATCGTGCTGACGGTGCTTTCCTTCTCATTGTCCTTGTTTTCTCCTAATTTTGGTGCAGAAGTGAGGTACTTTATATTTATGCTCAACCTCAGTGAGGGGTTGTGTAATTGTATCAGTAACCATTATTACGGAGAGTAGCCTTTGCTTCACAGAGCTGTCCTCAAAAGGTATTTGGTCCTTTCCATGAAGCATAAACCTGAAAGTGATCCAGGCTGTAGACATAAAGGCAGCTTCATTTAGCACAGATCTTGAAGATGTGGTACCAATGATCACTGATGACTTTCATGTTTACTTAATGGAAGCCTTTTCTATTGTTGAATTTTGCCGTATTATAATACAGCACTCATTGTGTGTTTACTCCCTGCATCTGGGATAATCCAGCTTTATTGAATAAGCTTTCTGTGTTGGCTGCAACACTGATCTTGTCATAGGGAAATGTGATGAATTAATGTGATCTAGCAAAAATTGCATCAATAACAGTCTTGATACATTTGTTTGTTGAGGACTGAGAGATCCCACACGGGTATGCAATGGATCCTGGAAGCAGACACTTTTATGACAGCTGTCAATTTGATGGTCACAGGGATAGGAGGGTAGCTCACTGCTTCAGTTCACAAATCCAGCTCCCTTGGATAACCTCGTTGTGTGAGGGTGTCCTGAAATATCCTCAGTCAATGTATCAATGCTCCTCACACATGGAGGAAATGACATTGAGAGCAGTATAGGCGGTCCAAGCTCTTATCTCTGATAGAAATCCTGAGGGGACCTTCAGGTAGAGGCTGTTCTAACAGCTGCTGGAGATTTGTTGCTGGTCTGGGATTGTCTGGTGCATTTGTTCTCATTGATTTTTTTTTTCCCTGTCTTCATTGCACAGTGATGATGACCCCTTGCCATGGCTGAATCCATTGGTCATGTTTCCATTTTAGGGGTGGAGAGTGGAGGAGAAAATATCAGAAACATAGCAGGTCCTCTGCTAGTCAAATAATCTGGGAATCCTACCAATTTTGACTAGCTTTGGATCCTTACCTAGCATCCTCTTAAGATCCTGTCTGCGTGAGACTTATGCTGACCATGTGCTGAAATATACTGTAACTTGTGTAAAATCTTCAAATGCTAGCTACCCAAATGCTCCTTGCTTCATTATTGTTGGTCTGCCAGGTGGTTATATTTGCATGGTTACATTTTCTAGATTGTCTAACTTGTCGTGGCTCTCCTCAGGCTTGCTCAGCCTTTTGGTTGCTACTCTAGCTATGGCATTCAATCATAAGTCCAATAGGAATTAGGAACTGAACTACCATCAATACATAGGAAGCAATTCTAATCTGGGGCAAAAGTCCATCCTAATACCCCAGTCCCAAACTGTCTACATGGGCGGCATGGTGGCACAGTGGTTAGCACTGCTGCCTCACAGCGCCAGAGACCCGGGTTCAATTCCCGCCTCAGGCGACAGACTGTGTGGAGTTTGCACGTTCTCCCCGTGTCTGCGTGGGTTTCCTCCGGGTGCTCCGGTTTCCTCCCACAGTCCAAAGATGTGCGGGTCAGGTGAATTGGCCATGCTAAAATTGCCCGCAGTGTTAGGTAAGGGGTAAATGTAGGGGTATGTCTGGGTTGCGCTTCGGCGGGTCGGTGTGGACTTGTTGGGCTGAAGGGCCTGTTTCCACACTGTCAGTAATCTAGTCTAATCTACTCTGAATTTTCCATTTGACTTCCACATTTTCTTCCAGTTATTTGACCTCTCGGCTTCACTGATACTGCTTCATTTAAGCTTGGTCCTCTCTCCTCATCTCTCATTCCAGCAGTTTTGGGATTTGTTTCCCCTCAGGAACCTTGTATTTTAGGATTGGGCAGTTAAATTCATCAGATTCCTATGTGATGGCCAAGTGTTAGTTATCACCAAATGCCCAATTGTCATTGGGGCCTGACATGGAAGCAGAAACTAGAGTTGATCACTGCTCAGTGGATATTACTGTACTGATTTTGTGGCTTACTGGTGGTCATACAGTATTTCTGTTCTTCACAATATCCTACAGTACATTAGAATCCAACTATGGAAATCTTGTTCCCTATCCCAACAAAATGAGGGCAGACAACATTATTCTCTGCAGCCAATCACGAGATGCCTTCAGGAGTGAATCTGACTGGGTCATGTGTTTGGATACTGAAACGTCCTTTGATGAACTGTTACCTTCTAATATCCCTGTATTAAGTATTCTACTACCATGTTAGTTAAGCTCCATTGCAATTTTAAAATTTCATCAACAAGCTCGTTATTAATGAAGTGCGAATGTCAGATGTAAATACCGACTGGCTTAAGGGTAAAAAGGGAGGTCTGCAGATGCTGGAGATCAGAGCTGAAAATGTGTTGCTGGTTAAAGCGCAGCAGGTCAGGCAGCTTCAGGATGAAGGGCTTATGTCTAAAATGTCGAATTTCCTGTTCCTTGGATGCTGTCTGACCTGCTGCGCTTTAACCAGCAACACATTTTCAGCACCGACTGGCTTAACACAATTATTCTAGCAATTCATTTGTTTCTTAAATTAGAGATTATTATTGAATAGGTGTCTCTGGCAGGACTGTTGAGCTCCATGCTTCTTTCATTCAGCTCCAAACCATGAACATATTACCTAAAATGTGAGCCTTCAGTCAACATTAATATTGATTTGACAAATGGACAATTTGATTAAAACTTGGTGATGCTAATGGTTGAATTATGATAGATAATACTGATCGTAGATATGGCAACTTTAGGTATAAAGATAATTTACATTGCTATGTTTTGCAGCTTCATAGGAGCTGAAATTAGGCCATTCAGCCCATTGAGTGTGTTCTGCCATTCAATCATGGCTGATAAATTTCTCAATCCCATTCTCCTGCTTTCTCCTGCTTTCTCCCCAAAACACTTGATCCCCTTGATACTTAAGAACCTATAAATACAGTCAATGACCTGGCCTCCGCAGCTTTCTGTTGTAATGAATTCCATAGATTTACTACTTACTGGCTGAAGAAGTTTCTCCTTCTCTCCATTCTAAATGGTCTTCCCTTTACTCTTCAGGCACTGTCATTCTCCATTCTGAACTACCCTGAACTATTCCTTATTCATGCCGATTGTCAAGTGTGACATTTATGTTCCATTTTTAACAAATAACCTATTTTTCTAATCATCATGTTCAGAGATATTATTACACTCATCTGTAACAGGTGGGACTTGAACCAGGGCTGATAGAATCCTACCCCTGGACCAATCATTCATCTCCAGAACCACTTAAACGTTTAGTGTGCCATTCTCCTCTTCTTACGTGGTATCACCTTTAATTTTGGTAGAACAGGCCTTGCTGAGATCCCTGAACAACGGCATAGTTTCTTCTGCAATTGTGGTTGCCAGGCAGTAATGTAGTTTCCATGGCCCTGTAAAGAGAAAACATAGAGGACCATGGAAACTAATTGGTCAGCACCAATTAGGACTTACTACTCATTGTTTTTCCATGTGTCCATTGTTTCTACTGGCCTTTCCTCCTGTAGTTACATAGACAACTGTCGCTGGTTGCATGGATTTCAAAGTCCTAATCGGTGAAGTGCTCAGCATAGTTTGCCAAGTAGGACCTAACCATTCCTTGATCTCCTTTAATCCAAATTATAAAGTCACAAATTCAAGCACACAGATGTCATAAATGCAAAAATAAATCCATGGTGATTTTTTTTTTCCATCTCTCACTCCAGAATAGAGGAAAAGAATTGTTTTAGCACTGTTGCAGATTCAGCAACAGCAACTGTGTTCACTTGGGAAAAGGAGGGTATAAAAATAAGGAAGAATGACTGAGGTTCTTCAGATTTATACAGGGAGTGAGGAATTTTTAAAATGGGTTTAAAAGTGGACAAATCCCAGGCAGTTACGGGAGACAAGGGAGGAAATCACAGAAGTTTTGACCCAAATTTTGAAAACAATGTAAGTTAGAATGTTTTCCAGTAACTTAAATTCTCATTTTTGTCATAGCTTCTTCTGGTTGCTGCTCACTTTAATTTAAGCCAACTTAATACAACCTTATTTCACACACATTCATATTTACCAATTATGAACACAAACCCAAAGAACTGATGCACAATTTAAAAAAAAAATATATTCAACAGTATTGTGCTACTTCCAATGTAAGTTTACTAACCTTTCCCTAACTCTTAACTTTGTACCACTGATTCATTTATTGGTGTGACATGGTTTCTGGGCTTGTTTCCTTAGTCTTAACTAGCTATTAATTATAACATCACCTTATCCACCTTGTTCCATTGCTGGACATCCCATCACATCTTTTGCTTATTTGGTAGCTCCCAGGATTTCAACCCTTTTTCACAATCTTCAATATCAATTTCCTCTATTTTAGTCAAACAGGAACTTGGGTATCAACTCCTAGAGTCCTCAGATAAAAGTATTTTATTCAGACAGCTCAGTAAGTTTCCACTCATCACTACCTGAAGTTTCTAACTTGTATTTTTATGACCATATTTAGTCTCGACCCCTGCCATATGGGGATTTAGACCTCTGTTCCACAATGTTACTAATCTATCCCTGCTGATTCTGTCCTATTTATCTGACAATGATTCTGGTAAGACCATAAGAAATAGGAACAGGAGTTGACCATTTGGACCCTTGAGCCTGCTTCGCCATTGCTTCGGATCATGGTAGATCCGACATTCGTCATGTCTTCTTACCTTTCCCTACTGATTCCCCTACTGACCACGAATCTGTGAGCCTTAATTATACACAGATCCCTGTGGCACAGAGTTCCAAAGACACTCAACCCTCCGAGAAAAGAAATTTCCCTTCATCTCAGCCTTAAATTGGGACCACTTTATTCTAAGGCTATGCCCTCTGCTCCTTGACCCTCCCACAAGGGGAAACATCCTGTCAGCATTTCCACAATGAAGCCCCTTAAGAATCCGATCTAAAGCTCTCTTGGCTGTGTTCCTTAATTCTGACCTGTGTCTCGTGCCATGATTTTGACTGTCTTTGTCACTTCATACCCCAGTATGATTTGATTGCTCTACATTGAGTCACCAGGCATTGATATCCCCTTAAGTTACTAATTCTGAAACTGCGAGGTAGGCCTATCTTAACTACTTATAGTGAAATAAAAATTCTCACCCATTCATTGACCTTCTTGTTACCTCTGCCCGGAAGTAGTATATCTCATCATCAACGCATATAATGGTATAGGGGCTTGGTTCATCACCAAAAACTGTCCAGAGTTGAATGCCTTGTTCAAAAGGAGGGAGTTTTATTAGGTATGTTCATGCTAGGAGAATTCCCACTCACATGAATGGTCCGAGAAGTTCTGCATTATAGTGTTGTGAATTCTGCTTGAAATTGGTTAATTATTAATCTTTTGAATTTCGGAGAGTTTCTCTCTGAGCGAAATTTCTTTTTTCACACTAGCTTCCCAGACTCGTCTCACTAGTTATACTCCATGTCCTGATGGTGTCCCACTCGTGGTCTACTCCCACTTAACACAGATGGAGGTGCTGGCAACTGCTGGCATTTCCCAAGTGTCCTAGTGCTGGTACCATCTTTAAAACCCACCTGTGCACTTGATCAAGTGCTAGCGGCTTGCAAGTTCCTGTCAGTTCTCCTAACCCTTTCAGATTGAGGGAAATGTTACCTATTTTGCTGACAAAAACCTGGTAGACTTGCTGGCCAGGTTGCATGCAGTCACTGCTTATGAAGTGTATCTCAAGATATTGGTGCCTGGTGTTCAACAGGGAGGCCAGAAGAGCAAGTGATGAACTGGAATCATCAGATTCTGCTCTGACTTTCATTTCCGGCATTTTCAATATCTAGTTTTTATTTTGCACGTGGGAGAATGGGAAACTTAATATCAGTTGGGTGAAGTAACTAAATATGACGTTGTAAATAGGCCTTCCACTGCTCACTTTAAAAAAAAATATACTCTTACAATTTGAGGTTGAAAAATTGGACTATTTGCTCTCAAAATGAGGAATCTGCTTACTTTTTAAAAAATCAATTCATACCTATCTTGGAGTCATACAGTCATAATGGAAACAGGTACTTTAGCCCACCTTGTCAATACTGACCAGGTGGTGCCTTGAGAAGGTGGTGGTGACCTGATTTCTTGAACTACTGCAATCTATTTTCTGTGGATAGAAGCAGAATGCCATTAGGGAGAGATCGCAGGATTTTGGTGGTAATGGTCCTTGGTTTGAAAGGTGCTGTTGGTTTCTTACTGCTATTCTCACACAATTCCCCAGACTTCATTGTCTTTATCCGCATCATTCAGTTGATGGAACTTTCCTTTCAGTGTTTGAGTATCCAATTGACAGTGTTACCAAGTTTTATTTGACAACCTGTTTCTTTAATTACATCATCTCTCCATCTTGCTCTTCTCTGATCTCGATTATTCATGTGATTCTTTGTGTCAAGTCAGCACATTTTCAGTTACCTAAGTTTTCCACCAAGTATCCCATGATCCACATATGTCAGTTGCCTCTTATGGTCTGCAAAAACTTTGGAAGAGCATCCTCCTGGCTAAATATGCTAAGAACATTCTTGACAGATTAAGCATTCTATTCTTCAAAGTTATCTTCATATTGTTGTAACTCCAGCAGTTGACTTTTGTTGATACTGTGGTCAGAACACGCCATGAAAATTTCTGTGCTAACTTAGAACTAGAAACTATCAATTCAAATGGTGCATCTGTGAAAAAAAATTTGAAACGTGTTTCTTTTTTAAGAAATCATCCTTAGGGCAGATCAACTGTTTTAGTACTTGTTCTTACAATTACACAATTTCAACAAGCATTTTTAAAACATGTTGCAAAAATGCAGTTGTTGAACAAGAAAACTATTTTCAACACTATTGTTCACGAAGATGCAAGCGTGAAAGCAGCAAAGCATATCTCTCTTTTAAACTTGTTACATTCACTACAAACTGAATTTTCTTTGTTCTGCAGACTTAAGTATTACAACACTAATTGTATGTTTAGATAGTTTAAGTTTAAACATGTAAAGTAAGCCACAAAACTGCACCATTGTTATGGTGAAGATATCTATGATCTCTAATTTCAGTAATCAAAATTTTCCACACATCAGTTTTCCTGAAGTCATATATAGGCATATCAATATAAAATTGAATTAACCGGATTTTTAAAAATAAGTATTCTACTTTAGTGACTAGCAGAACTACAGATGGTGGAAATCGGGGGAAACCTCTGCTGGATGGAGTTGTATCTAGCACAAAGGTAAATGTTGCAGTTGTTGGATGTCAGTCATCTCAGCTCCAGAACATCTTTGCACAAGTTCCTCAATGATAGGGTAGCATCCTAGGCCCAGTCAGCTGTTTCATCAGCAGTGTTCACTCCATCCATAAGGTCAGAAGTGGGGATGTTTGCTGAGTGTACAACATACGTGACAACTCCGTTTCTGAAGCAGTTCATGACCAAATGCAGCAAGACTTGGACAACATCCAGACTTGTCCTGAAAGGTGGCAAGTAATATTCACACCATACAAATGCCAGGCAATGACCATCTCCAATACGAAACCATCTAACCATTGCACCCACATAATCAATGGCCTTACCATCACTGAATTCTCCATTCTCAACAGCGTGATTTTCGTTGACCAAAAACTGAACTGTACTAGCCGTGGCTGCAAGAGCAGGTCAGAGGCTAGGAATCTTGCAGTGTATAACTCACCACCTGACTCTCCAAAGCTTGTCCTTCGTCTGCAAATCAGGAGCGTGATGGAATATTTCAAATGGATGAGTACAGCTCCAGTAGCACTCCAGAAGCTTGACTGGCACTTCATTGACAAGCATCCACAATGATGCTTAGTAGCAGAATTGCATATGATCTACAAGATGCACTGCAGAAATTCACCAAAGTTTGTTAGTACCTTGAAACCATTCCTGCAAGTTCCCCTCCAAGTTACTCATCATCCTGACTTGGAAATATATCACTAGTCTTTCACTGTTGCTGGGTCACACTCTTCTCCACCAAACAATTCCCTGCCAAATGGCATGTGGGTCTACCTGTAGCACACAGACTGCAATGGTTCAAGAAGACAGCTCACTGCCACCTTCTCAAGGGCAAGTAGGGATGGGTAATTAATGCTGGCCCAACCACCAATACTTCCATCCTTTGAGTGATTTTTTTTTGTAAAAAAAAGTATTTATAAAATGTAATCAGTGGCTCAGACATGTTTTTATACATGGAATTGATGTGCATAGTACAAAATAAGTAACATGCAGAAATCTACACGACTATTTCTTTTTAACATGGTTAAACTTTTGAGCATGGTAAGCATCATTTGAATAAACTTTAGAATTTTCTAAACAACCTGTTCAGCAGTGTTAAGACACACTTCTCAAGAAGGTAGGACTTGAACAAGGCCTCTTGGCTCAGAGGAGGAAAACCACTGAGCCACAAGACCACCTTTAAAATATTTTTTAATCAACCTGTTAACAACAGGCATGTTTTGATGCAACGCTGAAGCAGGTGGAGCTAGAAACTTTGGGCCTTGAACTCCAGTCTCCTGGCCCAGAAGTAGGCACACTACCACATTTTAATCTTGAAATTGCACTTGAAGACATTGGAGTTGCAATTATGACTTCATTTTGTTACACATAAACGTGCTAGTTTAATGTTTACTGAAAATGTTCAAAATTATAGTGTAGTGTTTAGAAAATAACAAAGTTTAAAATTTATCAGTTTCTTGAACCATTGAGATTGTGTACCTTATAAGAAGAATGCCTTTAAAGTGAGCATATTTATGAATTGGGAGCAAAAGTAGGTCATTCGGCACTGGAAACCTTCTCTGCCATTCACTTAATGTTGATCTATTTGTGTTCCAGATATTGGGTACTGTGTTAGAGCAATACTGAATAGATCAAAATCATGCATATCTACACCCAGAAACAGCTAGTAGTCCTGTTGAAGAGCCCAGTGGTTAATTTAAATATATTTAAATGCTTTCCCATGCTCTATAAAAACAATCTGAACCATTATAACACTGGGATTCCCCCAAAATCATTTACTAGCTGGCCTCCTGGTCAAAGTTCTGGTTGATAATCTGGTGGCCCAGAGCTAATTTGCTTATTTTTGACCCATAGCCCTATGCCAGAGAGGCATGGCCATCAAAATGGACAGGGCCTCCCATTGCAGTTGTCAGGTTGTTGAATCTCATTCTTTGCTGGCAGGAAGGGGGAAATAGAATGTACCTCAGTATGTTAAGTTTAATAATATAGTTGCACTTAATATTGTATCCAGGTATTTTACAAATTTACTTAATTTTCAGTTATAGATTTATTTACTTACACTTGCTACACACCGTAGACCTCGTTCAAAATAAATACTGTAATAGAGTCAAAGATATAGGATGTAAAAGGTGGCGCAGAATCTTATCAACTTAATATTGAAGAAGTTTTACTATCATTTGAAGCCATTTAATGTGACAGTTTTGCTACAATAAATTGGGCCATCTTGCTGAGCAACATTCAAATGAGTTTAATGCAAATTGTACAAATTACTGGCAACAATTTTGAAGTGTTTAATTGTAAGGTTATGCATTCTGAACTACATGGATATGACAAATAAATTTATGAACAATTACTAGATATTTCAGTTTTCAAAATCTACAATTTCTGTGTCTGGTACATAACACCCATTAATGTGGACATCTTAGACTGTTATCAAGTCTATATAGTACATGTTTTACAGACAAGTATGAATATAACCTAAATAATTTTTAATGATTAAACATTAAAACATTGATACCTAAAAATAGTGATACATTTGTGATGGATTAACTAAACACAGTCAGCAATTTACCATTGAATCCATTTCATCAACCATAGATGATAGTCCACTCTTTTTGAGAATAATATTTGTTATGATGCTTAAAATGCAGCACATGACTTGGTGGAAAACATTCAGATCCTTTATAATCTAGTGCAGTTTTTGACCTTTTAAATCCTCATGATAACAATGGTGCTACTTTACTACCAATCCCACTCACCAAGTTTTAAATTCCTAAGTATTTAAGGAGAAAAGATCATCACTGTGTAAAGTCGTGGACTGTTATGGGACATTTATATGAACCAGACGAGAGCACGTTAATTGGATTTTGTTACAGGAGGTTAATCCTTCTATCCAGGAATTTTAATAGGAGAGGAATTGGTGACAGAATGGTAATGTTCTTCAATTTATATTGCTGTGTTCTGTTCTTTTTGCATTTTAATTAGATAGGCTGAAATCTTTTCAAACCAGGTAGTTGAAATATTTTGTATCCTGTGGCTTTAATTAGTTTCAAGTTTATTTCACATAAATTGTGTAACTTTAATAGTTGAATGGTTTTGGAGATTACAGTACACACCTGTGCAATATTTTATGTTGTTCTATTGAATAGCTAGAGCTTCAGAATGAGAAAATAAGAAAGATCAATGGAATAAGTTAATACATTTAATTGAATGAACAGATTTTGTTTCCTGTTCAGTAACAAATAAGCATTGCAAAAAACCTGCTTTTTCCACAAATCTAATGTGGATAAATTCGTATTGTATTTGTGGTAAATAGAGGTGTTTATACCATTTAGCTTATGACACCTAAGCTAAACATGTGCAAGACCATTAACTTTGTGTTCAGTTCAGAGGAATAAGGAATTCAGTTCAAAAGCAATATTCTGCTCAGAAATCACCAGAGTTGAGTTCAGAAAGCATGTATACTTTAGGCCTCCCAACGGCTAGAATTCAGATGAGTGTGGGAGGATCTCATGGAGACTTTTAATATTGTAACTTTTGAGAAGATTTGTAGCTCAGGTTGAGGTTCAGGTTGTAAGTTTGCTCACTGAACTGGTAGGTTTGTTTTCAAGATGTTTCGTCACCATGCTAGGTAACGTAGTGAGCCTCCGTTGAGGCGCTGGTGTTCTGTCCTGCTTTCTATTTGTGTGTCTTGGTCTGTTAAGGTGCGTGATATCATTTCTAGTTCTTTTTCTCAGAGGTTGGTAAAGGGGGTCCAAATCGATGTATATATTGATGGAGTTCCAGTCTGAATGTCAGGCCTGAAGGAATTCCTGTGCGTGTCTCTGTTTAGCCTGTCCTGGGATGAATGTGTTGTTCCAATCAAAGTGGTGTCCTCCTTCGTCTGTGTGTAAGAATACCAGTGATAGCTAGTCAGATCTTTTGGGGGCTAGTTAGTGCTCACGTATCCTGGTGGCTAGTTTTCTGCCTGTCTGTGCGATGTAGTGTTTGTCCTTGCAGGGTATTTTGTATATGACACTTGATTTGCTGGTTGTTGTTGGTTTAGATTCATTGGTAGCTGTCTGTGTGTTGGTAGATTTGTGGGCTACCATGATGCCAAGAGGTCAGAGTAGTCTGGTAGTCATCTCTGAGATGTTTTTGATGTATGGTAGTGTGTCTAGAATCTCTGGGCATGTTGTGTCTATTTGTCTGGGTTTGTGTTTATGTAATCGGTGGACTGTGTTTATCGGGTGCCTGTTGTTCTTGAATACACTATATACAGCTATTTTCCTTCTGCTGCTCATAGTTCCTGGGTGCTGCAGGTATGTTGTGGCCTGTTTAAATGCTCTGATGCAGCTCCATTTGTGGGTGTGTTGGGATGATTGCTCCTGTAGTTGAGTATCTGTGTGTATTGCTTTCTTGTAGATGCTGGTCTGCAGTTCTCCATTGACTGTTCGTTCCACTGTGACATCTAAGAAGGGGAGTTTGTTGTTTTCTTTAGTGAAATTTATGCCAGTAAGGAGGATGTTAATATTATTGTAGGTTTCCTCTAATTTGTTCCGTTTCGTGATGACAAAGGTGTAGTCACGTGGCAGACCCAAAGTTTGGGTTGAATCATGGGGAAAGCTATTCATTCTAGTCTCTGCATCAGTGTTTCTGCTAGGAGTCCTGACATTGGTGATCCCATGGGTGTCCCATTGATTTGTTTGTAGATATTTTAAAACATAAAGACTTTGTCCTAAAGACTCATCTGTTTACATATAAACAGAAAGGCCTCCCAATACCCTTTTATCTCTGAACCGAATCAGTTGATTTGGAGCTTGGATTGTTTTATGGCCCCTCTGCAAAAAATCAAGGATAGGGTATCCTTGAGGAAAGGAGCAGCTCTTAGAAAAAGGGATCAGCTTTGTGATGTAGGCAGGAAATGGAGAATTATGATTGGGGGGCGGCTGTATGAGGGTAAATTCACATCAGACGTGGGAGTATTTAAAATGGCAATTGATAAGCTTTCAGGAGTGTCACATTCCTGCGAGAATAAAGGATCGGTATGGCAAGTTACTTAATAGCTTTGTCATCCAAGATTTATGACCTTGGTCAAAAAGAAAAAGGAAGCATGCTTAAGGTCTAGGAGGATGAGAATTGACGAAGCCTTAGCAAGAGAGGAACCAGGCAAAGGGTTGGCCCACTCCAGGACAAAGGAGAGAATCCATATGTGAAGCCAGAAGAAGTAGGTGAGATCGTAAACAGATACTTTGGTGGAGGATGATCTCTGGGAAGGATACGTCAAATTTCTAAGCCATACTGCTGTTAAAAAGAAAGAGGCATTGTGCTTCTTAAAAATATGTCGAGGTAGGTAAGTCGCAAGGTCCCAATAGAATCTATCCCAGAATATTGAGGGAAGCAAGAGAACTAATTGCTGGAGCATTGACAGACAATTTTGAATTCTCTTTGGCCACAGTTAAGGTCCCAGAAGACCGGAGAATAGCCAATCTTATTCCATTATTTGAGCAGGTTAGCATGGATAATACAGGAAATTACAAGCTGGTGAGCCTCATGTTGGTGGTAGGGAAATTATTGGAAAAGATTCTCAAAGATACACCCATTTAGAAACAAACGAGCTTATTATTGATAGGCAACATGGTTTTTGTGTGGTGGAGGTCATGCCTCACTAACTTTATCGAGTTTTTGAGGACGTGATGAAGATGATTGAGGGAAAAGTGGTTGTCCTCTATGTGGACCTCGTTAAGCCTTTGAGAAGGTCCTTCATGGCAGACTGGTACAAAAGGTGAAGTCACGTGGTATTGGGGGAGCTGACAAGATGTATGCAGAACTGGTTTAGTCATAGAAGACCAAGGGTAGGTGTGGAAGGCTACTTTTCAGAATGGAGGGTTGTAACAAGTAGTGTCCCAGAGATCAAAGTTGGGACCTCCGTTGTCCATGGTCTGTATAAATGATTTGGAGGAAAACCTGGTAAGTTCGCAGACTTGATTGGTGAATTTGTAGATAGTGAAGAGGATTGTCAAAGGATACAGCAGGATGTAGATCCGTTAGAGGCATGGACAGAAAAATGGCAGATGGAGTTTAATCCAGACAAATGTGAGGTAATTCATTTTGGAAGGTCAATTACTGGTGCAAATTATACAGTGAATGGAAAAACCCTTTTGATCTGCAGAAAGATCTGGGTGTGCAGGTCCACAGATCACCTGAAGGTGGCAGCACAGGTAGACAAAGTAGTAAAACAGGCCTCTGGCATGCTTGCCTTCATAGGAAAGGGCATTGACATAAGGATAGACAAGTTATGCTGCAGCTTTATAGAACTTTAGTTAAGCCACACTTGGAATACTGCATACAGTTCTGGTCACCAGGCTGTGAATGCTTTGGAGAGGGCACAGAAAAGTGTGATATGGGGAACTTTAGCTATGAAGAAAGATTGAATAGACTGGGTTTGTTTTCACTGGAATGCAGGAGATTGAAGGGCGACTTGGTAGAAGTTTACAAGATTGTGAATGGCATAGAGAGAGTGGAAAGTATGAGGCCTTTTCTCCAGGATGGAAGGGTCAAGTACTAGGGGACACGAGTCCAAGGTGTTAGGGGAGAGGTGAGGATGGGAGGGCGGAGGTTAGTTTGGTGTGTAGTTTAAAAGACATATGTGAGGCACATTTTTCACACAAAGGGTGGTGAGTACCTGGCATGCATTGCCACAAAAAATGGTGGGAGCAGACACAATAGCAGCATTCATGAAGTACCTGGACAAATACATGAATAGGAAGGGAACAGCGGGATACTGATCCTGTAAGTGAAGACAGTTTTAGTATGGAAGGGCAAAATGTGTCACTGCAGGCGTGGAGGGTCGAAGGGCCTGTTCCTATGCTGTAATGTTTATTCCTTGTTTGTGATGAAAGGTGTATAAAATATTTACATTTTTGGAATGTGGATTATTTTAAAAAGAGATGCAGATGAAAGTGAGTTACTGTTCTGAAGGTTTTTAAATAAAACAAAATCAGCAAGTCATTCTGGAGCAGTGACCTAAATCTAAAAGCGCTCACAAGCCATGTGAGTGTATATACCAGTAGTGGTAAATAAAGAGATGTTTATACTGTTGAGCTTATGATACATAAGCTAAACATGTGCAAGCCCATTAGCTTTGTTTTCAGTTCAGTTCAGAAGAATTATGGGAATTGCGTTCAAAAAGCAATTTTTCAGTTCAGCTTAGCAGTCATCCTGATGAAGGACTTTTGCCCGAAACATCAATTTTCCTGCTCCTTGGATACTGCCTGACCTGGTGTGCTTTTCCAGCACCATACTCTCAACTCTAACCTCCAGCATCTGCAGTCCTCACTTTTACTTAGAAGTCATCAGAGTTAAGTTCAGAAACAAGTTTTAGTTTCTCTTCAGCAGGAGTTCAGGGAAAGCCAGTCACCTTGACAGAAGATTTCAGTTTGTGAAAGTTCAAAATGAAATTTGGTGGAAATCTGCAAGTTAATATAACTGAGAAAGTATAGGCTCGCAGATTTGTTCATGTTTGGAAAAGTTAATGTCAGCAGTTCCATGGTTCTGGACTGCCTAGTCATTTAGAACATCCTTTCTGCATTTACCCTTTCTAGTCCTGTAGAATTTTATAGGTTTCTCCATGATCCCCTCATTCTTACATCGCCCTAACTTATCAGTCTCTTTTCATAAGCCAATCCTGTCATCCCAAAAATCAGTCTGGTAAACAGTTATTTCATACCTCCACATGCAGATCATCTTTCCTCTGATGAGGAGACCAAATTGTGCACAATATTCCAGGTGTGGCCTTACCAAGGCCCTGCACAATTGCTGCAAGTTATCCCTGTTCCTGTACTCGCATCCTCTCGTGTGTCCTCTCACATTTGCAGCATTCACCACCTGCTGCACCTGCATGACTACTTTTAGTGACTGGTGAATGAGAACACTCAGGTGTGTTTGTCCCTCTCCCTTTCCCAATCTGTGCCATTCAAATAATCTGCCTTCCTGTTTTTGCTACCAAAATGGATAACTTCTCTTTCATACGCATTATACATCATCTGCCATGCATTTTCCCACTCACTCAATTTATCCAAATTATACTGAACCATCTCTGCAGCACCGTCCCACTCAGCTCTGTTCACTTCAATGACTAATTACTACTGTAACTAAAAAAAAGTAATCTGTCAAACAAGGTTTCAGTCTTGGATATGACTTGTGCAAAAGCTGGTTACATAACAGCATTATAAGTTTAGAAGACAAGTTACTACCATGGGAACACAACCACAGGAGAAGGTTATTTGTCCTCCCGAGGCTGGTTTGCTATCCCATTAGATGGCTAATCTGTGTTTCAACTCAGTTTATCTGTATTTGCTCCATAGAAAAATATAATAAATAAAAGCAGTAGAACTTTGAAATTGCTGCATCATTTCAATATGATCATGACTGATATCCCAAGTAAAGACTGGATCTTCTTTAGTTTTGATTGTGAAGTGGGAAAAGAACCCTTTATGTAAAAAAGGGATTGCTGCACATCTTAAAAGCTAGTAAAGCCAGTCAGATGAAAGTATCTGGAGAAGGAAGGTCGAGAAGTAGCATTCCAATTGGTACATGGATCATTTCACCAAACATTGCAAACAAGGACCACTGAACTTCCTTCCTAGTCTTTCCCTCTATCCAAAGTACCCAGGTTTGATTTTCCCTGGTCTGCCTCTATATAGAGGGGAGTTTATGAGAGGGTTGGAATTTTAATTAGTGGAGTTTTATATATCAACAGTTCATAATTGCTTATTTGTAGTGAGAATCTAGTTGTAATAAGTAATAATTCTTAAACGGAAACCTGGTTCATGTTTTCTGTTAACCTGGGTCTGATGGGGATGTTGTATATCTTTTAAAATCGTTTAAACTTTTGTGACAATTCTGGGTGTAGCACCCTCAATTCCACTTTGCTATTGCTTCCCAAACCACTTGAGTTTCTTGAAGTTCAAAATCTTTTTATCTTCAAACTTAAACATAGTAATTGATGCGCATCTATAGCCTGTTGAGTAAGGAAATTTCTCCTAATCCCATTTCTAAATTATTAATGTCATTTGCAATGGATGTCCTTATATTTGGAATTGATCAGTTAAGTGGTCTTAACTGACCTGTTCACAAATTTAATTTCAAGAAATTTACTATGAACTGCTTACATTAAATTGACTTGATTGAGTGGTTCTTGAGAATTATACTGAATGTGTACATTTTAAAACATGAGTTAAGCTTTCATTTGATGGCTTCAATCAGGGAATAAGAATTAACGTCTTTTTAAAATGCAGTTTTAGAAGATGCAAATAAGTAAGGTGATCATTAAGCAGATTGATATTTAACACTTATTCCAGGATAGGTATTTTTCTAGCCAACTTTTTCAGAGATGTTACTACAGACCTCTGACGCAGGTGGAACTTAAAGTCCAGTGTCCTTGCTCCAAAGATAGGAACTTAGCACAGTATCCCGGGAGTCCTCTTTTTACAAGAAACATTGATTTTCGTTGATTATGAAACTAAATAAAAGACTCATGGCTGGATTTTTCCAATAGAGAGCAAAATAATTTTTCTCAAGCTGTTGTGTCAATCATTGAATTATATGGTAAATATAATTGTTTCTGACATGAATACAATTTAAGTGAGTTTCAGTATGTTAAATTGCCTTGTAATGAACTAAACACCTTTTTAAGTATTTCATTTGATTTTTTTGACTCAAACAATTTTACGTTTTCGCTTCCATGATATAGTATTTAAGTGATGTCACTTGCAATTTGAAAGTATTGGAAACCAGGTTTCGTTTGAATGTTAGAATTACAGAAAGCTAGAATTGGAATGTAAACTCTTGTTGGCTTTAAAAAATTAATTGTGTTTTGCACTGTAACTGAATTGATATCCAAGCTTGTAACTCTAGCTATCTAGTTAGTTAAAGAAGACAAATCTTTGAGTGTGTTTCAGATGCAATTCGATGTAATTGTTTTACATTTTGTTTGCCTCAGGTGTTTTTCAGAGCAGGAACTCTGATTAAGTTGGAAGAACAAAGGGATGAACAGACTAGAAGAAATATCACACTCTTCCAGGCAGCTTGCAGAGGATACCTTGCAAGACAATATTTCAAGAAGAGAAAGGTATGATGTTTGTCAAAGCTTCATAAAACTAATGAAGAATTCATTCTAAACATGCTTTATGTATTTGTCATTTTTCATTTTAAACTATACAATTGTACAGGAAGGTGGAGGCTATTTGGTCCATCAAATCTGAGCAGGTTTTTCTGAAGTAACTGTAATCCTTCATCCCTGGGGCCTTCCTAGTAAATCTCTCATACACTTGCCAAAGCTTCACATCTTTCCTATAAAATGTGATACCTAGAATTGGATACAATTGTGAGCGAAAAAATGTTTTACAAAGCTTCAGTATAACCTCCTGGCTGCTGTACTCCGTGCTTCTGTTTATAAACCCCAGAACCACATTTAGTTTAGTAATTGTTTTCTTATCTGGCCTAGCTACGTTTAAAGGTTTGTGAACAGCATCACAATGTCATTGTTCATCCACTCTAATACTTTGTCAAGGTTGTGGAGGTCCTGAGAGAGTGCCAAGGAAATTTCCCACAATTTTTTTTATATTCATTCACTGGAAATGGACATTACTGGCTAGGCCAGCATTTATTGTCCAATATTAATTGCCAGAAGTTAGTTCAGAATCAACCACATTGCTGTCAGTATGGTGTCACATGTCAGCCAGACCAGGTAAGCATGACAATTTCTTGCCTGAAGGACATTAGTAAACCAGCTGGGTTTTTCTGACAATTGATAATGGTTTCATGATTCATTAGACTTTTAATTGCAGATTTTTATTCAATTTAAGTTCCCCCATGTGCCATGGCAAGATATGAACCAAGGTCTCCAAAGTGTTATCTGATTCTCTGGATTAATAGTGAGCATTAATACCACTAGGCCATTGCCTCCCCAAATTATTCTAGGTGAAGAGGGCGTTTTGTGACCGGATTAGTTTGGAGAAACTAGAATTGTTCTTTTTGGAGGAAAAGTATTTGAGCGAAGATCTGATCGTAGTGTACAAAATTGTGTCCGATTTGGATGATACTGTCAAAGGAAAGCTGTTCCTGATAGCTGATGGAATACAGATGTGTGACACATAAACGTTTGAACAAGCAGTGCAGGGGGAAGTGAGGAATAAGTTTGTTTTTAACGCAGTGAGCAGTAATGATCTAGAATGAATGTGTTGATAACAGAAATGGATAGAATCTTGAGGAAAATGAACATCCGGAACTACAGGTACAAGCAAAGGTAATAAATTGGCTGGATTGGACGTCAGAAAGTTGTCATGGACTTAGCTGGCTGGCTGGCCTTCTTGTCTTCTGGTGCCTCTATGATTCTGTCATTTAGCTTGTTTTGTATTTCCTCATTCTTCCTACCAAAATGTATCAGCTCATATTTTGTGTGCTGAGTTTAATCTGTCGCATGTAGATGCAACATTAGAACTTCATAGTAGCAGTCATGAATAATATCTCTGCATAGCTTAAATATGGAATTCCAGCTTGGTGAACAGTATGTTGCATGGCATGGTACATTAGAATTAATCCAATTTGTATTGTAATTACAGAAAGGTTTTGACTTCCCTTTTCGGAGAAGTTTATCTTAGAAGTATTTCAGTTAAACCGATCTTGGCTTAAAGATGATATGACCAACCAGTTTGATTAAAGCTAATCAATTAACTTTTTAGGTTCAAGAACTAGCTATTCGTTGTGTCCAGAAAAACATTAAAAAGAACAAAGGGGTCAAGAACTGGCCGTGGTGGAAATTGTTCACTACTGTCCGGCCACTAATTGAGGTTCAGTTAACAGAAGAGCAATTACGGGGCAAAGATGTAAGTACTTTGGACTCTAATTTCACATAACATATTAGTTCATACAGCCTTAGATAAATTCTGTTTTTCTTTTCAGCTTTTACGTTTGCAGTTACATTTTTATCACTGCTTGAATTTGTTGTTTTATATGTAACGTAAGATCTGGATATGCAAAAGGCCCAAACATCATGAAGCAGGGATTGCTTATTCCACTGGCATCAGGAAATTATGAATCATGAAAGGAAATTAAGAATAAATTAAGAAACTGTTTGTACGGGGAATGACCAGTTGAATGATATTGGGCTGAGGAATTCCTTTGTCTTTCTCCTCTTTCTTCCTGTAAGGTTATGGGAAATCATTCATTAATCTCCTCGTGGAGATGTTGACTCTGACTTCCCTTGGTAACATACAATAGCTGAAATTCCTCTTCGGAGGGCTCTTTTGAGGGCAACAGTGATTTAGTGGTTATGGTTGCTGCCTCACGGAGACCCAGGTTTGATTCTGACTATGGGTGACTATGTGGCGTTTGCATGTTGTCCGTGTGGGTCTCTTCCAGGTTTTCTGGGTTTTGCTGCCCTCTTGTAACGTCCCTACCCCTGGACTGGTTCAAGTTCCACCTGCTCCAGAGATATGTCCTAACATCTCAAGTCAATTAGTAAAATAAGGCAATACAAAATAGGGCCCCTCTGGAAGACCCTCTTGTAGTGCAGTCCATCATCCCTCCCTCCACTGAAGACACATTTTGTTTGCCCGCAAGATTTTGTTTGACTGGTCCAGCCGCCGTCCCTCACCATTGTTACCTCTTGGTGGAGGTCCCATTAATATATTTACCTCTTCAAAATTATAACTACTGGACAGTGAAATGTGGACATTTTGGTCACAATAGTGCCTAATTCCATTTGATGTAAAATCACTTGGTGTTTGTATGGATATGTGTAATTCCATATCTGTCCTCATATATATATGTGTGTGTGTCTGTGTGTATGTTCTCTGTCTCCTTCCTTGTACATCTGACATTGTGTGGTGACTGCAAGTATAGATGTTAGACAAAATTCACGATCATCCTTACTTCCCCACCCGTAATCAGAGGTCAGTGAATTTTGTCTATCATTCTTATTTCCACACCCTCTTCCTGCCATCCATGGGCATCGAGGCCAAGTATATTATCTTATGACTTCGACTGTTAGCAATTAAATTTGCATTCTTTGTGATATGCATCATAGTCAAGCTTCTGACAAGGTGGATTAATGGAAGTAATGAGAAATTATATATTATGGTTTCAAGTCTTTGAAGTTAATATTAAAATCTTATATTTTATTAACATTATTTTCTCAACAGTCCATTTAAAATAAACTGTATGGGAAAAGTTGTACTCATTCAATGTATTTGTTAGAATTAATGTCTATCTATGAAAATATAACAATATTTTAGCTATGATTTGAAATTTCATTAAAAGTTTCATTTATTTGGAATTATAATTAATGGCCTGGATTTCTGCCTAAATTTGCACCTCTGATGCACCACCTGATGCTGTGCAAGTCCCTATATAGACATTTGCCATATTTATGCAGGAAATTTAAACTTGCATTTGATAATTTTGCCCTGACCAGATTGCTCCATGATTGGCCAATATCATGCCATCTCGAGTTGTTTGTTCAAAACTTACCCTGTTTTGTTAAAAATATTTACTTAAAACTTTTCAGAGAAGGCCAAAAGTCCCCTCAGGAGCATAGCTGTAAGTAACTAAGTCAGAATGTCAAAGCATAGCAGTATGCTGAACCATGCCAATACTTGTGTTGAAGACATCTGATCCTTAGCAAGGTTGAGATTTCATGTTAATATAAAATAACAAATCATTATTGGTCCACCATTTATGTCGGCCTTGAAGAAAGCTGCACTGCAAGATTTGGCAATCTCAGTGGCAAAAATCTCGTCTCTCTTGAGATACTATTTGTACTATTTCTCAATCAGAATTCCTAGCATTGGGCTATTTTCAGCATATGCAAACATGAGGAATAATGTCATCAATTTGTTTAAAAGTTCAATTGATTAAAAGATTTTCCATGAGCTACAAACCAGGAAATAATAAAATATTGATCAATCCAATGTTTTTAAATCCTTGAAGAGTGAAATAATGATTGGAAAATATGCACAGAATCAAGATAGAAACTGAAACATCATGAATAAACATTTAAAAGTAAATATGTAATTAAATATAGTTTACAAAGTTTAATAATTACACACATTAGAAAAAAATTATCAGTGCTACGTTGAGTGTCACATCTGTTATATAGCACAACTTATTAGTGGGCGGCATGGTGACACAGTGGTTAGCACTGCTGCTTCACAGCGCCAGAGACCCAGGTTCAATTCCCGCCTCAGGCTCCACTCTGTGTGTAGTTTGCACGTTCTCCCTGTGTCTCCATGGGTTTCCTCTGGGTGTTCCGGTTTCCTCCCACAATCCAAAACTGTGCAGGTTAAGTGAATTGGCCAGGCTAAATTGCCCATAGTGTTAGGTGAAGGGGTAAATGTAGGAGAATGGGTCTGGGTGCGTTACGCTTCGGCGGATCGGTGTGGACTTGTTGGGCTGAAGGGCCTGTTTCCACACTGTAAGTAATCTAATCTAATTACTCACGTTGCTGTTAACAATACAGTAACACCTTGTTGAGAAAAGCTTATTTTTTAAGGGATTTCTGATAGTGCTATTGGGGTAGAAAAGGTGAGGTTCTTACCAAATTCTGTGGGATTGAATGTTTCCGGACAAAACACTGTTGGTATGGCAAGAAGGATAAGAAAACCATAGTGGGATTGTTGGGAAGGAGATTCGTGCCAGTAAGAAGATTTTTGAAGTTAAGAACAAAAAGTTCTGTTTTTCCATCCAAGTGTTGAATGATTCCCACTAGTAAGTGACAAGAGGCTTTTTTACATTAATTAACATCTTCATTATTCTAACATCTTACCTTATTAATAAGCAGTTTCCAACTTTCCCAGACACTGAACATTACTGACATGAATTGCTAACAATTGCCCATTCCTCAACATGACTGCCATCACCAGAACCTCCAGGTCCCTGTCAGCAAAGTGATGTGCCAGTTTCCTTCTGTTTGACATGTCCAGGTCACTTAGCAGGAACTGTGTGGTCACTAACAATTGACTGGGCACATGGCTAGGCTATAAAGATGGTGTCAGCAATAGGAATCATGTGTGGTCCCATCGTTGGCCAGTGCTTCTGCCTGTGGCAACTGGGAGAAAGTGACAAGTGGGATGTCAGAGGGCTGTGTTACATAGTAATGAGGGCAATTTAGGAGGGTAGCATGAGAAAACTAAGGCTTATGGGGGGAAGCTCTTCATGAAACTTCCAAAATTGACACCTAGCCAATGTCTGGTATACTTCAGCTCAAGGTTTCTTCAGTTGTTTTTGCTGGGTGTGAGGCTCAGGATAGTGACTATGGCGAAGCCATGGCAAACTCACAAATTTTAAGGCTTTCATCTTATTCTGCATCTGTACTAAGTCCTTAAGTTGCAGTCAAACTCGGTGGAGTAATTGGATTAGTGGTGCTGGAAGAGCACAGCAGTTCAGGCAACATCCAAAGTGCAGCGAAATCGACATTTCAGGCAAAAGCCCTTCACCAGGAATAAAGGCAGTGAGCCTGAAGTGTGGAGAGATAAGCTGCTTATCTCTCCACACTTCAGGCTCACTGCCTTTATTCCTGATGAAGGGCTTTTGCCCGAAACATCGATTTCGCTGCACTTTGGATGCTGCCTGAACTGCTGTGCTCTTCCAGCACCACTAATCCAGAATCTAGTTTCCAGCATCTGCAGTCATTGTTTCTACCTCGGTGGAGTAATAATGACAAATGTAATGGTTTGCAGTCAATATCTCTCAACATATAAACCTGTGAAAATAAACTGATTTATGTCAATGTAGATTTCAACGTTATAATTATACTTTTGTGTAGAAGGAATGTTATCAAGATATCATCTTTAAAAAGTGACTGATGCAGGTTTTATTTGAGCATTATCAATGTTTTCATGGTTTACCTTAAATTTTCATGTCTGAAAGTGTTTCTGTAATATAAATGATTTTGTAAGAAATACTATCCATTCAGTTTTGAGAAGATGAGAAATGTAAAACATTTAAATATACTGTAGTTTCAACCCAGTAAAACAACTTATTCTCAATGTAGTAAAATAAAATCTATTAAACTGATCTTAAACTATTAAAAGTTGAGGTTAAAGTTGTCAGTCATTGCATAAGCGATAACTGGAAAATATGTTTCACTGTATTAGGAGGAAATTCAGCAGCTACGAAGCAAAATAGAAAGAGTTGAAAAGGAGCGTAATGAGCTACGGTTAACCAGTGATCGCTTAGAAAGCAGGGTAAGATAGTAGTTGTGAACTTTCTGTATATTTGTTATTTCAGCCTGTGCAACAATTAATATTTTGGAATTGCCAGCATATTTCATTTGATTCAGAGCAGTAAATAATATATGGAATTAAAATTTCTTATGGGTTATGTTTCCAATTGAAAACCATCATTACACTTTAAAATAAATGAGAGAACAGTGTAATAAATATTCAGAAGTGGTAATTGACATAAAATTAAGCAAAATAGAGTTTAAAATTAATAACTCTAATCTACTTTGTACTTGCATCCATGATAGTAAGGCTGGATATTCTAATTTAGTAATAATTTTAAGTCCAGTTAAAAATCAAAATGAAAATGACTTGAATTCTCCACATGATCACACAGTTGCAATATGTAAATGGTTAAAATGTAATTTTATGCATTCTTAGTGAATAACTACAAATTCTAATCGGCTAGTAACTGTTTGAAATATAATGTTTAACTTGCTTTGGGGTGATATCTGTAACATATGAGCAGAAAGGAATGCGCCCCTTGAGAGCTCATTGGCTTCGCAACTTCTCTAATATAGTTGAGGGCTCAGAAGTTGGAGGTCAGCCTTCCCACTCCTAGGTCAATTGAAGCTCCTAAGTGACTGATGTCAGCAGCATAGGACGTTCATGCCAATGGGCCATCAGGTATACCCTGACAATTTGCGTCCAGGTTGAGTGGGAATCTCCTAATTGATTATTGTGTCCTGTGCCCTTCCTGAGCAAGAACAATGTACCCACCCTAACTGGTGCCTGTCTGGATAGTCCATTGAGCTCCCCTACCTGCCTCTCCTGTGGATATTCAGCAGAGCTTATTATCTGGATCTCTTGCAGTCCCAACAGTGGCCACCATTCCTCCATAGGCTTGGGAACCCCAGGGATGGACAACGGTATCCTTGATTTGCCACTTCGTTTTGTAGAGGTTTCCAGCATTTGTTAGAAAAGCCATTGGATTTTCCAGTGGCTTTCTCTTATTGGATGAGACCACTGCTACAGCTACTAAATTCAGACCAATGAATCATAGTCATTAAAAAAAAAGGTTGGCATCTGTTCCTGGGCTATACGTTGAAGTTAATGCACATCAGTTCAAATCTAAGATCATTTTTCTAAATTTGAGCATTTTAAACAATAGTTCACACGTATTGCATCTGTAGATTAATATCCATAATATCCTGTTTTGTTTCAATAACAGCTAGGAGACCTGACATCAGAATTAACAGATGAGAGAAACACTGGTGAATCAGCAACTCAACTTCTCGAGACAGAAACTGCAGAAAGGCTTCGATTAGAGAAAGAAATGAAGGAGTTGCAGGTGGGTTCACTTCCTATAATGTTGAAACTTTGCCAGGCATTACAATACGATATTTTTGATTTGTAAGGGAAATTCTAGGGCTTTTACCTTGTTTTTTCAAAAAGATCAATCATAAGATGAAGGTGTTACTGTCTAGGACAGCATTTATTGCTCATCTCTAATTGTCCAAAGGGCAGTAAAGAATAACCACATTGCTGTGGCTCTGGAGTCACATGTTGGCCAAGCCAGGTAAGGATGGCAGCTTCCATCCCTAAAGGACATTAGTGAACCAGATGAATTTTTCCTGACAATCAACAGTGGATTCATGGTTATCATTAGACTCTTGAATTCAATAAATATCTTGAATTCAAGTTCCACCATCTGCCACGGTGAGATTCGAACCCAGGTCTCCAGAATATTATCTGGATCTCTAGATTAACAGACCAATGGTAATACCACTAGGCCTTTGCCGCCTCATGCAACTTGAGGCACAGCTGCCAATATTGATGGAGCTAGCATCCAAGATATGCAAGGGAGCTGAATTAGAGGAACATCAAAATCTTGGAGGGCTGAAGAATATTATAGAGATCAGATGGGAATATTTGCTAATCGAGGCCGTATTGCTAAATGTAAGCTTAGATGTTGATGAATCTGGTTCGGCTCAGTTTCATAAAAAGCATAAAAACAGACCGTTTGGTCAAAGCATTTCAAGCTTGCATTTATGGTGCTCTGAAGCTTCAAGCCTTTTCCTTCATCTGTTTAAACGATATGACCAATGATCTAAGTGGTTAATTCCCTTCGTATGAAGTCATGGAAAGGTTTGAAGCCAGGAAAATATTTTTTAAAATATTGGACCAAGGATACATTGGAAGGGTCAGAAGAGAGTATCCATAACATTTCCTGGGCTGGAGCGATCTAGCAATAGAGAGACAAGATAGGCTGCACTTGTTTTCCTCTGCTCTAAGGAAAATGTTAAGATGTTAATATATAAGTTTGTGAAGCAATGCCAGTAATTTAAAAAATTAAAATTTTGAGAATTGTTGAGTATTATTGTAATCATCTTGTGTTTCAGGTCAAATATGATGGAATGAAGAAGCAAATGGAGTCAATGGAAATGGAAGTTATGGAAGCTCGGCTTATCAAAGCAGCAGATTTAAATGGAGATCTGGATGATGATGAGTCTGGTTAGTTACACTGTTTTGATACGTAACCAATTTTGTGCTGTATATGTTTATCCCAGCTATTCCATTGCAGGCAGTTATGCTTCTCTCAAACTTCTTATTTTCTTTAATATTTTATACTTGGATATGAGTGTTGATGGCCAAGTCTACATTTATTTTCCATCTATAGTTCCCTTTGCGAAGATGATGAGCTGTCATCTTGAATTGTTGCAGTCTTAGCATATGCGTACACTCCAGTGCTGTTCAGAATGAGTTTCAAGGTTTTGACCAGGTGACAGTGAAGGAATGGTAATATAATTACAAGTCAGGATGCTGTGTGGGTTAGAAGGTACTTGCTTGTGCTGGTGTCCTATGCACAGCTGCCCTTGTCCTTCTAGGTGATAAGAGGTCACAGGTTTTGAAGATGCTGTCAAAGGAGCTTTGAGTTGTGGAATATGTTGTGTAGATATTACATATTCCTTCCACCGTATATCATGGAGATGGGAGTGCAGATTGTAAGTGGTGGTGGGCTGCTGCTCGAAAGGAATGCTTTGTCCTAGGTGACATTGAAGTTCTTGAGTGTTGTTGCAGCTACATTCATCTAGGCAAGTGGAAAGTATTCCTTTGCACTCCTGATTTGTGCTTTGTAGAAAGGCAATGGGGAGACAGGAGGTGAGTTGCTGACAGCAGAATTCCTTTCTTCTGTCTGCTTTTGTAGCCACTGTATTTGTATGGCAGGCCCTGATCAATTTCTGGTCAGTAGTAACCATGGGAATAATGTTAGTGGGTGATCAGTAATAGTAATGACACTGGATATCAATTGGAGATGGTTAGATTCTCTCTGGTTTGGGTTAGTCACTGCCCACCACTTACATGGCATGAAGGTTAATAGTTGCTTATTAGCCCAAATTGGGAAGTTGTCTCAATCTTGTACCAAACTGAGACCAGCTGCCTCAATATTTGTGGAATCGCAAATAGCACAACCATCTACCAAGATCCCCAGTTCTGACCGTATGATGAGGGAATGTCATTGATGAAGCAGCTGAAAATGATTGGGTTTTGGGCACTATCCAGATGTACAGGGATTGAGATGATTGACCTCCAGCAATCCTAACATCATCCTTTGTGTGAGCGATAAATTCAACCAGCAGATGGTTTACTCCCTTATTCCCAATGACTCCAGGTTTGCTTGGGATCCTTGAAGTCTTTCATAGCGAATCTTTGATATCAAGGCCAGTGTCTCTTGCCTCATGTCCCTATCATGGTGCCTTAAATTGATTTGACTTTCTGTGTCAGCATTGTTTCATTGCAGTCAGGAAGCAAGATTTGCTCAATTTTGGATTTATCAATCATTTCCACCGCAGATGCTCAAGAAGCAGAGTAAATGCTACTTCAGATATTTCTATCTCACAGTAATTGTCTTTTACTTGTGTTATCTCTTGAGCTTTAAACAGTTTGGAATATTCATCAAAATTGAGTTTCAGTGCTCGGCCCTCCAGTTCAGGGCAATGGTTTTCTTCTGCCTTGAATTGATCTTTTCATTTTAAAGGTGTTTCTTGATTTGCAAAGTGCTTCTGTTTTGAATTATTTCTTCTGCTTCTGTCATTGTTTAAAAATAAATGTAAATTTAATTGACACAAAAATTCAGCTTATAGTTGATTACTTTCCATAGGTGGAGAATGGAGACTGAAATACGAGCGTGCAATAAGAGAAATAGATTTCACCAAAAAGCGAATGCATCAAGAATTTGATGATAAACTAGAGGTTGAATTACAGAACAAAAGACAACTGGAGAGAAAAGTGAGAAGACAATGCTTTTATCATTTTTTTTGCGGTATTATATAGTTAAAGATTTGAATTAATGTGACGCTATGCCTTAGACACTGCTGCTCGTTATCGTAGACTGAAGGAACAAAAGCTTCAGTTCACCACTTTTTTCTCCAGTGCTTCTGGTTACTGGTTTTTAAATAATGTTCATTCATATATCTTTCTCCAAATTTTAATTTGTTAATATTTAAATAGCGATGTTTCAAGAATTCTATTTGCAGTGAGGGACTGTAAATCATTTATTATAATGTTACATTTTTGAGTGTTCTTTTCAAATTTTTTTGTTGAGAAGATGACCCCTATTTTGCTGAATAAATGGGTGTAGAGTAAGCACAGAATTCCCATGCCATTAAAAGCATAAATAACACATGGGAATATTTAATTGTCTAAACTCCTATTAACCACCTTCCTAATTCAAAACTTTGTGTAAACCTGGTTTCAACTTAAGATATCACTTCACTACACAGTTTTTGTTATTTTACCTTAATATAAAATATAAAATCTTCATGTTTATTTAATTGTTTATCATAATTAATAAATTGAATTTCAAACCTAAATCTTGTTCATCCTCAAAACATTTCCTTTTTCACAGAGACATAGTCTTCTCCATCTCTAGCTTAAACTCACTTCCACTGAAACTGTTATCCACTGTTTAGTCCCATTCTGGGACCTCTCCAGCCCAACCCATTTGGCTTAATCTTAGAGCATTGAGGATACATCTTAACTATCCTTATAAGCCTCGTTGATGTTCAGAGACAATGGGTCAAGTGTAGTCTTGCTTATGTAAATGTCAAGTAGAATAAAGAAAAGAGGGAATGATACAGTGGATGATCAGCTAGATGAACTTACTCATATACCTGCAGGTTGCAGATTTGCAAGCCGACAATGAAGAAATGCAACGCAGTGTTCAGCAGTTGAAGAAGAAGTCTCAGCGACTAACAGCAGAATTGCAAGACACCAAGCTGCATCTTGAAGGACAACAAGGGCGTAATCATGAATTAGAGAAGAAACAGAGGAAGTGAGTCAATTCTTATGATATGAAAATGGGAGAATATCATCACCCTTTTAAAACTGACTTGTGAATGTGTATAGACGGCGTAATAATCTTGTTAGAATTTCAGTTTATTCCTATTGATTTAGAGATATTAAGGTTATATAAACCATTGGATTTTTGCTGATGTACTGAAAATGAAAAATAAATCATTCACTTGCCATATATGTTTTGCTAAACTTCTCCCAATTATATTTTCTGCTTTCTGTATCCATGAGCTTGATGGGTATAAACACAGACATCTGCCGAGCAGTCCTCTACAAAATTCCTCTCTCCTAACTCAAAGGCAAATTCAAGAGGTCCCAAATCCTGTAGTTTTTTCTAGAATAAATTTTGTTAACTTTCTTCTGCCACAATTGCATTGGTCAGGAGTTACGACTCCTTGCTGCAGTTGGTGCAGTTTGAAACAGATGAAAGAAGTCAATACTGACTTTTCTGAATTTTCTGAGAAAAACAATATTTCCAAATATCCAAGTTCACTGTCTCTGGTTTCTGAACTTAATTCACTAAAATTTTTGAAACTTGAACAAAATCGCAGGCAAGAAGAACCTGTGAAAATAGATTGACTTTGTCTTGTATTTAAAATGATCCAATTCAGTGGTGAAATACTGCTCTTGTGAAATTTCACCTTTTGATAATCCTGCATACATGGGGCTATACAACTACATTGTGGATTCACAAAACAGTCAAGTAACCTTTGTGTTGTGAGAACATGATGTTTATGAAACAATGCAGTGACTAGTATAAAATCATGCATTTGTGAAATCCTAAGAAATTTGAGTCATCAGATTATATCTCGCTTGTGTTGTTTTGATTACAGGCTTGTAAAAGGAGGTTCTGTCTGTAAGTCTCTCCCTTTGCGCACACACAGACATGCATCAACACATGCTTCAAAGTTGTGCCCACTCATCTAAAGTACCAATGTATGTTAGAAGAAAATAGTTTTTTTATAGCATATTAGCCATATGACCCAGATGGAACACTTGTTGTAACCAACGGGAGTTCAAAATTGTGCTTTTTGTTGCCATAATCCTTTTTTGTTTAAACATTTGTGCTTCAGGTTTGACAGTGAGTTGTCACAGGCAGCAGATGAAGCTCAGAGAGAGAAGATCCAAAAAGAGAAACTAAGCAGAGAAAGAGATGGATTTATAGCAGAGATATTCAGCTTAAAGCAACAACTGGATGTATGTATTATCATAATAATAAAAATAAATTCAATAGTTTGTTAGATTTGAGCAATAGCTGTAAATAATATTGTTTGAATTTGTGATGTGACATAAATATACAGAATAATTGATGATAATGTTATTGCTACATCTGTTAAAAGGTTTTTAAAAAAACTTTAACGTGACAAAAAAAAAGACTTAATAGCCCAGGGTTTGTAGCTATTAGCAGCAACTTATGTGCTTGGGACTGAAATCTAAGAAAGGGAAGCTTGCTGAGAAATCTGCAGTCTCTGTGACAAGAATTGTAATTCTGTTGGCGTGTGGTTTAACAGGGATTTCCAGCATAGAGTTGGGAGTATTGTCCAACCTGTTTGAAAAGCCAATCATATTTAGAATTCTCTAAACCAATGAGATAAGATAACTTGATATTGCAAAGAGAAGAACTGAAATTGGGACAAATACTTGGAGTGAAGATAGAAGTTGACATATGAAGAAAGCTCAAGTTTTTTTATTATTTATGAAGTATAATTTTAAAAATCTAGTAATTAATAAATGTATTTTTCAGGGCCATATCTGTTGATTAGTACTTCATGTTTGAGTCGTTTCAATCGGATATCTCCCTTACCTACCACAGTACCAAAATTACAAGTGAGATCCTGTAGACTAATAAAGGCAAACTATTCTTCCTTGGTCTTCTCAAACTGTCTACAGTATTTGACATAATCAATGAAATCAACGTCTAATATCTAAGGTCTCTCCATTGTTACATTTAAGTTGCACTGTACTTGCTTGATTCTGTTTGTTCCTGTTTAATCATAAATAGAATCAAACGTCTCTGACGTTTATTCCCATTTATGCACAGTTACTCTTTGATATCAACCAAGAATCTCTTTAGCCCTATCATCCAAAAACAAAATGATACCATCTTGCCTTAGTACCACCATTTCTCTTGGCAACTGGACTGGCTCTCAATTGCCAGACTGCTGGTCTGTCATCAAGACCAGAAACATCCACTAATTAAACACTATGAAGTCCAGAGCCATTAAACCCACCACAAACTCTACCACGTGGCAATTGTCTGAAGCTGAACTAAATGTCACTTTTTATTTTGCTATGATCCACAGAAAGAAAGATATCTTTTAAAAAGAAAGATGAATTTCCATGTGCCCAACAGAGAATTGCATGACAAGACTTATGTTTTTAGACTTGCTGTGATCAATTAACTAAAATCAATATTCACTGAACATTACTTAGTAGGCAACAAATACATTAAAGCTTTTCATCTTTCATTCATCAGAACATTTCCAGAAAAGCTTTGATAAGTTGTGACATCAAAGGTTACTGCAGAAAATAAACGTTCATGATGCAGGGAGATAACTTTTGGTATGGATAGAAGAATAGCTGGCAAACACAGAGTAGAGAGTAGGCATAAATGGGTCTTTTTCAGATTAGCATGATCCAGCAAGTGGTGTGCTACAGGAATCATTGCTGGGGCCTCAACTATTGATAACTTTTATAAATCAGTTAGATGAAAGGACAGGTATGGCTGCCAAATTTGCTGGCAGTAGAAAGAAAGCAAGGAAAGTAAACTGTGAAAAGGACAAGAGGTTATGAAAAAGAGAGCTCAATTGAGTGAATGTGCAAAGAAATGGCCAATGAAGTATAATGTGTGTAAATATGAAATTGTCAATTTTGTCAGGAAGAATTAAAATAGAAGTATATTATTATGAAGATTTGGTTGGACTGTACCTTTTGAGAGGTATTTATCGGGGGTTTTATCGGACTAGTATGATAGAAGAGAAATTAAAAGGTAGGTGAGAGGAAGGAGTTGTAAATAGTTGTAAGTTAATCATTCTCTGTTATACTTTAAGAAATAAAGTTATTAATTTTGCTTTAAATAGTTCTTGGCCTCTCGGATTTTCACAGATTACTGCACGGGATAAATTTTTTCTGTGTTGTTGGTTTAAATTAAGCAGGAGGGTTTACCCGTGTTGTAACTGTTTGGGGGCTTATCTGGGATTTGAACAGTTTGTGGGGGGGGGGGGGGTGGGTTTGTCTATGATTTGAACAGTTTGGGTCTTGGATTTGTGATTTGAATAGGTTTAGATAGAGTTAAATATATACGAGAAAGCCCAGTAGATATAATCACTTGCAGGTTAGTGTCCTCGATCTTGAAGTAAAATGTAGGTCATAGAGTCATAGAGATGTACAGCACGGAAACAGACCCCTTGGCCCTACTCATTCTTGCTGACCAGCTAGCCCAACTTCATCTCGTCCCATTTGCCAGCACTTGGCCCACTTCCCTCCAAGCCCTTTCTATTCATATACTCATCCAGATGTCTTTAAATGTTCTATCAGCCTCCTTCAATTCCGCTGGCAGCTCATTCCATACATGCACCACCCTCTTCATGAAAAAGTTGCCCCTTAGATCCCTTATATATCCTTCCCCTCTCTCCCTAAACCTATGCCCTCTACTTCTGAACTCCCCTACCCCAGGGAGAAGACTTTGTCTATTTATCCTATCTATGCCCCTCATGATTTTATAAACCTCTATTTGGAAACACACAAAATCCAGATCATCGGGCCTGCTCCAAAGTTCACGTGGCAATTTGTTTAATTTCAGTGACTTGTGGTTGATTACATTAAAAGTGAGAGAAATGGCCCTCAAAATTGCTAAAGAGGTTCTGGGATTTGAAGATGATTCTCAAATTTGCCAAGAAAGTTTAGAAGGAAAGAAAAAGGCCATACTTTTAGAATTAGCAAATAAGTTGATTTGGGTTTAACCAAGGACAAAAGTAAAGCTGAAAGTGTAAGAGAATTACTCAAACACTTAGGTACACAGTAGAGATAGAAAAACTTAAATTACAATTGAGGAAAATGGAATTAGAAGATAACCAAAGAGAACGAGAAGGAGAGAGAGAGGAAAAGAAGCTTCTTGGCTGAGCAAAAAGAGAGAAGAAAGGGGGAGAGAAATGGGCGGCACGGTGGCATAGTGGTTAGCACTGCTGCCTCACAGCACCAGAGACCCTGGTTCAATTCCTGCCTCAGGCAACTGTCTGTGTGGAGTTTGTACATTCTCCCCATGTCTGCGTGGGTTTCCTCCGGGTGCTCAGATTTCCTCCCACAGTCCAAACAATTGCCATGCTAAATTGCCCATAGCCTTAGGTGAAGGGGTAAATGTAGGGGAATGGGTCTGGGTGGTTGCTCTTCAGAGGATCGGTGTGGACTTGTTGGGCCGAAGGGCCTGTTTCCACACTCCAAGTAATCTTAAATGCTTAGCTGAGCAAAAAGAGAGAATTTAAACTTGAAGTTGCAGTCAGCAAAGTCAGCTTAGTTAGCAAAGTCACATTAACAGGATGGAGATTAAAAGTGAAGGTAGTGATAAATACAAATATGTCAAAACTCTGCTACATTTTGAGGCTATTTTAAGTGCTCATGAGTTGGTACCTGAAGCATATAGACAGAGGTTCAGAGACACAAACAAGGAACCAGATCAAACTTACGTTGGGTTTGAAAGAATTAAACATAGTCATTTTGATAGATGGGTGTATGCTTTGAAAATAGATAAAACCTATGAAGCTCTAAGTGAAATTATTCTTTTGGAGGAGTTTAAAAACTCACTTCCAGAAATGGTAAGAATTCGCATGGAGTAACAAAGTTCTAAAAGTGAGAAGGGCAGCAGAATTAGCAGATGAATACATATTGGCGCATAAGACTAGCTTCTGGCCAGAATTTTGGGCTGAGACGGATAGAAGTTGGGAGAAGGGGAGATCCTACACTATGAAACAAAGAGTAGACAACATTGGTAAGAATTTCCCATGTGTTAAAGAAACCCAAGAGGGTGAAAAGGAGGTGAAAGGCCTCGTGTTTTCACTGTAATGCAGTGAGACACAGAAAATTATAGTACCAGTGGTTTCGGAAGGGCACTGGTAAAAGGTGTTTTCACGGCCAGAAAGTGAGGCATGTAAAGTCACAGTGCTGGTCATTAAAGAAAGGCACTGTGGGAAAAGACGTGGTAAAAGAAGCTAGGCCAATGGCATTAGTGAAGGTTGTAAAGGAAAACCCAAGAAGAGCTGAGGAGCTGCAGGAGAGTGTACAGCCTAGGCAGGGACTGGGTATGGAGTTAGTACCTGATCTCTTCAAAGAATTTGCCTCTATGAGTAAAGTTTACTCAAAGAACAGGGGGAAACGGACAAGAAATTATAATTTTGAGCGATACAGTATCTAGCCAGTTGCTAATAGTAAGGGACAAGCAAATATGCACACTTTCTGATCTGTTACCTGAGAGTGTGATAATTTATGGGATAGATGGACGGAAATTTAGCATTCCCCTGTGTATGATAAGGTTGGAGTGCTAACTCAAGACTGGGGAAGTTACAGTGGGAGTGATTGCCAGTGTGTCAGTTCCAGGAATTCAGTTTGTTCTTGGGAATGATTTGGCAGGATCCAAGGTGGGAGTGACACCTCTTGTTGTGGAGAAGCTGAAGAGTTAAAACAAACTATCCTGGTACTTTCTCAGACTGTGTGGTAACCAGATCCAACTATCATAAGTCACAGCACGAAGCAAAAAGTAAAGAGAAAGACGAAGGACTTGAGGTTCAATTAGCGGATATCCTGTTTGACGTGCAGGAAAAACCGAACAGACAGAGGGTCAGACAGAAGTGTTTACTCCTGGAAAAACTAAGAGACTTGCAACAGCAAAACAAGAACGATAAAAGATATATATGTGGATGCGTACTCTGAAAAGGAGGCAGAGAATATTCTGGAAGGTTATTATCCGAAAGTAGAATTCGAAGGCGGAAATGGAGACCATGACAGGGTTAGTGCAGACGAGAAATGGGCCGAAGTGCACCAGATTGTGTTTCTGGTAGCATACAGACAAGAGGTGTTAACGGGTAGCACATGAACTACCTGTAGGAGATCACCTCGGGGTATGAAAGATTCAGGCTAAGGTACAAATACATTCTTACTGGCCTGGAATGCTCAAGGATATGGTTAACTTTTGCAGTATGTGTCATACGTGCTAAATGGTCGGCAAGCCACAGGCAGTAATAAAACCAGCACCTTTATTGCCAATTCCTGCATTTGAAGAATCTTTCACCTATACAATAATTGATTGTATAGGTCCACTCCCAAAAACTAAAAGTGGGAACCAGTACTCGTTAACCATAATGGGTGTGCCTACCAGATTTCCAAAGGCAATTCCATTACAGAGTATCAAGGCAAAAAGGGTAGTAGAGGAGTTAATAACTTTCTTCTCACAGTATGAGAAGAGAGATTCAGTCAGATACCCAGAGAGATTCAGTCGGGCCAAGGGTCAAATTTTACTGCTAGGCTGTTTAAGAAGATTAAGGATAGCTTAAGTATATAGCAATTTTAATCAAGTGTGTCTCATCCTGAATCCCAGGGAGCTTTAGAAAGGTGGCATCAGACCTTGAAGACCATGTTGAGAGCATATTGTCAGGATTACCGAAATGATTGGGATAAAGGTATCCCATTTGTATTGTTTGCCATTAGAGATGCGCTAAACAAACCTATATTGTTCGTTTTTTTTCGAGTCACTATACAGGCCTGAAGTGAGAGGCCCTTTGAAATTACAGTAAAATTGACAGGACCAAGGTCTGAGATCTCTCGGGGAGGGATAGATTAAAATGATGGGTGAGTTAGCTAAACAACATCTAAAGAGGACACAGTATAGAATGAAACAGGTGGCAGATAAAAGCTCTGAGACTCTGATGTTTTCCTGAGGGGACGATTTCAGTGATAGGAGATCCCTTCAAAGCCAGGCTTAGTGGTCTCTATCAAATTGAGAAAAAAATTGAGTCAAGTGAACTATCTAGTAAAGATGCCTGACAGGTTTAAAAAAAAAGGTATCGGGTATGTCATGTGAACATGTTGAAACTGTATTATAGTAGAGAGAAAGAACTGGAGAAACAAGTATTAGTTACTGCCCCACAGAGGAATCAAATCCAGATGATGTGGATTTTGATGTGCCACAAAATAGATTAAGAAATGGAGAAGTCCTTGAAGAGTGGGATAGGTTAGTAAGCAGTCTGTCTCAGGAGCAGAGAACACAGTTGAAAGATTTATTACCTATAAGGACATATGTAAGAGTCAGATGGAGAGGACTAATGCTATTGTACATGAAGTAGATGTAGGGAATACTGCTCCCCTAAAACAACACCCCTGTCGGCTTAATCATTTCAAAGCCAGACAAGTCCAGATGGAGGTGGAGGCCATGCTCTACAAGGACATCATCAAATTAAGCCAGAGCGAGTGGAGTTTGCTGATCGCCTTAATTCCCAAACTGGGCAGGACTCAGCGATTCAACATGGATTATCAGAACATCAACGCCATTGCAAAATTGGACTCCTATCCAATTCCTAAATTGGAGGACTGTATTGAGAAATTTGGGCAAGCCAGTTACATCACCAAGTTGGACTTAATGCTTGGTTACTGGCAGGTACCTTTATCAGTGTCAGCAAAAGAAATTTCTGCATTTGTAACCCCAAATGGGCTACATCGATTTAAATGATGCCCTTTGGAATAAGGAACACACCCGCCACATTTTGAAGACTCATGAACAGAGTTGTGGCTGTGTTAACGAACTGTGCAGTCTATTTGGACGATGCACTGATCTTTAGTAAGTCCTGGAAAGATCATATGGTACAGTCAGCAGAGCTCTTTAAATGACTACGATAAGCAAAACTGGTGATAAACTTAAATAAAACTGAATTCGCAAAAGCTGAGGTGACGTTCTTGGGAAATAACATCGGTCATGGAAGGTTGACCCCACAGGTCACAAAGACGAAAGCCATCGAAGTAATTTCCACAACCAACCTCAAAGATAAAGGTGCTTTGATTTTTAGGACTCAGCAGTTTCTATCATAAGGCTGTTCCAAACTTCAGCAATGTAGTGGCACCATTAACCAATTTGCTGAATACGAACGCAGTGTTGATGGACAGATCAATGCCAGGAGGCATTTGACCATTTGAAATTAATATTAACCACCAAACCAATTTTAGCTCCACCAAACTTTTCAAAACCTTTTAAAGTCATCATCGATGCTAAGGACATAGGAATTGGAGCTGTACATGTACAGGAAGATGAGGATAGGATTGAACTGCCAGTTGGTTACTTTTCAAAGAAGCTCAACATCCACCAGAGGAAATATTCCATGATTGACAAAGAACTGTTGAGTTTGGTACTGACCTTACAATATTTTAATGTGTACGTCACGAGCAATGTGTCTGAGACGGTTGTGTACATGGATCACAATCCGCTTACGTTCTTGGAAGACTTTAAAGACAAGAGTATGAAACCACTTCATTGGAGTCTTATTTTATAGACTTTTAGTTTAAATATCATGTTGTGGTCGTAAGAATGTAATCACAGATGAGTTATCACGTATTTAACTGATAAAGTTTAGATGAGATCTATCTTCATTTAATGTTATCTACACATATATACAGTTAAATGGGAAGAAGTTAAAGTGAACTTTGATTGAAGTTATCTGTATATTAGGAGTTTATAGAGTTGAAAATATTTTCATTATGATGGTTCATTTTTTCTTAAGGGAAGAGGTGTTATTAAGATGTGGGTGTACTGTACCTTTAAGAGATTTAAAACCCAGCAGAACTACTTGACAGCACCACGTTTTCTGAATAAGATACAATGTTTCGTGTAGTTCAGCAGCTAGGGTAGCTGGTTGCCTGGAGACAAAATCATATTTGAATTAGGCCAGTCAGTTTAAATTATACCCCGCCGCCCCCCCCCCCGCCCCTGCCACAAAAAAAGCCAAACTCTCATCAAGGTTGAATTTAGTATATTGACAATATTCAAAGCCAATGACACAATCCAATGCTTTGGGGTAAAAATACCAGGAAAAATTGATTGGTTGAGAGAACTGCCAAAAGACCAACAGATGTAGACTGCTAGTCAGAACTCTGAGAGGTACCTGTCTAGAGAAGGAGTTTGCACAGAGAAAAACATCAACACTGACCTGGAGAGCAAATCTACCGAGGAAGATATAAAGAGAAGAGTCAACTACTGGCTGGTTTTGAAAGTTGAATTTTTCAGTAAATCTTAATCAGGAATTTTGTTGGACCAGTACTATAGAAGGAAAAGTAAAAGATAGGTTAGAGGAAGGAGTTGAAGATAGTTGTTAGTTAATTTTCTCTGTTATCTTTAAGAAATAAAGTTGTTAATTTTTACTTTAAATAGTTCTTGGCCTGTCACATTTTCAGTGCACTGGATAAATCTATTCTGTGTTGTTGGTTTAAATTAAGCAGAAGAATTTACCCATATCATAACAATATAATGTAAATGATGAGAGATTGCAGAGCTATGTGATACAGAGGAATCTGAATGTCCTCATACATGAATCACAGGCTTGCACATACAGCAAGTAATTAGGAGAGCTAATTGTTTGTTGTGAGAAGAATTGAGTACAAAAACAGGATGATCGCTGGTATGGAGGGATTGTCTTGTGAGCAAAGGGTAAGTAGTTTGGGACTTAATCCAGTGGATTTTAGGAAAATGAGAATTGATTTCACTGAAATATATAGAATGCTTAAGGGATTTGACAGGGTAAATGCTGAGAGAATGTTTCCCCTAATGGGAGAGTCACGGACTTGACCATAGTCTCAGAATTAAAGGGTGCCAATTAAAGTTTGACATGAGGAGGAATTTCTTCAATCACATGTTGAGTGTCTTGGGGAGTCCTTGTCACAGAGAGCTGTGGGGACAGGGTACTGGTGTATATTTGAGGCTGAAGTAGAGACATTTGTGATCATTATGAAAAACAAGCGTTATGGGGACAATGCTGGAAAGTGGACATGAGGAATTGTACAGTGGAGCAGGCTTGAGGGACTGAATGACCTACTCCTATTCATATTTCATATGGTCTCATGGTTATAAATCAAGAGGCACCATTTAAAACAGATTAAGTTTTGTTTTGTCTCAGAGGGCTCTTGAATTGTTGAAACACTCTTCCTCATAAGGTAGAGGAAGAAAGTCTTTAATGGTTTTAATGCAGGTTTAAATGGATTCTTATTAAGCAACTGGTTTAAAGTCTATCAGGGACAGGCACAATTGTGGATTTAATGTTGCAATCAGATCATCCTTCATTTTATTGAATGGTGCAGCAGACTGTTCTTCACCCAACAGCTTGTTTCCCTTTTGTGGCAAGGTGTGAAGCCTGGCAATTAAATTTCAGTGTTTCTATTCCATAGTATCTAAAGCACATTGGTTTAACTTTGGGTTGATTTCAGAAGGATCACCATTCCCTGTCCCAGGACTTGACTTTAAATTGAAAGTACACTTTAAACCATAATCATCTTGCAAAGTCTAGTTTGTATAATATTTATCATGCTTGATCCAGAGATTAGCTTTCAACCACATTTGCCATTTCTAAAGCTGCCTATTTCCATCACGCAAATGTGCTTCTGCCTCCACTGTACTGAAACCCTGATCTACATCTTTGTCACGTGCAGATGCGGCTATTCTAATGCATTTCCGTAAGGTGTCCCAAATTCCATCTTCCATAAAGGATTAAATCTCCCAATTTCTGCCAATCACTTCTTAGTTCACAGTAAATCCAGTTCAGTCATTATTTCTGTAATTTGCAGATATACACAGGGTCCCATTTAAGCAATATTCCTCAATGTTAAAGTTCACATACTTGTCAAGCCTCCTCCATGGCCTTGCCCCTCTTGATGTTCAAAATCTTCTCCTAGGCCTCCAACCCTCTGAGATCTTTGTATTGCACTAATCCTGGCCTCTTGATCTTCACCTTTTCACCATCGGTGGCTGTTCCTTCAGCTGCTTGGACGTAAGCTTTGGAATTCTTTCATAAACCTCTCAGCCTTTCAATCTTTCCTTTTATAGGATGTTCTTTAAAACCTGTTTCTTTAACCAGGATTTTGGTCACTACCCTCGTATCATCATTTGCACATTCTCCCTGTGTCTGCATGGGTTTCCTCCAGGTGCTCCAGTTTCTCCCACAGTCCAAATATGTGCAGGTTCGGTGAATTGGTCATGCTAAATGGCCCATAGTGTTAGGTAAAGTGGTAAATGTGGGGGAATGGGTCTGGGTGGGTTGCGCTTCGGCGGGTCAGTATGGACTTGTTGGGCCGAAGGGTCTGTTTCCACACTAAGTAATCTAATCTAATCTAATCTTGAGTTTTTGTGTCATATTTTGGTTTATGCCTCTGTGAACCACCTTGGGATTTTTAATTACATTAAAAGCATAATATAAATACAATTGTTTTTGTTCAGTAGTTATTACTCTGTTTGCAATGAAAAGTTACACTTCACTGCATAACACAACCTTTTATGGGGCTTCAAGCAAAAAATGGAATGTCCTTGGCAAATTAATTGATTTTGTCGACTACTTGCTCTGTGTTCGAGCAGTGAAGGGAAGATGGCACTTTGATTAGTCTGAGCTTGCACTATGAATCTGATTACAACTTCAGGATAATTGGGTAATGATTGTGAGCATCAAAAGTCCTACAAATTTGTGTTTTGATAGATTTGATTTTCGAATAAGATTTGCACATCTGATAAAGCAAATACCATAAGAACTTTGATCCTAAAAACTAGCAGATAAAATGTTTCTATTACTTTATTTTGTTCAGCAAATTTGAAAGTCCCTCATCTCTGGTATCATACTACTGGATCTCTCAACACTTTCTGAAGTCTTGACATCCTAAAGTGTAGGACCCGATATCAAACATATAGTCTGGTTGAGGCCACTACTGAAATTTGTTTTATTTATGTCCAGCTTGAAAAGTTTGGTTTCTTTCCAGTTCTCAAAAGGGGTGTTTCAAGAAAAGAAGTTCAGCATTTGAATTTAGAGACAGAATCATACAGCATAGAAACAAGGCTCTTCAGCCCAACTTGTCCATGCTGACCTGGTTTCCTAACCTGAACTAGAATGGATGGCATGGTGACTCAATGGTTAGCACTGCTGTCTCTCAGCGCCAGGGACCCGGATTCGATTCTAGCGTCGAGTGACTTTGTGTTGAGTTTGCATATTCTCCCCATGTCTGTCTGGTTTCCTCCTACAATCCAAAGATGTGCAGGTTAGGTGAATTGGCCGTGCTAAATTGCCCATAGTGTTCAGGAATGTGTAGGTAAGATGCATTAGTCAAGGGTAAATATAGGATAGAGGAATGGGTCTGGGTGGGAAACTCTTCAGAGGGTAAGTATGGACTTGTTGGGCTCAAGGGCCTGTTTCCACACTGTTGGGATTCTGTGATTTCTACGATTTTCTATGATAGCCCGTTTGCTTGCATTTGGCCTATATCCCCCTCAAACCTTCCTATCCATGTACCTGTCCAAATATATTTTAAATGTTGTAATTGAATCTTCCTCTCACTTTCTCTGGTAGCTCACTTCATATATGCACCACCCTTTGTGTTGTATTTGAAAGTAATCAATTTGACTGTCAGTACATTCATGCATGTAAGCCATCAATGCTTACAAGCATGAAATGCCATGAATATTAGTTTTGCTGGTAAAGCAGTTGCCTTTTAGTAACTTGTTTTCTATATGCAGAACCTTACAAAATATAATGATTCTTCATTTGAGCATTCTAGGATCCATGATTTTCCTCATCTTCTATGCCTTCCTATGCTTTTGGGAAAAAAAAGAGAAGAGATTAGTCAAAATCTAGTATAGCATAGATTTCAAAGCCAAATGTGAATTGGACTCCTTTGAAGTGTAGAATAAGTCAATTCTGCCTTTTGGTTTTTATCAAATTCAGCTTTCTTTGTGTGGATTGAGTTAACTGTTACATTCTAAATTCCATTTGCTACATTATTTATTTTGTGATTATATTGACATCTGTATTACTTGTTAGATTATAACCTCATAAAACAATAACTTAAACAAATGTGCCACAGTGAACTACTCAATCTTTTTCCCCCATTTTGTTATTAGGATAAGGATTCTGAAATCATCACCATCACCCAAAAGACAGAGCGTCTCGATGCAGAATTGCAGGATCTCTCCTCTCAAGAATCTAAAGATGAAGCTTCTCTCGCAAAAGTGAAGAAGCAGGTGCGTGAATTAGAGGCCAAAGTCAAGGACCAGGAAGAGGAGCTTGATGAACAAGCTGGGACTATTCAGATGCTTGAACAGGTACAATTATTCCTCTTTTATGAAGGTCTTGAATGTATCTGGAAACATGATTTTAATTTATGCAGTTTTAGAATTGTTTCCTTGGAGAAAATGATTTGTGCTGTCCAACCACAGAAGGAGTTTTGACCAAAGATCTTTGAATTAAAGTTTTCAACTTCAACTGTACTACTTTTTATGTAAAGTTACTCTCAGTACTGCTCAATATTATGTGAATCTATTGCAAGCCTCATGACAAGTTTTGAAGCAGTGTGGCAGAGGAGGTAGAGAAACAAATGACTAATCTGATCAGCCAATATTTATGTTTGGAAATTGGAAAGAGTCGGATATACACTTATATTGAGGGGACATGTCACCTTGCTCCTCCCAGTTTCCTAAAAATGGTATTTTTAAATGCAGGAAGGAATCTTTTGTCCTGAATGTATAACGTTTTATGAATTTTATTAAAAACACTAGTCACTGGATGCTCCTTTCAGACTTGGGTAGTTCATATTGAGATTTTCCAGCTGAGAAACGTTTGCTGATAAAAATTGGAACTGTGGCTACAGGTTTTTCTAATATTCATGAAATCGATCACTTTGAAATTTCTTATGAACATATATTTTTAAAAAAGCAATGGGCCACTAGGTTTATCAATCCAGTGCAATCCTGCTTAGTGTAGCTTGCACACACTGCTGCCTCTACCTATTTTCATTCATCCAGGAGGGTCAAAGAGGAAGGAAGAAGACTAATTTTCAGAAAAGAACCTGATGTTCCACTGCAGTCCCAAAAATTTGACAATTAAGCTCCACTTGGCCACTGTAACTCAATAAGAAAGTTCACCATTACACAGCAACCAGCTGTACATTGCAAATTTTGCCACTGACAGGAATTAATCCATTGCCTTTAGATTGAGTCTACACTAGTTCTATATGCTGAAAGTTTACATTATAGCTGCCCCCGAAAATAAGCATGCCTAGCATCTAAGCTACTGTTGAGCTTTTGGGTGAAAGGAGAACGTTTTGCAAAAAAAAAGATTTGTTTCTGTGAAAATGTGTTTGACAAACTAGTTGTCAAAGCAATTCAGCATTCCTGGAGCAGAATATTTTGTCCAAATTTTAGGCCAAGCTTCGATTGGAAATGGAAATGGAAAGGCACAGACAAACTCAAGCCAAGGAGATTGAAAGTAAAGAGGAGGAGGTGGAAGAAATTAGACAGTCTTGTCAGAAAAAGGTAAGCTTTCTTCCTGTAATACCTAAAACACAGAAATATTTCTTTTATATGAATAATTATTGAAAATTGAATTTTAGGCTGTGTAGGTTGCACATTTGTGGCTGTCACATTACATCCGCTCATCTAGAATTCCACTGTATTTGTGCTGAGGGACATGAAAATACAGCAAGTTAAAAGTAAGGTCGGGATATATAACAGTTACCTTTTTTGTATTTACGACTAATGTAATATAAAATTACTAATTAGCAATCCCACTTTAGAATATTTGAATTTCTCTGTGGAAAGAAAACATTTATCATAATGTTAAAAGAGGAAGATTTTGGTTGCATCATTAAGTTGTAGCCGCTTACATAGAGCTCCTTCCATGCTAATTAAGGTAACTCCTTAATACCTTGGTGACCATAAATCCTAAAATTGTGGACATAACTAGTTAGCAAGCTCTATGCAAGCAATCATTAAGCATTTAGGAGCTGCTTTGAGAAAGTTTACTGGAATATTATCTGCAATGTGTGGATTGCCTTATCAGGAAAGATAGACCTGTATCTTCTGCAGTTTAGAGGAGTCAGTTGACTTAATTGAAACATATTCGATCCTGAGGGGACTTGACTGGGTGGAGGTTGAAACATAGAAACCTAGGAGCAGGAGGAGGCTGTTATCATGATCTGATCATCCAACTCAATAGCCTAATCCTGGTTTCTCCCTATAACCTTGGATCCCATTTGACCCAAGTTCTATATGTAGCCATCTCTAAAATACATTTAATGTTTTGGCATTGGCATCAACTTCCTGTGGTAATAAATTCCACAGGCTCTTCACTCTTTGGGTGAAGAAATGTCTTCTCATCTCCTTCCTAAATGATCCAACCCGAATCCTCAGACTCATCGTTGGAAACATCCTCCCTGTATCTACCCTTTGTAGTCCTCTTAGAATTTTATAAGTCTTTGAGATTCCCCTCACTCATCTGAACTCCAGTGGAAACTATCCTACTCTATTCAATATCTCCTCCTACATCAGTCACGCCATCCCTGGAATCAGCTTGGTAAACCTTCGCTGCACTCCCTCAAGTGCAAGAGTATCCTTCCTCAGTAAAGGAGACCAAACCTGCACACAATATTCAAGATGTGGCCTCACCAAGGCCCTGTTTAACTGCAATAACACATCCCTGCACCTGTACTTGAAACTTCTCGCAATGTAGGCCAACATACCATTTGCCGCCTTTATGGTTTGCTGCATCTGCATGCTTACCTTCAGTGACAGGTGCTCAAGGACACCCAGCTCCCACTGCACAGTTCTCCCCAAATTTACAGCCATTCAGGTAGTAATCTGCCGCCTTGTTTTTGCTTCTAAAGTGAATAATTTTCCACATATCCAAATTATACTGCATCTGCCGTTGATTTGTCCACTCACCCAACCTGTCCAGATCATGCTGGAGGACCTCTGCATCCTCATCACAGTTCATCCTCCCACCCAACTTGGTATCATCCGCAAACTTTGCATGTTACATTTTGTTCCCTTATCCAAGTTATTAATGTACATTGTGAATAGCTGGGGTCCTAACACAGGAGTCATGTCACTCAGACACATAGCATTTGATGTGCATAAACTTAACCATGTTGTTCCTAGCTCAGAGAATATATTTTACTATTCAAATCATCCCGGAGTAAAAGGGAACAGGAGCAAACAATACTTCCTCAGTTAGCTAGTCGCTGGACCACTTAGAACTTTTGGTAGATTTAGGCTATATTAAAATAGATTAAATTCCATTAGGTGCCTGTTACCCTAAATAAAATTTAACAGTTGATCATTTGTCAATATATGGCACCTTGCAATACTGACAAACTATGTGATACATGGAATTTACTACTTCACATCTTCCTCTGTATTCCTGGGGGAAAATCTGCTAACTTATTATTTAAGATGGATGTTGGGTGAATTACATTCCATGGAATATTTTAACTTATCCACTTTTCAGATTTTTGGGCTGATCCAAGATACACACCTTCTCAAAGTCCTACTCATTATACAGATATTATAATGTTTGGAATGCTATCACCTGTTATTTAGGCTTTCTAGGTAAAATTCATTGTACTATTGTGATTTTGGATTGTAAGGAAGAAGCACCATCGTTAAAGGTCATAGTATTTTTTCCCTGATTGAACTATTACTTTTGAAGGTTGTCATAAACAATTCTATTGGTTAAGACAGCAATATTGCTATTTCTTGTCATCTGTGGCAAACATTATTGTAGTTACCATAAGATTGAGACATAGAAACAAAAGTAGGCTATTTGGCCCATTGAGTTTGCTTTAACATTCAATGAGATCATGATAACCATGAACTCCATTTTCCTGCTTATCCACATAATCTTTGCCCTATTATTTGAAACTCTGCCTATCTCAGCCTTGAAATACGCATTACCCAAACCCAACAGCTCTCTTGTAATAAAAAAAAGTTCCACTGATTCACTACGCCATGAGAACAAATAATTTCACAACTCCGCCTTAAATGGGCAAATCTTCATTCTGAAATTATGCCTTCTGGTTCTGGATTATCCAACAAGGGGGAACAAGCTATCTGCATTTGCCCTGTTCAGTTCCCTATGAATCTTGTGTGTTGCAATAAGATCACCTCTCATTCTTCTTCACTCCAACCAGTACGAATCCAAATTATTCAACCTGACTTCAGAAGAAAATCTCTCCATTCTTAGAATCAACTTCTCTGGTCTGAAGCTTCTCCAGTCTGACTGTAATGGCAGCATATCTCTACTCCGATAAATGGACCAAATCTATCAATCGTGAACAACTTGGTTTATTCAGAGATCCAGCAGGTAGTGCTAAAAGAGCGACTGCCCTTAAGTTAGACTAACAGGTTTGAGACTTTTATTCCCTGTGTGGATGAGAACAGGGGGCTGTTAGAAGGATGAACAAACTGATCATAGCATTATGGTACAAGGAGCCAGTCAAAAGGGGGGAAGAAAAGAGAAATGTTGTAATTGGGGACAGTATAGTCAGGATAATTGACATGTTTTCTGTGGCCAGGACTGAGATTCTTGAAGGCTGTCTTGCCTGCCTGGGTTGCAGAAGAGCTTGGAGTGGGAGGGAAAAGATCCAGTTGGCTTGGTCCACGTAGATACCAATGCTTATTGGTGGAAAGAGGAAATGGGTTCTACTGCAAGAATAAGAGCAGCCAGGGGCTAAACTAAAAAGCAGAACCAGAAAGATGGTAACCTCCAGATTAATATCTGAGCAATGAGTTAATTGGCACAGGGTCTACAAGATTAGAAGTAAATGCATTGCTGAAAGATTGGTGTGGGAGAAAAAGGGTTAAATTCACTGGACATTGGCATCAGTACTCTGGAAAGAGGGAGCTGTTCCGATAAGATGGCACCACTTGAATTTTGCTGAGACTAAAGACCTGGTGAATCTCAGAACAAGTGCTGTCAATAGCACTTTAAACTAAATAGTTGGGGTGGAGGAGTCAGCTGCATGTAAAATTGAAAAATCAAAGGTAAAGGAGAAGGTAAGATCACCAGTTACTACTAGATAAAAGGAAGGGACTGAATGAGTGAGTGACATATTGAACCAACGACAATAAAGGTCTAGGAAAACTCAATAATCTAACAAACTTATAAAGACTTTGTATCACAATGCGTGAAGCATTCAGAATATGGCAGAGGAACTGATAGGTCCCGAAAAACGCCATCCCTTAATTCCAATTTCTCCACCTCAACTGGATCTGTTCCCAGGTTGACCTATTCCACCTCAAAGTCCCAGATGACTGCCTCCTTCCATGATCGCAACTTCCCTTCCCATGTGGTTGACAATGTGCTCCTCCAGCGCATCTCCTCCACTTCAAGCACCACCACCCTTAAACACCATCCCTACTAAAGCAACAAGGACAGAAACCCCTCCCTGATCCTCAACTTCCACTCCACCAACCTCCATATAGAACGCATCATCCTCCGCCACTTCCGCCACCTCCAAACGGACCCCACCACAAGAGATATATTACTCTCCCCACCCCTGTCAGCTTTCCGAAAAGACAATTCCCTGCATGACTCCCTCGTCAGGTCCACATCCTCCACAAGCCCACACCCCACTCCTGGCACCTTTCTCTGCTACGGCAGGAAACGCAAAGCCTGTGCTGAGACCGCTCCCCTCACCCAAGGGGTCCTTCCACATCCGTCAGAAATTCAACTGTACCTCTACCAATGTTATCTACTGCATCCGTTGAACCTGGTGTGGTCTCCTCTAGAGGATCATTTCAGAGAACATCTCTGGGACACCTGCACCCACCAACCCCACCGCCCATGGCTGAGCACTTCGACTCCCCGTCTGCCCTATCATTTTCTCCCTCACCTCTGTCCACCTATCGCTTTCCCAGCTACCTCACCCCCTCCCATTTATCTCTCAGCACTGACCCACAAACCTCATTCCTAATGAGGGCTTATGCCGAAATATTGATTCTCCTGTTTCTAGATGCTGTCTGACCTGCTGTGCTTTTCCAACAATACATTCTCTACTCTGATCTCTAGCATCTGCAGTCCTCACTTTCTCCTAAAGGAACTGATGGCATAAGTCAAGGTCACAAGGACTTTAAACGTTAAAAGTGGGGGGAGGCTCAGCAGAAGGTATTTGAAGGTTCCTGAACAAGTAATAGGACAGAAGAGTGCAACTTCAGGCACAGCAGATAAGGGAACACAGTCAACATGGGACTATGGTTTTGTATCTAGATAGAATCAGAGTTATGCAGAATGGAAACACCCTTCGGGCCAACTCTTCTGTGTCAGCCAGGTATCCCAAACAGATCTAGTCTCATTTGCTCGTTTTGACTTATATCCCTCTAAACCCTTCCTATTCATGTACCCATCCAGATGCCTTCTAAATGTTGTAATTGTACTTTCTCCCACCACCACCTCTGACAGCTCATTCCATACAAGCACCACCCTTTTTGTGAAAAAGTTGCCTATCAGGTCGCTTTTAAATCTTTCTCCTCTCACCTTAAATCTATGCCGTCTAGTTTTGGATTCCCAAATACCTTTGCTATTCATGCTAGCCATGCCTTTAGGGAATTTATAAACCTTTATACGGTCACCCCTCAGCCTCTGACACTCCAGGACAAAATGTCCCAGCCTATTCAACCTCTAGTGGTTGAGGAGTTGCAGGTTGGAGTGGAATAGTGTAATACCCAGCTGCTCACATGCATCAATCACCCAGTCGATGCTGATCCATATGGACCAATGATGGAATCAAATTCCCCCTTTGGTATGTTTGATGGTTCTCCCTTGAATAAAACAAGGTAAATGGGCTTGTAGTGCAGATTGAAATTGGCAGGTGTGATCAGGATTGGGAACTAAATGTTAAAGGAAATGTGTCCTATCAAAAGGGCAGGCAGATGGGCATAGGGTGTACAGTTACCTTCATAATAAGAAATAAAACTAAATTGATAGCTAGAAGTGATATAGGGTTGGAAGACATAGAATCTGTGTGGATAGAGTTCAGGAACCACAAAAGGAAACAGATTATTTTGGGAGTTCTTATAGGCCTTCTAGCAATACTAAAGATGTAGGACAGAAAATAAATCCGGCAATAGAGAAAGCATTTAAGAAAGGCGGTATTACAATACTCATGGTGAATTTCAATCTGCAGGTGAACTGGGACAATCACATTTGCAGAGGATCCCAAGAAAAGGGATTTTTTTAATAATTTTTTTTTGGAACAGCCTGTGGTAGAGACTGGAGAACAGGCAATTCTGGGTTTAGTGATGTGTAATGGGATCACATTACCTCATATAATGACTTGAATAGAGAGCTTAAGGTATAGGAATCCCTAGCCATGATATGATAGAATTCACCCTGCAGTTTGAGAGTAAGAAGCATGAATCAGATGTAATGGTATTAAAATTGAGTAAGGATGACCACAAAGACATGAAGGAGGAGCTTGCCAGAGTTTATTAGAATTGAGCCTAGCAGGGAAAATGTTGGAGCAGGAATGGCATGGGTTTTTACAGATAATTCAGGAGGCACAGCAATAATTCATCCCAAGGAAAATGAAACATTCTAAGGGGAGGACAGGGCAACCATGGCTGATAAAGGAAGTCAAGGGCAGCATAAATGCAAAAGAGAAAGGAAACGTTGTGGTGAAAATTACTGGGATTACAGCCTTTAAAAATCAGCAGGGACAACTAAAAAAGCAATAAGTGTAGGGAAAAGATTAAATATGAGAGTAAAATAGGTAGTAATAAAAATAAGAGTTTTTTTGATATGCAAAAGGCAAGAATGGGCTTGGAAAATTGGAAAATGAGGCTGCAGAAGTAGTAACGGGAAACAAACAAATGGCAGAGGAACTGATTAGATGCTTGGCATCATACTTCATAGTAGAAAACACCAGTACTTCGAGAGTCAGGACACCAAAGTGACTATAGTGACCATGACTAAGGAGAAGATACGAGGGAAGTTGATCTGCAAACTTACTATCCATTCCTCTGAAATTCACACCCAAATCATTTATATAAATGGCAAGAAGCAGTGGACCCAATGCTGAGTCTTGTGACACACCGCTGGTCACAGGCCTCCAGTCCAAAAACTAACCCTCTTCCACCATCCTCTGACTCCTACCTTCAAACCAATTTTATATTCAAGTGGCTAGTTCTCCCTGGATTCCATGTGATCTAACCCTTACTAACCAGTCTACCATGATGAACCTAGTTGAAGCTAAAGTCCATAGAGACAATATCCACCACTCTGCCTTCATCAATCATCTTTGTTAGCATCTTACTAACTTGATTGAGTTTATTTCCCATGCACAAAGCCATGTTGACTATCAGTAATCAGTCCTTGCCTTTCCAAATACATGTAAATCCTGTCTTTTAGAATCTCCTTCAACATCTTGCTCACCACTGACATCAGACTCTCCTGTCTATAGTTCTCTGGCTTTTCCTTACCACCCTTCTGAAATAAGGCACCACTTTAACCTCTCATCTTCCAGCATCTCGCCAATTGCTACTGATAAAAATATATCAGCGAGGGGTACAGCGATCACTTCTACAGCTTCCCGCAATGTCCTGGAATACACCTTTATGCATTTTAGGACACCACCAGCTCTGAAATAGGGACACTCTTAAAGATTTCACTATTTATTTGTCGAAGTTCCCTAGCTTCCTTAGTAGGAGAGACTAGGATCTAAGGGTACAGGTTCAGAGTATGAAGGAATGATCCTTCAGAACTGAGATGAGGAGGAATTTCTTTGCTCAGAGGGTGTTGAATCTGGGGGACCCATTGCCTAAGAAGGCCTTTGAGGCCAAGTCATTGACCGTATTTGAGGTGAAAATATATAGATTCCTGATGAGTAAGGGAATCAGCGGTTATGAGGAGAAGGCAGGAAAATGAGATTGAAAAATATTTCTGCCATTTGATTACAGCTGATAAAACTCAATGGGCTGAATGGCCTAATTCTGCACCTATATCTTATGGTCTTATTGACAAGAATTGCTAGTGTTAACGTCTGGTGAAATCACACTAAAAACTGCAACAAAATAAAATTTTGAGAACTACTGAATGGAATTTAGCATTATTTTGGAATAATTGTGCAGTGTTCTATCCTAGGAGCTCAAAATTAGAAGGTATAATTTTAAAGTGAGAAGAGAAAGATTTAAAAGGTACCGGAGGGGCAACTTTTTCACAAAGAGGGTGGTTCATATGTGGAGTGAACTGCCAGAGGAAGCGATAGATGGAGATACAGTTACAACAATTAAAAGAAATTTGCACATGTCTAAACCTTTTCTATTCATATACGGATATGATCAGTATGCAGGCAAATGGAACTAGCTTAGTTTGGAAAACTTAGTTGGCATGGACAAATTGTACTGAAGGGTCTGCTTCCATACTGTTTTATTTTATTGTTCTATGCTAATAGAGGCTCTTGAAATATTTTGTTTTAGTTTACAACAATCTAACTAGTGTTCAAAACAAATTCTTTCTATGGTCGTTATTTCGACGCAGGTCAAGATACTATTCAATGACTTTATAAGCAGAAATATTTTAGTTTGAATCTCACTTTTATTTGCATGAAATTCATATTGTCAGTTTATTACTCCTAACAGATTCAGACAAATTCTCAAAATACTGCCTTTTGTGAACATCCGTTATTTAGCTTACACATAAATTGAGAAAGCCTAATGATTTTCACAGCAGAACCTGCTTGATTTATTGATTCTTCTCAAATTAGTTCATATTGGTTGACTAATTCTCTAACCTCCAGCAACTGCTTCCATCACATTGTATTATTTGGTAAACTGGGCACAAGATCATTTGATGAGAAGATCCCCACCCTTATGCAAATTGCTTAGTGTTTGTTAGGTTAGTGTCAGCTCCTGGGCTTGCTAGTCGAGTACTTTATCAAGCAACGCCATGGTCAATTAAGAGAGAGGAGAATAAGAAAAATGATGTGAATTGTATACTTTAATTGTAATGCAGTGATTTGATGCCAGCATCTTTAGAGCCAATCCACTGCATGTAGAACATAGAACAATACAGCACAGAACAGGCCCTTCGGCCCACAATGTTGTGCCGAACATCTATCCTAGATTAAGCACCCATCCATGTATCTATCCAATTGCCGCTTAAAGGTCGCCAATGATTCTGACTCTACCACTCCCACGGGCAGCGCATTCCATGCCCCCACCACTCTCTGGGTAAAGAACCCACCCCTGACATCTCCCCTATACCTTCCACCCTTCACCTTAAATTTATGTCCCCTTGTAACACTCTGTTGTACCCGGGGAAAAAGTTTCTGACTGTCTACTCTATCTATTCCTCTGATCATCTTATAAACCTCTATCAAGTCACCCCTCATCCTTCGCCGTTCCAACGAGAAAAGGCCGAGAACTCTCAACCTATCCTCGTACGACCTATTCTCCATTCCAGGCAACATCCTGGTAAATTTTCTCTGCACCCTCTCCAAAGCTTCCACATCTTTCCTAAAGTGAGGCAACCAGAACTGCACACAGTACTCCAAATGTGGCCTAACCAAAGTCCTGTACAGCTGCAACATCACTTCACGACTCTTGAATTCAATCCCTCTGCTAATGAATGCTAATACACCATAGGCCTTCTTACAAGCTCTATCCACCTGAGTGGCAACTTTCAAAGATCTATGTACGTAGACCCCAAGATCCCTCTGTTCCTCCACCTGACTAAGAACCCTACCGTTAACCCTGTATTCCGCATTCTTATTTGTTCTTCCAAAATGGACAACCTCACACTTGGCAGGGTTGAACTCCATCTGCCACTCCTCAGCCCAGCTCTGCATCATATCTAAGTCCCTTTGCAGCCGACAACAGCCCTCCTCACTGTCCACAACTCCACCAATCTTCGTATCATCTGCAAATTTACTGACCCACCCTTCGACTCCCTCATCCAAGTCATTAATAAAAATTACAAACAGCAGAGGACCCAGAACTGATCCCTGCGGAACTCCACTTGTAACTGGGCTCCAGGCTGAATATTTACCATCTACCACCACTGTCTGACTTCGACCGGTTAGCCAGTTTTCTATCCAATTGGCCAAATTTCCCTCTATCCCATGCCTCCTGACTTTCCGCATAAGCCTACCATGGGGAACCTTATCAAATGCCTTACTAAAATCCATGTACACTACATCCACTGCTCTACCCTCATCCACGTGCTTGGTCACCTCCTCAAAGAATTCAATAAGACTTGTAAGGCAAGACCTACCCTTCACAAATCCGTGCCGGCTGTCCCTAATCAAGCAATGTCTTTCCAGATACTCATAAATCCTATCCCTCAGTACCCTTTCCATTACTTTGCCTACCACAGAAGTAAGACTAACTGGCCTGTAATTCCCGGGGTTATCCCTATTCCCTTTTTTGAACAGGGGCACAACATTTGCTACTCTCCAGTCCCCTGGTACCACCCCCGTTGACAGTGAAGACGAAAAGATCATTGCCAACGGTACTGCAATTTCCTCTCTTGCTTCCCACATAATCCTAGAATATATCCCGTCATGCCCGGGGGACTTGTCTATCCTCAAGTTGTTCAAAATGTCCAACACATCTTCCTTCCTAACAAGTATCTCTTCTAGCTTACCAGTCCATTTCACACTCTCCTCTTCAACAATACAGTCCCTCTCGTTCGTAAATACTGAAGAAAAGTACTCATTCAAGACCTCTCCTATCTCTTCTGACTCAATACACAATCTCCCACTACTGTCCTTGAACGGACCTACCCTCGTTCTTGTCTTTGGTTGTTTCACCTGTGTGGAAAATCACAAGGATATTGGCCAGCACTGATGTACAAGTAGCCAATTTAGCACATTACATCTCTGCAAACTCAGTTGGAAATTCCAAATCTAATCCCATTGTTTTCAAATATCATCTGGTTCAAATATCCAGGAAGTTGGTGGTGCGAAGGTAATTTATCTGAACAAGTAAACCAGAGGCTCAACTAATGCTGTGGAACTTGGATTTTAATTCCTGTATGGCAGTTGGTGAGATTTAAAATCTAATAATAAATCTGGAATTCAAAGCTACTCACAGTAAGGGTGGCAACTATCATCAACAGTTACCAAACCTCCTTTAGGGAAGGAAATCAGCCATCCTTACCCAGTCTGGCCTACACTTGTCTCTAGGTCCACAGCAATGTGGCTGATTTTCGCTCACCCTTCAAAATGGCTTAGCAAGTTACTCAGTCCAAGGCCAATTGGAGATGGGCAACAGATTCTGGCTTTGCCCATGACAACCATATTCCATGAAAGAATTAAAAACACAAGTAACTTCTCTTTAAATTACTTTGTAGTTCTGCCACAACAACTGCCTTTAACAAAGAATTCCATGTTCCAACAAACCTTTCCGTAAACCAATTTTTCGAGTTCTTAGCTAAATTTGAAGTTGTATAACTCTCGAGACCAATGTACTTAACCTTGTACTTTACTGTTGTGTTTTTTTTAAACTGCCTTTTCTAAAAACCTCGACCCTTTTCTGCTCTGGTAAAAACAGGTCTTGTACAGTACAGGTTTATGATCCCTGACATTCAGGTGAATTTATAATACATTTCTAAATGCCTCTAACATCCTTTCCGTAAAGGGTGCCCAAGGCTACACAGTACTTTAACTGTAACTGTAGCTAAGGCGATGTTCACTGCAGAATTAGAGCTTATTCTTTGTTTTTGTAACAGTTCGTTTAAAATCCTTATTTCCAGTTGACCTTTCTAGTGTCTTTATTTACTTTCACTTACATTTTAAGAAAAGATATATTGCAGCCCTGAGATCTCGGTTCTCTTAAAAACATTCGCTTTACACTTCGCCATGTTAAATTGTATCTTCTACCCATGTCTAATGTACTGAATCTATAACATTCCCTAATGTCATTACAGTGTCTGTTATTATAGTTATTACAGACAATATCTGTGCAAACAAGGAATTTAGTTTTCACCCACTTTTTAACCTGAGGACTATATTTATTTTACACTCTCTTCACCTTAGTTTTAAAAAATCATCCCTTCGTCTGTCTACCTTTTCTGTGAAATTGTTTTGCTTGATCTCTCAACTCACTGAACTTCTCCTTTTGCTAATACCCTTGCATTTGATTACTTATCATTTTACATTCTTATTAAGTCTGATCTCCTACTTTCACAGCTGTTTACCTTGTTTCTTCATACATCTAATGAAGTAATATATCTTTGCTTAAAGTACCAGATCTGGAATGAAGTCCTGAATATGCTGTTAAAAAATTTGAACCACTTGGACCATATTCTACCTCCTACCAAAGATTCAACATAATCCCCTAGACCATTTACAACCTCATCACCTTAGCGGATCTCCCACCCTCAGCATCCATCCTCGTTCGGGAACCCCGAACTGCCCGGTATTACCTCCTACCAAAGATTCAAACAAATCTGAATGCCCCAGCCGACCTATTGTCTAAGCCTGTTCCTGCCCCCCTGAACTCGTCCTCCTGGGAGATGTGGCGGAGGCAGAGGAATTGAGAATAAGGGATAGCGAATTTACATGAGGCAGGGGTGGGAGGAGGTGTAGACCAGATAGCTGTAGGAGTCAGTGGGTTTTTTGAAGATGTCAGTGTGGAGTTGGTCAACATTGATTGAGAGGTCCAGGAAGGGGGGTGCGGGTAGGTGTCTGAGATGTTCTAGGTGAACTTAAGGTCAGGGTGGAATGTGTTGGTGAAGTTGATGACCTGTTCAATCTCCTTGTGGGAGCAGTCATCAACGAAGCGGAGGAAAAGGTGTGGAATGGTGCTGGTGTAACTGCGAAAGATGGACTGTCCCACGTAAAAGCCAAAGAAACAGGCAGAGCTGAGGCCCATATGGATGCCCATGGCTAAGCTTTTCATCTGGAGGAAGTGGGAGAATTCAAAGGAGAAATGGAGGGTGAGGACCAGCTCAGCCAAACAAATGAGAGTGTGTCAGTGGAGAGGTACTGGTGGGGACAACAGGAGAAGTAGAAACTAAGTGCTTGGAGGCCCTCGCCATAGCAGATAGAGGTGTATAGGGACTGGATGTCCATGGTGAAGATGAGGCGTTGAGGGCTGGGGGAAACGAAAGCCTTGGAGAAGGTGGAGGGCATGGGTGGTGTCCCTGTCGTATGTGGGGAGTTCCTGGACCGGAAGGATAGGACAGTACAAGGCATGTGGAGACGAGTTCAGGGGGGCAGGAACAGGCTTAGACATTAGGTCGGCTGGGGCATTCAGATTTGTTTGAATCTTTGGTAGGAGGTAATACCGGGCAGTTAGGGGTTCCCGAACGAGGAACCACGACAGAACACACCCAGCTGGCCTCTGGCTCATCGACTGCAATTTCCCCTCCTAAATGGTCAATGATGCCTTCTAGCACATCTCATCCTCTTCCTGCACCTCTGCCCTCGAGCCTCACCCTTCCAATCACAACCCCCGGTCCTCACCATCCACCCTACCAACCTCCATATATGTCGCATCATCCTCTGCCATTTCCGCCACCTACAAATGGACCCCACCAGGAGATATAGTTTCCTCCCCACCCCAGACGATCCCTCCACGACTTCCTTGTCAGGTCCACTACGCCCACCAACCATCCGCCCCTCCTGGTACCTTCATCTGCCACTGCAGGAATTGCAAAACTTGCACCTGCACCTCCCCCACCTCCCCTCCCCCACCCTCCTTCACCTCCATCCAAGGCCCCAAAGGAGCCTTCCACATCCATCAAGTTTTACCTGCACTTCCACACACGTAATTTACTGTATCCGTTGCTCCCGATCTGGTCTTCTCTACATTTGGGGAAACAGGACGCCTACTTGCAGAGTGCTTCAGAGAACATCTCTGGGACACCTGCACCAACCAACTCCATCGCCCCGTGGCCGAACACCTCAACTTTCCCCTCCCATTTCACCAAGGGCATGCATGTCTGGGGCCGCCTCCACCACCACATCCTAACCACCTATGCCAGGAGGAAGAACACCTCATCTTCTGCTTGGGACCTTTTAACCATATGGCATCAATGTGGACTTCACTAGTTTCCTCATTTTCTCCCCCTCCCACCTTATCCCAATTCCAACCTTCCAACTCAGCACTGCCCTCATGACCTGTCCTACCTGTCCATCTTCCTTCCCACCGATCCATTCCACATTCCTCTCTGATCAATCACCATTACCCCCCACCTCCAACTACCTATTGCGCTCTCAGCTTATTTCCCTGCAGCCCCACCCCCTCGGCTCACAAGCCTCATTCCTGATGAAGAGCTCTTGCCCAAAATGTTGATTCCCCTGGTCCTCGGGTGCTGCCTGACCTGCTGTGTTTTTCCAGCACCCCACTCTCAGCTCCCCACTTTCCTTTACTCCAGTCCATCCTGAGATAGTTGCAATTAAAATTAATTTCTTGTTAAGTTGATGCATTCTGAGTTTTTTTAGTCTTCATTTAAATTTTAAGCAATTTGTAAATTCTTCTATTGATATTATTACACATTACTAATTGGTATTGATAAAATGGTTGTGAGCTGTTGTGTTGAAACACTCCAGTGAATGTGGCAAAGGTACACTTTGAGGCTGCTGGGAAGGGCTTCCAGTATTTTGACCTGGCAACAGTGAAGAAGCTGCAATGTAGTTTCAAGTCCAAATAGTAAGTAGTTGCAATTGGTACTGAACATTGCAATCATCAACATCCTAAACAGTAACCTTGTGATGAAGGTAAGGTAATCCAATACAGCAGCAGCAGATGATTGAGCCAAGGGAACTATTTTAAGGAACTCCAATAGTGATGTAGATATGTGCTGATCAGCCTCTAACAACCATAACCATCGTCCTTTGTGTTAGGTATGACTCCAACTAATGGGAGATTTTTTTTCCTCCCAATTTGCATTGAATCCAGTTTTGCAAGGGCTCCTAATAGCCACTATTGCCAAGTGCTGCTTTGAAGTGAAGGGCAAGTCCATTTCATACACAATACTATCTTACAAAGATTAGATGCAGTATTTGGATAACTGATCATGAAGGTGTTTGAATTTAAATTCAGTGCGTGTTGCTTTACATTAAATATACCTCTAAATAGTTGAATAAACTCAACTTGTTTACTTGAAAAATCAACTATGAAAGCTTGAATTCTAATATTGTTGTGTTTATGTTTCTTTTATCAGTTAAAACAATTTGAACTGCAGTTGGAAGAGGAATATGATGAGAAACAGAAAATTCTGAGAGAGAAGAGAGATCTGGAGAACAAACTGTCTACAGTCAGTGAGCAGGTAATGCTCAGAAAAAGATGGAGAAGTTATATCCTTTCGGAATTGAACAACTGGACGCAATTTTGTGACTTTTTATTTTTTGAATAACCTAAAGCAATATTCATATTTGCTGGTTAAGGTTTTAACATTAACAGACCTCTTCACTGGTTCCTCTGGTATATAAGCACAAATGTGGACTGTTGGCCCTAATAGTTTCCTTATCCTATGCATTCTTGTGTTTAAAAGTAGTCCAACTCTAAAGAACGTAAGTGACTTGGAATATGTACTGGAATAGACTCCATTCCCAAACTCAATTGACTGTTGAATGGTCCCAGCAGGAGGCCCACTTTGAAAGCTGGATCTTAACACCATAGAGTCATAGGGTTAAGGTGAGAAATAATGTATTAGGGAAGATATTAGAGTAACGGTAACATCACTGGCTGAGGCTAAACCTTTGGGGACATCAGTTCAAACCCAACCCATCACAATACCTGTTGGAATTTAAATTCAATTAATAAATCTGGACTATAAACCTAGATGTTTAATTGTGACATGAGAAAAATATCGATTGCTACAAAATACCATTTGGTTCACAGATATCCTTTACTTGGTCTGACCTATGTCACTCCCAAGTCACGAAAATGTAGTCGAATACAGGGAGAACTAGCCATTTGGATACAGAACTCGCTCAAAGGTAGAAGGCAAAGGGTGGTGGTGGAAGGTTGTTTTTCAGACTGGAGGCCTGTGACCAGTGGAGTACCACAAGGATCGGTGCTGGGTCCTCTACTTTTTGTCATTTACATAAATGATTTGGATGCAAGCATAAGAGCTACAGTTAGTAAGTTTGCAGATGACACCAAAATTGGAGCTGTAGTGGACAGCGAAGATTACAGCAGGATCTTGACCAGATGGGCCAATGGGCTGAGAAGTGGCAGATGGAGTTTAATTCAGATAAATGAGAGGTGCTGCATTTTGGGAAAGCAAATCATAGCAGGACTTAATGGTAAGGTCCTAGGGAGTGTTGCTGAACAAACAGACCTTGGAGTGCAGGTTCATAGCTCCTTGAAAGTGGAGTTGCAGGTAGATAGGATAGTGAAGATGGCGTTTGGTATGTTTTCCTTTATTGGTCAGAGTATTGAGCACAGGAGTTGGAAGGTCATGTTGCTGCTGTACAGGACATGGGTTAGGCCACTGTTGGAATACTGTGTGCAGTTCTGGTCTCCTTCCTATCAGCAAGATGTTGTGAAACTTGAAAGGGTTCAGAAAAGATTTACAAAGATGTTGCCAGGGTTGGAGGATTTGAGCTAAAGGGAGAGGCTGAACAGGCTGGGGCTGTTTTTCCTGGAGCGTCTGAGGCTGAGGGGTGACCTTATAGAAGTTTACAAAATAATGAGGGGCTTGGATAGGGTAAATAGGCAAAGTCTTTTTCCTGGGGTTAGGGAGTCCAGAACTAGAGGGCATAGGTTTAAGATAAGAAGGGAAAGATATAAAAGAGACCTAAGGGGCAACCTTTTCTCACAGAGGGTGGTACGTGTATGGAATGAGCTGCCAGAGGAAGTGGTGGAGGCTAGTGCACTTGCAACATTTGAGAGGCATATCGATGGATAGATGAATAGGAAGGGTTTGTAGGGATATGGGCTGGGTCCTGGCAGGTGGGATAGATTGAGTTGGGATATCTGGTTGGCATGGGCAGGTTGGACCGAAGGGTCTGTTTCCATACTGTACATCTCTAAGACTCTATGACTCTCTGTCTCTGAAGTGACTGAGCAAGCCACTCAGTTCTTGGCTGTTTCAACATAGACAATACATGTTGTGCTGGCAATGCCCATTTCCCTTAAAAGAAATAAAGAATATTCCAGAGCAGATCACCAGCTCCAGAAGTGTACAATAGCAGGCAAGCCAAATGGGCTCTGGACCAGATGAAGGACAAATCCATCCATCAGAGGATGGGATCAAATGTACCTTCTAAATTTTTTTTTAGATTTTTAGATTCCCTACAGTGTGGAAACAGGCCCTTCGGCTCAATAAGTCCTCACCGACCCTCCGAAGAACAGCCCACCCAAACTCATTCCCCTACATTTACCCCTGACTAATGCACCTAACACTACGGGCAATTCAGCATGGCCAAATCACCTAACCTGCACATCTTTGTGCGAGGAAACCGAAGCACCCGGAGGAAACCCACGTAGACACTGCGAGAACGTGCAAACTCCACACAGACAGTTCCCCAAGGCGAGAATTGAACCCAGGTCTTTGGTGCTGTGATGCAACAGTGCTAACCACTGAGCCACCGTGCCACCCCAAATTGCGTGGCCCTTTTGAATGTTTGCACATAATTGTACTTGCATGATAAAATATAAAGTAGACAGGCAGGAGGCTGGAAGAACACAGCATGCCAGGCAGCATCAGGAAGTGGAGAAGTCAACGTTTCTGGTGTAACCCTCCTTCCAGCCTCCTGTCTGTCTACTTTGGATTCCAGCGTCTGCAGTTTTATTGTCTCTAATAACTAATAAATAAATAGGGCTGGCTTGTGTATAGGCTACATATGCACTTCTGAAATATCAAGCAACCATCTTTGATAGGATCCAGTGTGACAATGGCACACTTTGTTTTCCTGGAGCGTAGAGGAACATTCTTCTGTCAGGTTCACAAATATAGATTAACGCTTATCTACTAGTCTCACATTTGGCTGGATCCTGAACTGATTTTATTTGAAGAAGTACTGAAGAGGATTGATTAGGGCAGAGTGGCGGACGTGATGTACATGGACTTCAGTAAGGCATTCAGCAAGGTTCGAGGAGAAAGCGAGGTCTGCAGATGCTGGAGCTCAGAGCTGAAAATGTGCTGCTGGAAAAGTGCAGCAGGTCAGGCAGCATCCAAGGAACTGGAAATTCGACGTTTCGGGCATAAACCCTTCATCAGGAAGGGCTTCTGCCCGAAATGTCGAATTTCCTGTTCCTTGGATGCTGCCTGACATTCAGCAAGGTTCTTCATGGTAGACTGGTTAGCAAGGTTAGAGAACAGGGAGAACTGGCCATTGGATACAGAACTGGCTCGAAGGTAGAAGACAGGATGGTGGTGGAGGGTTGTTTTTCAGACTGGACGCCTGTGAGCAGTGGTGTGTCACAAGGATTGGTGCTGGGTCCACTACTTTGGTCATTTATATAAATGATTTAGATGTGAACGTAGGAAGTATAGTTAGTACATTTGCAGATGACACCAAAACTGGAGATTGTAGTAGACAGTGAAGAAGGTTACCTCAGAGTACTGCATGATCTTGATCAGATGGGCGAGTGGGCAGGTGGAGTTTAATTTAGATAAATGTGGGGTGCTTATACAGTTAATGATAAGGTCCCAAGGAGTGTTGCTGAACAAAGAGACCTTGGAGTGTGGGTTCATAGTTCCTTGAAAGTGGAGTTGCAAACAGATAGGATAGTGAAGATGGTGTTTGGTATGCTTGCCTTCATTGGTCAGAGCATTGAGTATAGGAGTTGGGAGGTCATGTTGCAGCTGTTTAGGACATTGATTGGGGCATTTTTTGGAACATTGCGTACAATTCTGGTCTCCTTCCTAGTGGAAGGGTGTTGTGAAACTCAAAAGGGTTCAGAAAAGATTTACAAAGATGTTGCCAGGGTTGGAGGATTTGAACTATTGGGAGGGGCTGAATAGGCTGGGGCTGTTTTCCCTGGAGCATTGGAGGCTGAGGGGTGACCTTATAGAGGTTTATAAAATCATTGGGGGCATGGATAGGATAAATAGACAAAGACTTTTCCGTGTGGTGGGGGAGTCCAAAACTAGAGGGCATAGATTTAGGGTGAGAGGGGAAAGATATAAAAGGGACCTAAGGAGCAGCTTTTTCACAAGGGTGGTGTTATATGGAATGACCTGCCAGAGTAAGTGGTGGAGGCTGGTACAATTACAGCATTTTAAAAGGCATCTGGATGGGTATACGAATAGGAAGAGTTTAGACGAATATGGGCCAGGTGTTGGCAAATGGGACTAGATTACGTTAGCATGGATGCGTTGGACCAAAGGGTCTGTGTCCATGCCGTACGCCACTATGATTCTATAATACTGTCCAGTGCAGCATCTGTCCACTGCTGCCCCGCACTACTGGTGTTTCACATAGTGTAACTTGTATGAACACTTCGACTATCCAGTAGTAGATCTTGGAAAAGCTGGGAGGTAAGTCATTCTGTCATTTTCAGGGCACTGTACCCCATTTTTTGTGGATGACGGATCACCTAATCGTATCATACAAGTAGCTTGCATATCAAATTTTGCTTAAACTGTGATAAAAGTAGAAACACCTATGTTTTAATCCATTTAAGTTTTCACAAACTTTCAATAGTTAAAAACTTTAATGTTCCAGAAGTATGATTACAATTTTATTGCAATGTATATACATTTAATTTGCCTCCTTGGTCCCAGGGTTAAAGATGTCTGAGTGGCTGCAGGATATTCTGAAAGGGGAGGTTGAGCAGGCAGAGGTTGTGGTCTGTCTTGGTACTAACTAAGTAGGCAGAAAGAAAGATAAGGTCCTGCAAAGGTATTCAGAGAGTTTAGTAGGAACTTGAAAAGCAAGACCTCTAGGGTTTTAGTCTCCGGATTATTTCCTGTGCCTTGTGCTAGTGAGGCTAAGATGAAGACTGGTGTCGTAAGGAGAGTCACAGGTGTGTAGACATTTGGGGCAGATAGGATCTCCACAAGAACTGCAGGGGCACCAATATTCTGCCAGAGTCGTTTGCTAGTGCCATTCAGGGAGTTTAAACTAGTGTGGGAGGGGTCCAGGAACCAGAGCAGTAGATCAGCAAGCAGAATGACCGAAGAGGAATCAGAGACTAAAAGCCAGTAAGGGTAAGATGAAGAACAAATAGGGAGAGATTACTGAACACAACAGTGCTAGCAATCTGAGGTGTACTTGTTTTAATGCGAGCAGTATGACAAATAAGGCAGACAAACTTAGGGCTTGAATTAATACATATAACAGTGATATTGTAGCTATTACAGAGACTTGGTTGAGAGAGGGGCAAGATTGGTAGCTTAATGTTGTGGGATTTAGATATTTCGGGTGAGATAGGGGTATAAAAGAGATGGGGAAGTTGCATTACTGATAAGGGAGAATATCAGCTGTACTGAGGGAGGACACCTTTTGAGGCCTTATCCTGAGTTAGAGCTCAGGAATAGGAATGGTGAAATCGTTTTGGGATTATACTTACAGGCCTTCCAACAAGCTATGGATGATAGAGGTACAGAAATGTTAACTAATTATGGAAAAATGTAAAACAACAAAGGTTGTTGTGCTGGGTGATTTTAGCTTCTCTATATTGACTGGGACTTGCTTAGTGCCAGGGCTTGGATGGAGGAGAAATTTTGTTCGATGTATCCTGAAGATTTTTTGAAATAACATATAAATAGTCCATCTAGGGAAGGAGTCATGCTGGACCTGATATTGGCGAATGAGCCTGACCAGTTGATTGGAATTTCAGTGAGGGAGCATTTTGGGGACAGTGATAATAACTCTAAGTTTTGGGTTATGGATAAGGACAAGTGGCACGGTGGCACAGTGGTTAGCATTGCTGCCTCACAGCGCCTGAGACCCGGGTTCAATTCCCGACTCAGGCAACTGACTGTGTGGAGTTTGCACGTTCTCCCTGTGTCTGCGTGGGTTTCCTCCGGGTGCTCCGGTTTCCTCCCACGGTCCAAAGATGTGCGGGTCAGGTGAATTGGCCATGCTAAATTGCCCGTAGTGTTAGGTAAGGGGTAAATGTAGGGGTATGGGTGGGTTGCGCTTTGGCGGGTCGGTGTGGACTTGTTGGGCCGAAGGGCCTGTTTCCACACTGTAAGTAATCTAATCTAATAAAAGTGTAGACCCCTAGTGAAAGTGCTAAATTGGGGGAAGGCTAACTACCACGATATTAGGCAAGAACTGGGGAATGTAGATTGGGAGCAGCTACTTGAGAGTAAATGCACATCTGGTATGCAGGAATCTTTTAAAGGTCAGTTGATTAGGGTTCAGGGCCAACATGGCAAGATTTGGGAATCTTGGATGATGAGAAATTGAGAGTTTAGTCAAAAAGAAAAAAGTATGTATCGGGTTGAGGAAACTGAAGACAGACAGAGCCTTCGAAGAACACAAAGTTCAAACAAAGAATTAGAAGGGCTAAAAGGGACCATGAAATGCTCTTTGCAGACAGGATTAAGAAAAATCCCAAGCTATTTTATGCATATATAAGGAGCAAGAGGGTAGCTCGTGAAAGGGTCGGTTCACTCAAGGACAAAGGAGGGAATTTATGCTGGAGCTGGAGGAAGTTGGTGAGGTTCTTAATGAATATTTTGCATCTATGTTCACAAAGGAGAAGGACAGGGTGTATGATGAGGGGTGCGTTGATATTCTAGGGCATGTTAATATTCCAGGGCATGTCATTATTAAAAAGAAGGGGATATTGGGTGTTTTGAAAAGCATTTTAAGGTAGACATTCTGCAAGACCTGATGGAATCTATCCCAGAATGCTGAGGGAGGCAGGTGAGGAAATTGCCAGGACCTTGTACAAAATCTTTGTCATCTCTTTAGTCACAGAAAAAGACTCAGAGCACTGGAGGATAGCCAACATTGTTCTTTTGTTTAAGAAGGCCATGAGGTAATCTGGGAGATTATAGGCCAATGAATCTTACATTAGTGGTAGGAAAATTATTGGACAAGATTCTTAGTTGTAGGATTTAATCATATTTGAAAAACGTATGTACTTATTAGCGATAGGCAGCATGGCTTTGTGCAAGGAAGGCCGTGTCTCTCAAACTTGATTAAATTTCTTGAAGTGACAAAGGTGATTGACGAAACCAGGGTGGTAAATGGTGTCCATATGGACTTTAGCCGACTGTTACAAAATATGAAGTCACATGGGATCCTCAATGAGCTGGTAAGGTAGATACAGAGCTAACTCTGTCATAGAAGACAGAGCAGTAGTGGAAGGGAAATTTCAGATGGGAGATCTGTGACCAGTGGTGTTCCACAGTGGTCAGTGTTGAGACTCTTGTTTTTTGTCATATATATAAATGATTTGGAAGAGAATGTAGGTTGTCTGATGCGTAAGTTTGCATACGACACTAAAGTTTGGGGGAACCATGTATAGTAAGGAGGATTGCTAGAGGATAAAGCAGGATATAGACAGACTGGAAACTTGGGAGGTGAAATGACTGGAGTTTAATTTGGATAAATGTGAGGTGATGCATTTTGGGTGATCGAATGCAGGAGAGAAGTATACAGTAAATGGCAGAACCTTTTTAGCAGTGTTAACACGCAGAGGATTCTTGGTGTATAGGTCCACACTTCCCTGAAAGTGGCAACACAAGTTGATATGGCATGCTTGCCTTCGTCATTTGGGTCACTAATCTAAAAATTTGACAAGTCATTTGCAGCTATTTAGAACTTTAGTCAGGCCACATTTGGAGTATTGTGTACATTTCTGTTTGCTACACTACAAGAAGGATGTGCAAACTTTGGAGAGGGTACAGAAATGATTTAGCAGGATTTGTCTGGTTTGGAGGGCGTTACCTCGGAGGAGAAATTAGACAGACTTGATTTGTTTTTATGAATGTCGAAGAATAAGGTGCAATTTAAAAGAAGTTTACAAAATTGAGAGGCATGGATAGTTGGAGTCTTTTTCTCGAGATAGTAATATCAAATGCTTGTGATATTGGTTTAAGGTAAAAGGAGGTAAGTTTAAAGGAGATATGAGAGGAAGATTTTGTACACACAGGGTGGTAAGTGCCTCGAATGTGCTGCCAGAGGAGATAATGGAGATGGATGCAATAGCAACATTTAAAAGGTGTCTTGATAAATAAGCAGGGAATAGAGGGATACAGACAGTGCAGAGACAAAAGATTTTTAACTTAGAAAGGCGTCACATGCCACAGTGTTGTTTTGGTATGCTGAAGAGTCTGTTCCTGTGCTGTGCTTCTTTGTTCTTTTTTAGAACAATAATTTCTGAGGAGTATTCATTATTAAATTGTTGAAAACAGAACATTAACATGGCCGTTTTACAATAAGATGATGTTAGTTTTTTTTTAATTAAATCTCTATTTGCAGACTTTTCCTAGGATTTTGCTAGCTTGTGTTTTTTTTAAAAAACTAGGTTAGTGAACGAGACTTTGAAACTGAAAAGAGACTGCGTAAGGATCTTCGACGGACAAAAGCCCTTCTAGCTGATGCACAAATAATGCTGGATCACTTAAAGAATAATGCACCCAGCAAACGGGAAATTGCACAGTTGAAAAACCAGGTAAGACTTCTTTTTTTTTCATAATCTTAAGCTCTAGCTTCTCAAAGTTATAAAATACCGTTGGTCAATATTACTGTTTTGTGGAAGATCATTCCTGAAGTTAATAAGATAAAATGAACCATTGCTGAAAAACTTAAAAGCAGAAGAAACCCATTTGGTTCCTTGAGCCTTCTCTGCCATTTAATAAGATCATGGCTGATCCGATTGTAATTTGAAAGTTGCCACCTTCCCCCAATACCCTTTCACCACTCTATTTCATCCATATTTTATCCATCACTGCCTTAAAAATATTCAAAGACTCTGCTTACCCCATCTTTTGAAGGAAGAGAGTTCCAAAGACATCTAACTCTGAGGAAAATATTTTTCTTCAACCCTGCTTTAATTGGGCAATTTATTATTTTTAAACAATGATTCCTATTTCTAGATTATCCCCCATAAGAATGAATACCCTTCCCACATCAATCATGTCATGCCCCCTCAGGCTTTCATGTTTCACTCAAGTAATCTTATGCAACTCCAGTTGATACAAGCCTAACCTGTCCAACCTTTCCTCAAAAGACAGACACTGCCCATTTCAGATATTAATCTAGTAAATCTTCACACAACTGCTTTTAACATATTTAAATCCTTCCTTGAATAAGGAGACCATTGCTATACACAGAGCTCCATATTGTTTCCACTAGTACCTGAAGCATAACCTCCCTGCTTCTGTATTTCCTGATGAAGGACACCGGCCCGAACCGCCGATTTTCCTGCTCCTCAGATGCTGCCTGACCTGCTGTGCTTTTCCAACAACGCTCTCAACTTTGTATTCCTTTCCCCTTGCAATAAATTATAATATTCTATTAGTTTTCCTAATTACCTGCAACATCTGAACACTAGTTTGTGATTAATGACAGAGGGCATTCAGATCCATCTAAACCTTAGATCTATGCGATCTCTCACCATTCAGATAAGGTTGCTTCTATTTTATTCTTCCAAAATAGGCAATTTCATATTTTCTCACTTGATACATATTTTCTAATCTTTGACTAATCACTTAAATTAATGATATTTCTTTGAAATCTCCTTGTATCCTCTTCGCAGCTTATTTTCCTACCCATCTTTTGTGTCATCAACAAATTTTACAATCCTACTTTTCGTCGCTTCATCCAAGCAATTAATGTGAATTGTAAATAGTTGAGGTCCCAGCACCAATCCCTGCAGCCTACCACTCATCACATCTTGCCCATCAAAAAAAAGACCCATTTATGCCTACTGTGTTTCTTGCTAATCTTCTATCAATGCCAATGTTTCCTCCTTCGCCATGAGCTTTTTAATTCTGCAATAACCTTTGATTTCAAGTAGACATTTAATGAGGCATCACATCAAAATACAGTACAGCTACTAGTTCCCCTTCATCCACAACATGCTGCTACTTCAAAGAGCTCCAGTAAATTAGTTGAATGTGACTTCCCTTTCACAAAACCATCTATTCAATTACCTTGACTTTTTCTAAGTATACTGTTATGACACCTTAATAGCTTCTAACATTTTCCCATAAATGTTAAATTAACGGTCATGTGGTTTCCTGCAACCTTTCCCCAATTGTAAGTAACATAAGCAGAGATCTGTTAAGTGGCAGAATCTTTGTGTTTCTTTTTAACTCAAGCAATATGGATATTGCTGGTATAGTAGAATTTATTGCCTATCCTAAGGTGGGGCTGCACTGGTTCAAGAAGACACTGCACCACAACCTTCTCAAGGGGAACCAGGGATGGGCAACAAATGCTGGCCAACCAACAACCCACATTCCATAAGTGAACAAAAAAAAATTGCCTTGCAAAGGTAATGGCTAAATTACATTCCATATGGTGTGGATGTGCCATCAGTACTATTATGTAGGGAATACTAGGACTTTGACCCAGCAACAGTGAAGGAATGACAATATATCTGAGTTCAATGGGGAATTTTCAGGTAATGGTATTCCTGTCTGTCTACTGCCCTGGTTCTTTGTGGTCAAGGATGCAAGTTTGGAAAGTTATTTAAAAGAAGCTTTAGTCATTTGCTCCAGTGCCTCTTTAGATGGTACCAGTGATGAAGGGAATGAATGTTTAAGATGGTGGATGATGTGCCAGTCATGTCGAGAATATTGCTTCTGATGGTGTACTCATCCAGGCAAGTAGTGCGTATTCTATCACATGCTTGACTTCTGTCTTACAGCTAGCGAGAAAGCTTTGGAATAACAAGGTCATGTGATTGCCTGCCAATACTGAGCTGCTTGCTTGCGCAGGGTGCCACAGTATTTATGTTGTTCATTAATTAAAGTTTGTCTCGTCAATAATCAAGGATATTAATTGATGGGAGTGGCTCAGCAAAGATAATTCTGTTGTATGTCAAGGAAAAGTACTTAGACGTACATGTTGAAGATGGCCATTTTATGGTATGAATGTTAAACATCACTTGGCTCAAGTTGATGCCTTTCTGAAGTAGAAATATGCAAGATTCTCAATGTTCCCTCAATAATCTTCGATTTTATTTTTTATCTGATTGTTATGTGTTCTGTAACTTTACGCAACAGCTCCAGTATGTTTTGGTGGAATATGATTTATGTAGACAGATAAAAGATAAATTACCAAAATACAAAATTGGTATCCTAAAGAATACATTGAAGCTAGTTCTCTGACAGTTTTCTAACATGTATGCTATAATTTCAATGAAAAGGCAACCAGAATATTGAGAAAATAAACAGTCATTTAAGACCATAAGATCTGACAAAAAAATTTTTTAAAAAGAGATAACCCCTCCATGGAGAATATTTAATATTCCTTGATGAGCAATATAAAAAAAGAAAGAACAATCCATCAAAGAGTTATTTTTAACTCCAGGCCAGCAATCTCCATCACTTTCTTCATGATGCTTTAGGAAATAAATGAAAAACTCTTATACGCTTTCACAGTTTGTTCATGGATGATTGTTTTATGAGATCTGCAAATGTTAACATCCTCACAATAAACCTATGAGATTAATTAATGGTATTCTCTGTGCCAATGCATAATGCTGAGATTTTTACATTTATTCTAATGTTTAAGATAATTGTATTCTCAAAGAAAGGGGAAATGAGACGAGGCAAAACTAATCTAGAAAAATATTTCTGGTATTGAAAACACTTCTTAATTACATTATGTTAATCTCAGAACCTGCTCTGTCATTCAACAAGATCATGGCTGATCTTTGATCTCAACTGTATTCCTACACTATCCTCTAATCCCTTGATATTTTTGCATAGAAATCTATTAATCTCAGTCTTGAAGTTGCTTAGAGTTTGCCCTAGAGGCTCCAAAAGGACTGATCCTGAGACTGTCATCTAGTTCTCTGTCAGGGAACATCATTCCTGCATCTTTCCATTTGATCCCTGCAAACAGATTTTTATGTTTGAAAGTGATTACCTCTTTTTTTTCTAACTCCAGAGAATATAGCCCTTCTATATAATCTTCCTTCACAGGACTTTCTCTACATCCCAGGAACTAGTTTGGTGAATTTTGTTTTTACATTCCCTCCATAGCAATTTTATCCTTCCTGGAGTAACTCTACCAAAACTGCACACAATATTCTAGGTGTAGTCTCATGAAGCCTCTGCATAATTGTAGTAGGCATTTTTATCCTATTCTCTTATCCTCTTGTAATGAAGGCCAACATATCATTTACCTTAATTACTTGCTGTACCTATATATTAACTTGCAATGATTCATAACCAAGGAAACCCAAGTCACTCAAGTTCAAAACTTCCCAGCCTTTTACTATTGAATAAATGCTTTATATTTTTTGATTTTCCTGCCAGTTTCTGCTTTGTATCCCATCTGCTAGATTTATGGACACTGACTAGCAGTCCAAATCCCTTTATATCTTATTTCCCCTCACAACTCCCACTCCCACAGCTTTGTGTCAGCTGAAAACTTATAACTATCGCATTTAATCTCCACATCCAGCTCATTGGTATTGATTATATTTAACTGGAGTTCACACACAATCCTTGTGGTACCCCACATCTGACAGCCTACCAACATGAAAATTAACTATTTATTTCCTGCTCTGATTTTTCTCTCTTTACAAGTTCTCAATCTATGTCATAGCCCTCCAAACCTGTATTTTACTTTTGCTTGCTGACATCTTGCCTGGGCCTTTATGAAAACTTTAAAAATACCTCCCCCCATCAGTAATATCTTTTAATGATAAAGGCATTTGTTAATTGATTTTGGGCTATTAGCACTTTTGTAAGTTTCAGAAACTCTATATAAACATGGCTGATCCGAGAATCAACTATTGTCACTTAATTCAGAGATTGCTCCTTTTTTTTTTACAGTTTATTTTTTTACATAATCTAATTTAATCATTTCTCATTCCTTATAATTATTGCCGATTTTTAGCTTGAAGAGTCAGAGTTCACTTGCGCAGTAGCTGTCAAAGCTCGAAAAGCCATGGAAGTTGAAATGGAAGATCTGCACCTTCAGATTGAAGATATCTCTAAAGCCAAAGTTTCAGTAAGTGCGGATAAGCATTTTGGAATTGGGATTTTAAAGTAGAAGTAAAACAGATTTGTCGTTTCAGTTTTGAAGAGTTTATTTTGAAGAAATCAGAAAATTATTTGAAGCAATGGACTAAATACCTGGCTTTCCAAGAGACAGTACAATATAAGTGACTATAAAGATATCTGTAAATTTAATTGAGTTGTATACAATTCTGAGTTTTATGACATGCAGGAAAACAAATGGTCAGCAGTCACTACTAGCCCAATTTCAATTTAGAAGAACAGTTCATATCAGCAGAAGGGCAGGTCAGTTTCCAAGCTGGGAGAGTTTGTGCCGAGGTTATCTAGGCCATTAGAACTGGAAATAAGCTTCTGGACCCTCCCTACAAAAATGAACCAATTAAGTAATAAATTAAAGATACTTCACTGTGATTGACTATCTGAAAAGAATATTGCTAGAAAAATGATTGAATCTTTTGTTTTGGTGATTATGATGAGATCTATCTTCACTGTTTTATCTGTTTATTAATTTGACGTGTTTTTGTATGATTAACTTGTTCTTGTGTCAAAAAAACATTGAACGTGTTCATGCAAGTTTGTTAGTGATTAATCACCATAGTAACCAACTACAAAAATTGAACTTATGATCTATCATGTCAAGTTGCCCAATGTTGCCCAATCTGACTTGCCCAGTGTTGTGCTCAAAAATTATGATAGTGATGAAAGCATTCAAACAAAATGGATAGAACAGATGAATACATGAATGAAGAATTGGAGCAAAATAGAGGGTAAACTACTGGGGTGGTTTCAGGGGAAGATAGAAATTGTACAAGTCTAACCGAGTGCACCTGAATTGGAGCAGGATCAACATCTTTGCAGAGAGATTTTCTAATGTGCTTTGTGAGGTTAAACTAATTTGGCAGGATATTGTCATGCTGAGTGTTGATTAAATATGGGATTATGCACAGAAGTATATGGAAGTGGAAACAATCCAGTCAAGAAAGTAGTGTAAATTATAGTTAAGTGGATGCACAAGGAAGCATGAAAAGGTTGGCTGGCATTTATTTTGGTACAAGGCATCTTGTAAGTTGGGCAGATGGGTTGCAAGAGTTGCTCAACACATGGGATGTGATATGTGATGATACTATGGCTTTAGAGGTGTACTGGTTTTCCTGTTTTATTTCTATGAATAGATGTGAGACAGGTGATAAGTGGTCTGTTTTAAGCCAATAAGCAGTTTGTGAGGTCTTAGGTTTTTTTAGATGTTGGAACAACAGAAGTAGCTTGAATGAGTGAGTGGAGTCAGGCTCCCACATGACCAGGTTTTAGTGTAGCTTTCAGCAGTTATTGGAGTTTTGAAGCTGCCATACAACACTCCAAAATGCTTAAGTTCTCTCTCACTCTGTTAGAAATTTCTGTATTCTTTCCTCTTCGACTGGAGAAACATTGCATGTACAACAATCTATTTTACTTAATTTGCCTTTGACAAGGGTGTCTTTATCGAGTATTACTATGTTGGAACAATTGCCGTTTTGTAGTTAAGTAGTCCATTTTTCTGTTAAATTTTGTAATAGAGTTACATTTATACCAATTCTTTTTTCTTTTATTTGTATTTTAACTGGAGAGTTAAGAATAATGTGTGCTTTGCTTAAAGCTAAGTGGTTTGATCGATCAAATTAACTCTGAACACAGCACCTTTATTCATGTCTTTAAAAAACAAAAGGTTAGGGTTAGGCAATCTTCTTGATATATTTGAAGGGTCTTTGATCTGGCCCTTAACAGATATCATTGCTACCACACAGACACAGTTGAGAGAGTGAGTTTAATATTTCAGGGTATAGAATCTTCAGATGAGGTGGTGTCACAGTTTTGATTAAGGTGTCAATACTGCAGTAAGGAAGAATGATATCTTAGAAGGTTCCTCAAATGAGGTCACATAGGTAAAACAAGAAGTGTTAACTCTACTTTCTCTTCTCGACCTGCTAAGTTTCTTCAGCAATTTTTGTTTTAATACAGAAATTATTAGGGAGCTCAGAGGTAGCTCTTGCCCATGGCAGAGACACACCAAGAGGGGTTGAAACATATTTAACCTGGAGCTGTAATCTGCAAACAGAGTAAAGAAAAATAAATCAGTATCATACAAAGAGAATATCACCAATATAATGTTGTATATTGATTGTGTCCTTTGTCTAACTTATCACATTTGTGTTTAAAAATAAATTTCCACTTTACTTTTCATAGAATCCCTGTAGTGTGGAAGGAGGCCATTTGAGTCCACACCAGCGCTCATACCCTTACCCAACACTATTAACCCTGCATTTCTCCTGGCTAATCTACCTAGCCTACATATCCCTGAACATTATGGGCAATGTAACATGGCCAGTCCACCTAACCTGCATATCTCCACAGTGTGGGAGGAAACCAGAGCACCCAGAGGAAACAAACAAAGACATGGGGAGAACATGAAAACTCCACACAGACAATCGCCCAAGGCTGTATTCCAACAGGGGTCCATGGCACTGTGAGGCAGCAGTGCTAACCACTAACCACTAGTTGGTGGAACAATTATTTCAAGCACAAGTCAAAGTTTTTTTTTAAATCAGCTTTACAACACTAGCATGGTCTCCTTCCCTTTGTGTCATGAATACTTTCTCCTTGATCTGTCTACTCCTATTAGCCTTTAATGAGATTAAAGATGGTTCCAAGCATTTATAGACAGTACATTGGTGATATTTCATTTGTATGATAAATTGACTTCCTTTCCTTCCTATGTTTGCAGGTTAAAGTTCCAAGTCATATGTGTCTCAAGCCCTCTTGGTGCCTCCAGCCATGGTTCACCCTAGTATCTTAGCTACCTAATAATTTCTGTCAGAAATTGCTAGAAAAGCTCAGCAGATCGGGCAGCATCTGTGAAGAAAAATCCAAGATAATGTTTTGGGTCCGGTGACTCTTCCTCAGAACGCATTACTCACTGGGCCTGAAACATTAACTCTGATTTCTCTTCAATGTTTCAGGCCCAGTGAGTTATGCGTTCTGAGGAAGAGTCACCGGACCCAAAACATCATCTTTGATTTCTCTTCACAGATGCTGCCAGATCTGCGGAGCTTTTCCAGAAATTTGTTTTTGTTTCTGACTTCCAGCATCTGCAGTTCTTTCAGTTTATGAAGAATTACCATCAGTTGGGATTATTACAATGCTTTAGGATATATTTTTTCTGTGTACAGATTAATTAAATCAGTGACAGAACTAAGCATTTTCATGCTCCACTTTAAACATATTTAAGTGTCCTTCTTCTAGCTTCATACATGCCTATAGTAGGACCAAAAAGCTCAAGATAAATTCCATGTCTTGACTGTCAGTACAATATTTCAGCAATAAATTGATAATATACAGCTTTCTAATTCTTAAGCTGAATAGACAAAAATGAACTTTTAATATCTTTCATGACCTTGCAGGGGTGAGTAAAGTGGGTGTTTGAGAGCTTTATAGTAATAAAGTGAAGCCAATACTAATCTGCAGTGTTAAAGTGAATGGAAGTGTCTTGAAATGATTTTTTTTTCTCCTTAATGATGCCTTGTGAGACGTTGGTGACTGGAAGCCCACAATAGGTATACAGCTATAACTGAGAAAATTTTAATTTGCACATTGAGGTAGAAGTAGTGACCCATCGAAAGATTAATAGAGGACAAGGAACTTGAAAGCATCTGAGAGAAGTCCTTGTTAATACACTTTATTTCCAAAATGGAATATGCCATATTTCTCAACATTCACATTATAGAAACAAGTTAATGAGCAAAAAGCACAGACTTTTGTGATATTGTAGAAAGAATTGTGCAATTACAAAATATTTATCATTGTTGTGTTAATTATTGACATGAAGCTATTCAGTAGTACATTGCATAACCGCGCAACCCATTAAATACATCGCTCCCTACAGATTGGAAAAATGACAAAAGGAGCTCCAGAGTTCAAGAAAGGAAGGAGAGAGAAAACTGGAAACTAGATCTCTTACCCATAATATGGAAAATGCAAGGATCTGCAATAAGGAGTGCAACAATAGACTTAGACAATAATGGCAGATTTAGGCAGAGTAAGCATAGATTTATTAAAGAGAAATCATGTTTAACAAATCTATTGCAATGTTTTGATGATGTAACTAACAAATAAGGAGAATCATTGGATGTGGTATATTTAGATTTTCAGTAAGCATTTGATAAAATCCCATTCAAGAGGTTAATAACCAAAATTGAAAAACAGATTTATTAACGAATATATTGACATGGATTGAGATAACATACTGGTTAACATACTGAAAGCAGAGTCAGAATAAATGGGTCATTTTCAGGTTGTCACTTTAAGTACTGCAAGGATCAGAACTTGGATCCAATTATCCACAATCTGTATATACATTTAATCCTACATTTAAATCTAATATTTCCAAATTTGCAGATGTCACAAAACCAATTGGGGTTGAAAACTGTGAGGAGGGTGTGAAGATGCTTGACACAACATTGTAGGCTGAAGGGCCTGTGCTGTTCTATGTTGTATGTTTTTAAAGTGAATTAGAGAGGCTAAATGAATATGAAGAAATTTGGCAGATGAAATGATGGAGAAATGTGAGGTTATTTGCTTTGGTAGGAAAAATAGATAATTTTTCAAATGATAGAAGGTTTGGAAGTGTTGAACCTCAAATGGACTTGGATGTCTTTGTTCATTAATCACTGAGAATTAACATGCAAATATAAGCAATTAAGGCAAATAGTCTTTAAACCTTTATTACAAAAGAATTTGAGGACAGAAGCACAGATTTGCCAAGTCCACAAGACGTAGAGAGATCATATTGCTATAAAAGCTCCTTTCCTTGTTTAAACTTAACATACAAACAAATTAGGTGCAGAAGCAGGTCACCCAGTCCTTCAAACCCCTCAGGATTTTGCATTCATTCTCTATATAGGTAAAATTCCGCTTTAATCCTGTGCCATAATGAACTATTTCATTTTCTTGCATTATACTCCATTTGCCATATTTTGCCAATTATTCTTACTTGGCTTTATTGGTCTGCATCTTTGTTATGTCATCTTCACAATGTATTTTCCAACCTATCTTTGTCATCTGCAAATTCAGTCACAATATCTTGATTCCCTCATTCAAATAAATTGTTATAAGTTGAGGCCCAGCACAGAACATTGTGGGACCCCCTTGGTTGCATCCTGCCAATGTGAATTCTACCAACCAGTCTCGGTTAATATGTTACCGTCTGCACCATGCCTATACTTTACTCCTTCAAAGGAAGGAATGCCGATAAATTGATTAAACATAATTTTCATTTTGCAAAACCATCCTGACATTTCTTTACTTTGAATTTTTCCAAGTACCTCTTTGTAATCTCCTCAAAAGTCAATTCCACCCCCTTTCCTTCAATAGACACTGAGCTAATTGGCTTATAATTTACTGATTTCTGCTTCTTGCCCTCCTTTGCTGGGCTAAAACAAATCCTAGATAGAGAGATAAATGTTTAACTATATGTTTTCTGAACCTTTACTTCAGCCTGGGAAGAAAGTTTACGAGTGGCGTCAACTTAGCCTGCTTCATTGAATTAGAAGTTTATGGTTTCACATTTCACAGCTGCTTTGGGCATAAAGTCTAGACCGGCAGGTACTCCAACATTGCCTACTTGCCGATACAGGATGGAAAACATCAATAGTAATATTAAAACAGCAACAACTGCCATGGTTCCACATTCCTTTTTTAATCAACAGCAACAATAGTCATATCATCTGATTTGTTTATCTTAGGTATTTATAGAGTCATAGAGATGTACAGCATGGAAACAGACCCTTCGATCCAACCTGTCCATATCGATAAATGATTTGGATGCCAGCATAAGAGGTGTAGTGTTCAGCGAAGAAGGTTACCTCAGATTACAACAGGATCTGGATCAGATGGGCCAATGGGCTGAGGAGTGGCAGATGGAGTTAATTCAGATAAATGCGAGGTGCTGCATTTTGGGAATGTAAATCTTAGTAGGACTTATACACTTAATGGTAAAGTCCTAGGAAGTGTTGCTGAACAAAGAGACCTTGGAGTGCAGGTTCATAACTCCTTAAAAGTGGAGTCACAGGTAGATAGGATAGTGAAGAAGACGTTTGGTATGCTTTCTTTTATTGGTCAGAGTATTGAGTACAGGAGTTGGGAGGTCATATTGCAGCTGTACAGGACATTGGTTAGCCACTGCTGGAATATTGCGGGCAATTCTGATCTTCCTATTGGAAAGATGTTGTCCAAATGCCTCTTAAATATTGCAATTATACCAGCCTCCACCACATTCTCTGGCAGCTCATTCCATACACGTACCACCCTCTGTGTGAAAAAGTTGCCCATTAAGTCTCTTTTATATCTTTCCCCTCTCACCCTAAACCTATACCCTCTAGTCCTGGACTCCCCGATCCCAGGGAAAAGACTTTGCCTATTTATCCTATCCATGCCCCTTATAATTTTGTAAACCTCTATAAGGTCACCCCTCAGCCTCCGACGCCCCAGGGAAAACAGCCCCAGCCTGTTCAGCCTCTCCCTATAGCTCAGATCCTCCAACCCTGATGACATCTTTGTAAATCTTTTCTGAACCCTTTCAAGTTTCACAACATCTTTTGAGGCTAGAAGTTCTAATTGGCTGCCAGTTTTCCCTATATAGCAGTGGTTACATGTCAGAAGTCGTCCATTGACTTTTAAATCGTGGAACAGCACATTAAAGCAAAAAAAAGGAAATATTCCTGTTTACGTAAAATAGAGTCATCTTAATATTGGGTTTCAATTAATCAAAGTGAGTTTGCATTCACAATTATCCAGAAACGGAATTTCCAAATTCCGGTTTGGTTCAGAAGAATAATTAAGTATTTCCCACATGGATGCCAAAATTGCAGGGACAATCAGCCTGAACTACTCTGTCTGCTTCTAAGAGCATGATTTTTTGGTGGCATTGCTATAGAAGCAAAGAAAATGCTATCCTGACTCCAATCTATAAATACTAAATGAACCACAATAAGGCACCTTTTATTAAATAAAGAAAGAACCTTCAAAGTTTAGATTAGATTACTTAGTGTGGAAACAGGCCTTTCGGCCCAACAAGTCCACACCGACCCGCCGAAGCGCAACCCACCCACACCCCTACATTTACCCCTTACCTAACACTACGGGCAATTTAGCATGGCCAATTCACCTGACCCGCACATCTTTTTGACTGTGGGAGGAAACCGGAGCACCCGGAGGAAACCCACGCAGACGCGGGGAGAATGTGCAAACTCCACACAGTCAGTCGCCTGAGTCGGGAATTGACCCCGGGTCTCAGGCACTGTGAGGAAGCAGTGCTAACCACTGTGCCACCGTGCCGCCCAACTTTTAAACTGCAGTATCAATCAGTATATGTGACATTTCATAATTGTAAAATGATGCAATACAAATGGCTCAAATGTAATTTTGTGTCTGCATTTCCTGTCCATAGTTGGAAGAACAATTAAGTCGTTTGCAGCGTGAGAAAAATGAACTACAGAGCCGTCTTGAGGAAGATCAAGAGGATATGAATGAACTCATGAAGAAGCACAAAGCTATAGTTTCTCAGGTTGGTAATGGACTTGCCACATTGCATGTTATTTTCCTTAATACATCATTATCTCACAAACTGAATTGGTGAGTTTAGATTCCATTTGTTTGAAAATCTCAGACAGATTTGCTTAATAGACAAACTAATAACTAGACAGCTACTGAGCATTTTATTTACACATCCTTACGCTAGCATGTTGCTACCTTGATTCCTCATGTCTGCTGGACATATGATTTGCTTCTTGGCTTGTTAACCTATTCCTCAGTGAAGTGATAGAAGATCCTTTATTCAAGATGAAGTTGCATGAAGGGACAGGATGTGTGTGTATTTGGAAAGGCAAGGACTGATTGGGAATAGTCAGCATGGCTTTGAGTGTGGGAAATCATGTCTCACAAACTTGATTGAATTTTTTGATGAAGTAACAAAGAGGATTAATGAGGGCAGAGCAGTAGATGTCACCTATACGGACTTCAGTAAGACATTCGACAAGGTTCACCATGGAAGACTGGTTAGCAAGGTTAGATCTCTCAGAATACAGGGAGAACTAGCCATTTGGATACAGAACTGGCTCAAAGGCAGAAGACAGGGAATGGCGGTGGAGGGTTGTTTTTCAGACTGGAGGCCTGTGAGCAGTGGAGTGCCACAAGGATCGGTGCTGGGTCCACTACTTTTCATCATCTACATAAATGATTTGGATGTGAGCATAAGAGGTACAGTTAGTGAGTTTGCAGATGAGACTAAAATTGGAGGTGTAGTGGACAGCGAAGAAGGTTACCTCAGATTACAATAGGATCTTAATCAGATGGGCCAGTGGGCTGAGAAGTGGCAGATGGAGTTTAATTTAGATAAATGCGAGGTGCTGCATTTTGGCAAGTAAATCTTAGCAAGACTTACACACTTAATGGTAAGGTCCTAGGGAGTATTGCTGAACAAAGAGATCGTGGAGTGCAGGTTCATATCTCCTTGAAAGTGGAGTCGCAGGTAGATAGGATAGTGAAGAAGGCATTTGGTATGCTTTCCTATATCGGTCAGCGTATTGACTACAGGAGTTGGGAGGTCATGTTGCTGCTGTACAGGATATTGGTTAGACCGCTGTTGGCATATTGCATGCAGTTCTGGTCTCCTTCCTATCGGAAAGATGTTGTGAAACTTAAAAGGGTTCAGAGAGGATTTACAAGGATATTGCCAGGGTTGGAAGATTTGAGCTATACGTAGAGGCTGAACAGGCTGGGGCTGTTTTCCCTGGACCGTCAGAGGTTGAGGGGTGACCTTAGAGGTTTACAAAATTATGAGGGGCATGGATGGGGTAAATAGACAGATTTTTTGTTTCCCTGGAGTCAGGGAATCCAGAACAAGAGGGCATAGATTTAGGGTGAGAGGGGAAAGCTATAAAAGAGACCTAAGGGGCAACGTTTACACGCAGAGGGTGGTATGTGTATGGAATGAGCTTCCAGAGGAAGTGGTGGAGGCTAGTGTAATTGGAACACTTAAAAAGCATTTGGATGGGTATATGAATAAGAAGGATTTAGAGGTATATGGGTCCGGTGCTGGCAGGTGGGACTAGATTGGGTTGGGATATCTGGTCGACATGGACGGGTTGGACCAAAGCGTCTGTTTCCGTGCTGTACATCTCTGTGGCTCTATACGAATACATTAGTGGAGTTGCAAAACAATTTTTCAATTCTTGTTTCTGTGTAAATAAAGTTTGAGTCTGAGTCTCTATAGCGTATTGGTGGTTTGCTTTCTGCACTTTGGTTACTGTGCCAGTATCAGTAATTGTACATAATGTTTGCAAATATTGCTATCTACTAAGAATGGATTAATTTTTATGCCATATTTTAACAGTATGTCAATGACATGACTTTTCCTTTTCTACAAGAGTTTTTTTATGGAAAGTTTCAATAAGTATTGAAGCTGTAGACAATTCATTTATTGCTCAGCCAATACAGTAGACAAATCACAGTATGTCCATTTCACAGCACTTACTGATGAACTAATCAATTGATTCTTTTGGCTGTTGTTTATAAGACATGAGCTCTGGATGGAGAATTCTAATAGTCACCTTTGCATGAAGCTGAGCTTCCAGCATTTGATTTGATTTGAATTGAATTAGCTTTATTGTCACTTATACAAATGAATGCAGTGAAAAGTTTATAGTTGCTGCATTACAGTGCCATTTTAAGGACAAAGATACCTAAGTGTAGATACATAAGATCAAATTCTTAAGAAACAAAGAAAAATTGGAAAAGTGATTAAATAAATTAGTCCAGCATTATAGGACATAGGAATAAATTAAAGTTCAGAATATCAGTCTTTTCTAGTCCATCCTGGCATTTAGTCTCAAGGGAGACCTCCACCTTCTCCCCACCACCTGCGCTGGACCCACCAACGTAAGAATCACCCCATTTTAAGCGCCATCTCTTCACTTCACTGACACCATTGAAGCCATACTTGCCTCGCAATCAAGAATGCCTGGCTGCACCAGCACTACCATCCTCAATTACTGGAGGAGCTTTGCTGCCACTGCCGCTGGCTCTGAATGCTGGGATAACAACCCCGCTGCTGCTGCCACAGGCCCCGAATGGCAGGAGAACAACCCTACTGCCACTATCTTCTATCGTGGAGAGAGTCCAGATCTGCCACTCTTCATGGCCTGCTCTCACTGCTACACCAATGCCACCGATCAACCTGCCACAGAAAAGAGAAAAAAAGAGCAGAAGCAAAAGTAGAACAAAGAAAGAAAACAGATGCGAACAGGATGGACTGCAGGCATCTGCAGTCATTGTTTTTACCTGTGTGCAGCCTGTTTCTCTGCCACTATCTTGCACCAGAAGTCTTTCTCATAGTTTGGGATGATCTTGTTGGTCCTCTTGGACCTGCAATGTTGACTTTGCACAATCTCTCATTTCCAGTGGCTATCTTTATTTTCACTACTGGCTAATCTGTTTTGCAATTGTTATATCTAAGAAACAAAGATCCATTCTTTGCTTAAAATACTTAAATTCAAATAGGACATTTGCAGCCTTCCAATTCATTGCGAGGGAATTTGATAGTCATCTTCCTGGTGTTTCTTATCTTCTGAGAATATTATCAATGTGTAAAGGATTTATAGTGCTGAGTCTATATGGCTACTCTGTGTGGGGATGTGACAGTGTAGCTGTTGTGTTTCCTTTTGCTTTTCTAAATTCTTCTCCGTACTGTTTTCATTTGTGGCTCTAACTTTTTAAAAATTATTTTTGTGGAACTGAAGCCTATCTTGGTGATTGTGCAGCATCTACAGCCTAACTTGGACCTGTCTCTCCATCTGTGCTAACCACCAATCTGGACAGCTCAAAAATCAGTACTGGAGTGCTATACCTCTATAAATGGAGGCCTAGGTTCATGTCCCACCTCCTCTAGAGTGTATATAATAACAACATTAAATAGGTTCATTAGAAAATATCCACGAATCCATACTAACTGTTCAGCCAATATTATATATTATTTATTTTTCCCCTAGGCTAAATGTAACTTCTGTACTGCTTCAAGTGTTGACTGATGTATTTCCTGTGTTTTTCAGGTTTGAAATGTTGCTTTAGTTTTGTTTTAAAAGAGTAATTGCCATTGATCACTACATCATAATGTGTGTCCTTGTACCATTGCAATTAAGTATTAGTGCCCATCAAGCAATCCTTCAGTGCGCAGGCTATGGCCCCTGAAACCCACCTCACCGTTTTTGCTTCTGATTCCCCTCACTCCAAACCCCATGGTTCCCACTCTGCAGACTCCATCCTGTTTTCCCTCACCTTTTGTCTGGGATCTATCCCAATCTTGGATCTGAGTGGGATACAGTGATGCTAACAGCTCCTGCTGGTGCTGCTGGCATGAAAAACAGCTCTTGGTGAGCAGGACTCCTACCACTTTGGTGGTCCCTTAAGTAACTGAAGAACAATAGATTCATTTTGGACCACCTCCATTGAATTAATGTAGCTTTTCTGCCAATTCTTCAACCACTTTGAGACATGTTGTAACCTGATAAAGTTCCAGTTATTGTGTGCACTCTTAATACAACTGATCTTTGGCTTTGTTGTGTAAAGGTCCACAATTGGAAACCACCTTCAAAAGTTAAATGCATTTAACCCATTAGTTAATGAATTTGCACAACAAATTTGAAGGCTTCTCCAGAATAAAGAATTTGTCATTTGCAATACACTGGTAGTAGAAACTGACAATGACTAGTCATTTGCAGAATAGGAGTGGTTATTATCCTGGTCGAGTCCATGCTGGTTCACTGTAGAACAGACTAGTCAGTCCCATTTCCCCTACTATATACCATAGCTTGTTTGTTTATTTCCTTCAACTGCCCATCCAATATCAGTTTGAATCAATGATCATCTCTGCTTGCATCACTTTTATGAGCAGCAAATTTCAGATCATTTGCTATGTAATAATGTTCTTCACATCATCTATGCACTACTTAACCCAAATCTTACACGTGCCCCACTTGACCTTGCACCATTAACTTTTCTTTGTTTACCTTAACCAAATCATAAAATCATAATTATCTATATCTTATCAGAACTATTTTGTTCCAAGGGGATAAACCATAACTTTGTGTAGTTAAAATCCCTCATCCCTGGGACTATTCTGGTAAATCTTCTCAGCATCCATTCAAGGACCCTCACATTTTTCTAAAGCATGGAAACCAGGATTGTACTCGCAACTCTGTTTCTATCCTAGTCAGAACTTTGTAAATGTTCTGCATAACATTTTTCAATGTGTTCTGCCACCTTCAAAGATTTCACAAGAGACCTTGTCAAAAGCCTCACTGAACTCGATGTAAACCACATCAACTGCACTACCGTATCGATAGGTTTAGTCACTTTTCAGAATCTCAATTAAATTAATCTGACAGGATCTCCCATTAACAAGTCTGTGCTGACTATCCCTGATCAATCCTTGCCTTTCCAAGTATTAACCAATACTGTCTCTTAACAATTTTTTCAACAGTTGTCCTACCACTGACATCAGACTAACTGGTCTGTAAATACCTGGCCTATCCCTGCTGTCCTTTTTGAACAAAAGAGTCACATTAGCTATCTACCAGTCAGTTGGCAGTTCACTTGTAGCCAGCAAAATATTAAATATCGCCGCCAGGTCCCAGCAATGTCCTCCATTGCCTCCTTTAGCAGCCTGGATACATATTATCGGGTCCTGGAGCTTTATGCCAACTAAAGTATCTAATTTGTCCTCCTTATTAATCTCGCCATTCTACCTGAAATCCCTGGCTATTATCACTTTTTCATCAAAAATTCACAAAGGAGAATTGTACATGCCCTTGCCTTTTGGCTTCATGCACAGGTTGCCCCTTTGGTCTCTAATTGGCCCACTGTTTCCTTGGTAATCCTTTAATATACTTATAGAATGTCTAGGGGTTTTTCTTAATCCTATATGCCAAAGATATTTTATGGCCCCTTTTTCCCATTTTTTTTTAAACATCCCCATACACTTTTGAAGGGGCTTCCCTGTTTTTAATGTGCTGTACCTAACATATGTTTTCTCCTATTTCTTTTTCAAACTCTTAATATCTCTTGACATCCAGGGTTCTCTGGACTTGCTGCCCTTGTCCTCCACTCTTAGAGGAACATACTGGCCCTGAACCCTCACTATGCTACTTTTAAAAGACTTGCACTCTCCAAATGTAAATTTATCTGCAAGTAGCTGCTCCCAGTCAATGATTGCCGTATCCTGTGAAATGATATTGAAATTGGCTTTCTCCCAATTTAGAAACTTCTACACTATCCTTATTTCGTCCAATAATGAATTTGAAACTTATGGTTGCTATCACCAAAAAGGTCAGCCACTGTCAGTTCAACCACTTGACCGATTTCATCCTCTAGGATTATGTGTAGCCCTGCCCTTCTCTGGTCGGGCTATCTACGAACTAGCACAATGCCACCCTCACCCTGATGGTCACCTTTGTGTGTGGCTGCATCAAGCTGTGCGTGGATCCCTGATTCACAAACACCAAGTGTCACTACATATTGAGGTTCTAGCTGTCCCCGATATTGCGAAAGATGGGCCTGGCCTCGCTTGAAAACACCTTTGACCACAAGTCCATCAGGAAGTGGTCAGCATGTAGTGTCCTTGAGACCCTTCGGGAAAAGGAGTGGGGGGATCCTGTCGAGTGGCTCCCTGGGCAGACTGTCAAAGTCATTTGACAGAATGCCTTATTGCCAGAACTTTCCAACACGCACCAAGACATGGCTTGGCTGGTGGTGAGAAGGGCTCTGCCTGTGAGATCCTTTATGCACGCCCAGACTCTCTGCCGCACCACTGGCTGCCCTCGAAGCAGTTGTGGAGTGGATGAGACTGTCACACACCACCTTCTGGAATGTGCCTATGCAAAGGAAGTATGGAGAAGAATGCAATGGTGTTTGTCGAGGTTCGTCCCGAGCAGCTCTGTGACGAAGGACTCCGTGCTCTATGGTCTGTTCCCTGGGATGCACACAGACGAACGTGAACTGTGCCTGGAGAATCATCAACTCGGTCAAAGACACTTTTTGGTAGTCCAAAACCTGAAGGAATTGACCCCGACTGAGTGTTGCAGACTGGCACATTCCAAGGTCCAGGACTACGTGTTGAGGGACGCGCTGAAGCTTGGGGCAGCTGCCGCCAATGCACGGTGGGGAAAGACCACCGTGTAACGTCTGCTTGCCAAAGAAGAACAGGGGGCCCACTCAGCAATCAGGCTCCGCTGAATATATGGATGGTAAATGTACAGACCTGTATATACGAATGAGCAATTCCGATCTCTGTATGTAAAGAAATGCAAGGTGCGCCTGTGAATGGCACCACCAGTTGTACAGATCATCAAAATATTTTAGGAAAAGTATATTTTTGAAATTTAAAAAAAAATCTACGTACTAGCACAAAAAGCTCTCCTGGGTGCACTTTAAAAAAAAATTCCCCCCATCTATTCCTTTGTGCTCCCATATATCTTCTGCACATATCCTTCCTTCTGGAAGGTCGAGGCCATGCATTTGTAAATGCATATATAATATGTATGTTATATAGGTTTAAAACAAACAGTAGCTCTATGATTGCACTGTCTACCACCCTCCAGTCTAACCATCACAATTTTCCATGACTCGCTGTTTTCTTTCCTTACACCGATCCTTTTAACCGAGCTGACAGTGATCCTCCTAATCCATGAGGCTTAATTTCAGTAATCAGTCTTTATGCAGTATTATATCAAACACTTTCTTAAAATCCATTGGACAGCATCGATTACAAACTCTTCATCAACCTTGCATGTTACTTCATCAAAGATTAAATTTGGGTCAGACAAGCGCTCCCTGCCCTTTTAGAAATTTGTGTTGACTATCTTTGATTAACTAAATGTTTGCAAGTACTTGTTAATTTTTCTCAGGATTATTATTTCTAAAGCTTAACCGACTATTGATGTTAAGCTAACTGACCTTTAGTTGATAGGACTGTTCATATACTCGTTCATGTTCATATACTCCTACATACAGAGGGTGGTTCGCATATAGAATGAACTGCCAGAGGAATGGTGGATGCAGGTATAGTTACAACATTTAAAAGGCATGTGGATATGCAAATGAATATGAAAGATTTAGAAGGTTATGGGCTAAATGCAGACAAGGAAACTTAATAGTCACGAATAAGTTAGACCGAAAGGTCTTTTTCCATGCTGTATGATTCTATGACTGTATGATATTGCACTTGTTACTCTGCAGTTCCACAGCATGTCCTGTGTAGCTTTAAGTATGCAGTGCCAATTTTTTTTTAAGCCACTAAGTATATTTTTATCTAAGATGGATTCATAGAATTTTGAAGGACAGAATGCAGATCATCATGGTTATATCTGCTCTTTCAAGAGATGTCCAATTTTGTCCAGCACTATAATTTTTTTCCCCATATCTCTGCAAATTAGTCCTCTTCAAAATTGAAATAAAGCATTTTTTTTAGTCATCTAGGGACTTAGCCCAGATCAATGAACTGCAGTCACAACTTGAGGAATCCAATAAAGAGAAACAAGAACTACAAGAAAAGGTATGTAACTCATTTTATTGTCATAATACAGTTGTTCACAAGCAGAACTATGATTGCCTGCATGGCCTTTGTAATTTGCAACAACCTTTAGATTTGGACACCTGTTTTGTTAACTATGTGGCAAAGAGAATTCACTCGAGCTTATTTTGAATGGCCATCAATGAGAGAAAACAGCACAGTTTTGAACCCACAAACTATTCACCCTATTCCTTTTCCTGGGAATCGTTACTTGAAAACAGCGAGCAAGATTAAACAAATCACAAATTTATTCCATTTTGTCTACAATTGTGGTTTTATCCTGAACTCCTCTGTAACTTAGTTGCTTTGTTAAAGCCAAACTGAACAAAATGCTGAAGTAATCTGTTTACAGTTTTCAGATTGGGACACGGTGCAATACAATATGACATAAGAAAATGAGACTGTTTTACAAAGAGGAGCTAACTCTTTTAAATTTTGGCTTTGGATCACATTGTAAATGTAACTGCTATTCTTCATTAACACTTTTGTGCATTGCTTGTAATTATTTCTTTTCAAAGGTACTAATTTATTGACAGAATCCTTCACTCAATAAATTGATGTAGTTTGTGCTATCTGTTACAAAAACATTATGGGAAAAAAAAGCACTTTTAGGTGTAACAACAAAGTTACACAGAGAAAAGAACTTAAGTACTAGGAGCAAAGGTGTTTAAGTCAATTCCTTGATCTTGCTCCATCGCTCTGCTTTTTTGCCCACTCTCCATAATCCTTTAACCCATTATTAAATACAAATCTATTTATTCCCTCTTAAATTTAGTCAATGTCCTCGCATCTGCCATGCTGTGGGTTAGTGATTGATGATCCTCTGAGATAAGTGATTTCTCCTCATCTCTGTTTGAAATCTACTACCCTTTGTTCTAAGACTGGGACCTCTTGTTCTAGATTACACCACATAAATAAACTTCCTTTCTATGTTACTTCGTCAATCCCTTTTTGCATTTTATGTACCTCAGTTAGATAGCCTCTCATTCTTTTAAACTCCTGAGAGTATAGGTCTAAACTGCTCAATATCTCTTCATAAGACAAACCTTCCATCTCTGGAATCAGTCTAGTGAATATTTGAGATCAATGATGTGGGCAAAGGCACATTTATTTCCCATCTCTAACTGCTGGTGGAGTTGCAGTAATTGTGGAGTTCCAAGATTCTGACTTGACATAAATGAATAAATGGTGAGGAATGAAGGTGTGTGACATGGAAGTGAGTTTGGAGTAGAATTTTCCAGAAAGCGATTTCATTCAATTCTGGCACATCTCACTAAAGGTTTCTCCCCATGAGGCCTAGCAGGTTTTCTCTTGCTCACCTCATTACTTTTGTACTGTGTTTCTTTATGGTAGCCCAATCATTGTATTCTCCCAATCACCAAAGGTGAAGTACTTGCCAGTGCTGGGACACACCAGAATTCTTGGTGCCAGTCTATATTTGTACATCAGGCCAAACATTGGCAGCCCCAAGCTGCTGAATATGATTCCTGGACATGTCTCTCAAAGGAGAATTGGCACCCACCTTTCTGGACACGGACCTGGAGGGCTGTCCTCACAGCTAGTTTCTATCTAGTGAGTGGGAAAACGGGAAACTGCATATAATTGAGTTGACATCAAGTAAAAATGTGATCTTCGTGCATGCGAAAGGCTTTTTTCCATTCACTAGTGGGAATCTCATCTTGCCGTTAAACACTTGGCTGACATATGGGATCAAGAGCCTCTTCATTGGCCATCTCAACAGATTTTTCTCACCAGTGCCCCTACGGTTCAGAGCCGGGAAAATTTAACCAGATTGTCTCCCAGCTGCTGTTATTGTTCTTAATGGTAGAAGTCTTGGGCTAGGGAAGAGTTGTGAAATTAATCCTGGTGAGTTGCTGCAACACACCCATCGATAATGCAATCATATAAAACAAAGAACTAGATGCTGGAGATCTGAAACAAATAAAAACAGAAACTACTAGAAAAACTTAACAGGTCTGACAGCAGCTGCGATTTTACATTGTACATATTGTTACTACAGTGATTTATTGCTGTAAAAGATTAAAATTGCATCCACTGGCAGAAATGTCTTTTATACATCTTACTGCTTAGTCAAAGCAATAGTATTACATACCACTTACCCCTCGATTGCTGCATTCACATTTAAGTTAATATGACTTGTGTTATATATTGATTATTCTTCTTCCTATGCAACTTACCCCAGTTACAAGGACTTCAGAGTCAGCTAGAGTTCACAGAACAGTCCATGGTAGATAAATCCTTGGTGAGCAGACAAGAAGCCAAGATTCGTGAACTTGAAACCAAACTGGAATTTGAGAAAACTCAGGTCAAACGTCTTGAGGTATGCATTTGCAAATCAAAATCTTAATTGAGATTTATTTACATTCCATCTTATGATTAATCAAACACCTTCACGCTACTTGCTTTAAGATTGAAGTGACTTAGTAGCAAAAAATAACATCATACTCTACCTAATCAGTGGCTGCAGAGCTTAATTTCCACTTTAAATGCAGTTAAGGACTCTGGATTTGTACTGAATGGAATTTAGAAGAATGAGGCAAAATCTGATTGAAACTTACAGAATTCTGAGAGACCTGGATAGAGTTGAGGTGAAAAAGATGTTTCTACCCGTAACGGACTCTCTGACCCAAGGGCATATCCTCAGAGGGAAGGGATGATCCTTTAGAACTAAGATGAGGAGGAATTTCTTCAGCTAAGGGGTGATTAGTTTGTGCAACTTATTTGATGCAAATGGCTGTGGATGCCAAACTATTGAGGACATTTAAGTCAGAGCTAGATAGGTTCTTGATTGGTAAGGGGATCAAGGGTTATGTTTTGAGAAATATATCAGCCATGATTGAATGACAGAGCAGACCTGATGGGCCAAATGGCCTAATTCTGTTTCTGTATTTTATGTTTTATTATTTGTTTTCTCATGATCAAAAACAATTACAATTGGAAAGTTATTTTATTACTAATGTGTTTCACTGATGACTATATGTGACAAGAATAGCAAAACCAAGTCAAAGCCAACATATGCAGGTGGGGATTATTTGATGAAAATAAAACAGGAGAGAAATAGACTGTGAATGTGGCAAAATAGTAGTTGAGGATTTTAGCAATAAGGTGGAGAGGTTTTCTCTCTAAATCATGTTAAGTGCGAAGGCTAATGATTTTGGGTAAGGGATTTGATTTGGGGTAGGGAACTGAGACTGGGCTTAAGCAGAAAATCTGAGTTTTGTGCTTCTGATCTGAGATGAAAGTTAGGAAATTGATGGAAATACAAATGGAGAAATCTAACTGTTTGCAGTTAAATTAGTCTTGCCTACTCTTAACTAAGTTACAGCTCATCTAATCATGATGGTAATGAATGACCTTTATTATCCAACGTGAACAAATATTTGTGTACCTCTGAATGGTAAAAGTGACAAAAATCATCCCGAAAGTAGTAGAAAAGCCTGGGACGCAAAGGAGGGAGGGATATAAATGAAGTCTGACTCTATCCATTATTTCTGTAGCCACTGCCTTTAAGACCATAGGATGTAAGCCAATAAGTACAGAAGACTTGTCTGCCTCTAGTCCCATTAGTTTTCCAAATTACGTTTTCTTTAGTGATCATGATTGATTTATGTTCCTCCTTCCTTTGTCCTCCAGGCGTAACTTTTCCAAAATATTTGTTCAAGTCTGCCTTTTTTAAAAAACAAGTCATTCGCAGAATGAGGGCATCACTGGCTAGTCCCGTTTTTATTACCTATCCCAGATCATTTCCTTGGTTTGTCTTAGTAATTCTCCAGTTCAACACTTTAAGGACCTATGTTCATATCCTCCACTCTTTTCCTTTAGCATGAAGTCCACAAGGAAAACAATGATCTGTGCCTCCAATTAACCGACACCAACTTTTTAAAAGTATTCACCCTCACTTTTGAATATTTTTGTCTCTATTGTTCTGTGTTCTATTATACTATCAAATTTCATCAGTTGAGAAGTCTGCATCTAGTTTTGCAATTATAGTGTGAGTGGAATGTATCAACAATAACAGAAACCAAATCACAACAGAATAATGATCCGTTCGATTTTTGCCTTCTCTCCTCTTCTGGCATTCAAGCACTAACTTCTCTGAGTATTTTTGCACAATTGTTATTCTTGCTTGGCTTCATTGTGCCTGTCCTGTCATAGATCCATTGCCTCCAACACACTCCCTATATATTACTTAGTCCCCTCTGTTGAACCTCAGGACATAATGCATAGTTTCCATCACTTTTCTTATTTGTATGCTTCTAATTGGCAAAGTCATAAAGGAGCATGGGATCAAACACACTGATACCTATCTCCAACGTTATACTTCCCCTTTCAAGTTTGACAGTAACGGTACATTCTCTGCCATCAAGATTAAATGAGCTGTGAATTAGTTTAGAATAGGCAAAACTAATTAACCAAAATTCATGAAAACCGTTAGATTCCTTTATTTGTAGCTCCATCAATCTCTTTGCTTCTGATCGGAGATCAGAGTTCAAAACTCGGCAATCTTCTAAAATTACCTAGATTCTGTAAAGTTTCCAGTGAGTTGGCAAATTACGCATTTAACACCTCTATTCAGGAAAAGAGGAAGACTGATATCAGGAAATTCTAGGTCACTTATTTAACACCTATCATTGGGAAATTGCTGGAGTGCATTATTTAGGAAATACAGCTAGGGGGTTTAGCAAATCATCATAACTGTCAGACAGAGTCAACATGGTTTTCAGTAAGGGAAATTTTATGTGAAAAATGTATTACACAAAAATTTAAGGCTGTAATAAGCAGGCTGAATGAAAGAGCATGAGTAGATGTAGTGTGTGTGGATTTCCGTGTTTACGAAGGTAGCGCATCTTTTAAAACAAAAACCTGCATAACAGAAGAGCAGATGATGATGTGGCAGTTCTATTAACATAGAATTCCTACTGTGCAGAAAGAGGCCATTAAGCCCATAGTCTACACTGACCATCTGAAGAGCATCCCACTCTATCCCCATAACCCTGCATTTATCATGGCTTATCCACCTAACCTGCAAATCTCTGGACATCACAGGGCAATTTAGCATGGCCAGTCCACTTAATCTACACATCTATGTACCGTGGGAGGAAATTCACGCAGACACACAGTGTGCAAACTCCAAACAGCAGTTGCCCAAGGCTGGAATTGAACCAGTGTCTCTGATGCTGTGAAGCAGCAGTGCTGTACCACTGTGCCAACCTGAGTAGAACAATGAGAAGAAGCAGTAGGAGAAATGGTTGGCAAACTGCAAATAGTGGAGAGCCACAGAGATTAGTACTAGAATCTTGACTATCTATAATCCATATTAGTAAATTAGATGAAGTGACTTGCAATGCTATAGCCAAATTCACTCTTGAGACAAAACTGAGTAAATATAGAAAGTTGTGTAGAGGATACAAAGAGTCTACAAATTGATTTAGATAGGCAAAATCTGCCACATGCAATATGGTGTGGAAAAATGATGAGGTTGCTCATTTTGGTGCACAGACTAGAAAAACAGATATTTCCTCTCATGACATCTGGAACCAGGGGCCACAATTTAAAATTAAGAGATCTCCCATTTAAGGTGGAGATGAGAGAGCATTTCTTTTTCTGATAATTGATAATCTTTGGAGTTTTCTTCCACAGAGCTGTGAAAGCCAAGTTGATTTGGATAGATTTTTAATTGACAAAGAAATCAAAGATTTTTGAGGATAAGTAAGAAAGTCGAGTCCTCAAAGAGATTCAGGGTAAATAGCTGTCCCAGATAATTTGTGACCATCCCGTGAGACCATAAGAGATAGGAATTGAGTAGGCCATTTGGTCCCTCAAGCCTGTTCCACAATTAAATAGGCTCATGGCTGATCTAAGGTTCCTCACATCCACGTTCCTGCCATTGATTCTACTAGATAAGAATCTATCTATTTCAGCCTTAAGTAGGCAAAATTGAAATGTTTTTTCCGAATACCATGTTGCTTGCTGCCAGATTGCAGGTTGTCCTATATTTCAGCCTGTTAAATCTCACCCATGTGATCCTCCAGGCAACCAGCTTTTAATGGTTGGGAAGAACCTGCCTTTCTCGTCACTTTACCACCCACCACGACCAACTTGAGTTAAGATTGCCAGATTCAATGGGCCAAATGGCCGACTTCTACTGCTGCTTTTTAGAATCTTGGGATCCTCCTAGTAAGTTCAAATGGGGGCCAGAAACTGAATGTGCTCACGTCAGATTTTCACTAACCTTAGCTAACTAATGATCAGAAGGTAGGCTTGCCATTGAGTTAAGATTGGAAGTTGAACTCTTGAAGCTCAAAGGCAAATATGAGGTCTTCCAGATTGCAAGTGACAGTATAATGCTTCTGAAAGTAACTGAGGAATAGTGCACCCCAAACTGCACCATCTGTTCCCAATCTTTTTAACTTCAAATACGAGATAGATTCAGCAGCTGGGCCACGATTGTGGAAAATGAATTCCTTCAAATGGTGGTCTGAGATTACAGCTGTGACCAGAACAGCTCCCTAGAGCTGTGATAACCCTCCCTAGAGCACCATAACTTCCACACCACATACCATCTGGCCCCGACTCCCAACCCCAAACTCCTTCTGCCACAGCAGCAGCTACAAAGATTGCTTCCCCAAGAGTCTCATTGTAAAATCTGTTAGCCCCCGACAATTGGACTTAAGCAGTCATTACCTTTTTATGCTGTCTTTACAGGAGAGTTTTTTCCTCTTCAGTTATGAGTGAGTCTTTATGTCTTAGTAATGTGCTGGCAAGTGCAGTTAAAAAAAAAAACCTTCTAACTGAACACAACTTTGTTTGTTTGTTGATAGCTCTTTTAAATATTTTCTGAGCTGCATTTGGGGTAATTACTTCATTTAAATAAAAAGATTGTAATCCAACAGGATTACATTAATTATTGATCAAGCGTTTTTGTATTTTGAATTATGGTAAACAGTGTTCCTAGAAATGTATTTGCAGTTATGGATTGGATATAGTAATGATTAAAACAATCAAAAAATATCACAGTGAAGTACAGAAATAATGTTATATATTTCAAATTTGTCACCCTTGAGATTGAGGTCATGCATGTTTTCAGACTTTTCCTGGATTTTGGATTACCCATTACCCAACATGTGTAAACTCACAGTAGATTCCTGGTCTGTATTCAAATTACACATTTTCAGCAAAAGGTTCAATCCACCACCCCATGAATGAGTTGGATATTGAGAAAATGCTGTCAAAGATGCCTGCTGAATGCAAATAAATGCTGTAAGTATGGAGCACTCAAAGCATAAAATATCTCATTTCTGGACAGACAAATTTGAGATAATGTATCTGTACATCAAAGTGAATACCCTTCATTTTATCATTTGTATCGTCCATTTATCATTATGGTCCAATATTAATGTAGGTGCCACTGTTCAAGATAGACATTAACAAACTAAATTACAGAAACAAAGATGTACAAGCCGCACCATTAAATATTTTTCAGGGTTGCTGTCATCAAATTGACATTAATTCCTACAGATGTGCATGCCAGCTTCAATGAATAACTTGATGATGTACTTCAGTGCAATTAAATGTGTCTTCAGTGATTTGGGATGTTTCTGGAAAATGTGATGCCTGCTTTTAAATACAGGTTCTTTCTAACTGAACCAATTTCAGATCATACTCTACATTTACCCTGAAGCACTCTGGTCTCGTGTGAGGAAAATCTATTAATGGCAGTTCCTATTTCCATGGAAAATTATCAGTGGTTGCATTACCAGAATCCTCATTCTGTTTTCTAGTTACCTTTGTTACAGTCTTTATATCTGAATGCCAAGGTACCATTTTCTAGAATACTCCTGTCTAGGTTCATACCCAGTAAGGCCGCTGAGAACTAGGGAGCGAGGTAAAACTGGCTAAATCTAATTTTTTAAATGTTTTTTTTATTTATTTATTTATTTATTTATTTATTTATTTATATATATATATATATATATATATAAACTGTGTTTAATTAAGATTTTCCCTCATCTTAACTAGAAAAATAAAATTCCTGAAGGTTTGAATGATTAGAGCTGTAATAGAATAGTTTTTATTCCCAGACATGAAAAGATGCTAAGAATATCTCTTTTTGTAGCTGCTTATATTTTTACTGTTGTTGCACAGACCCTGGTTAGTCGTCTCAAGGAAAACTTGGAAAAGCTGGGAGAAGAGAGAGATCAGAGGGCGGCTGCTGAAAATCGGGAAAAGGAGCAAAATAAACGATTGCAGCGGCAGCACAGGGATCTAAAGGAAGAACTGGGAGAAGTTAGCAAGAAAGAAGCTGAAGCCAGCCGCAAAAAACATGAGCTGGTATGGGAACATCTATTCCTCTGTAGGACAGCTGCTTGTCTATTCATTATTTTCTTAATAATATAAAGTAGTATTGCTGAGACTGTATTTTTGCAAAAAATAGTGATTTTTTTAAAATAACTGTCAAAATGCTATGTTCATTAGTAGTTTCTATATTTGAAGAATGTAAATTTTTAGCAATGCAATGCCTGGAGTTTTACTATTAAACAATATTAACAAAGCTATAGTTTAATTAAGTTACTTCTAAACTGAAAAGGAAACAATATGTGTATTTACACGAGTGGGCATAAATTTTGCAGAGCTATCTCCTATGAGTTCTAGTTAGTTTCCAGATACATGGGCAACTGTGCATTTACAGTCACTAAATCATGCAATTAAATGTACTGAAATTAAATCTATTCTGGTTTTATGTATATACATCAGAATTATTCCTTGTACGAAAAGGCGCTATTATGCATATTGAAAGGGGGAGAAAAAAAAACATTTGCAGGTGCTATCACCTTGCTAGGGCTATTGTTTTTTTTTGTTTGTAACATCATAGTAAGCTTGGATATATCTCTTTTGGCTAAAGAGAAAATTTGCTGCCTATTCTAAATGGCAATTTTTGATGTCAACCTAAATTATGAGTGAATTTGAATGACCCAACCTTGGTGATCAGAATCATAGAAAATGTAGAATCATAGAAAACATAGAAACAGAAAGTAAGAGTAGGCCATTTAGCCATTGAAACTCCCCCCATGTTCATGGCTGATCAACTCTGTGCCTTGTTCCTGCTTTCTCCTCATACCCTTTTGATCCCTTTAGCTCTAAGAAATTCATATAACTCTTCCGTGAAACATTCAACATTATAGCCGCAGTGCTTTCTGTGGCAGAGAATTGCACAAGCTCTCCTCCCTGGGTGAAAAATCTTTCCTCATTGACCTGAGTGGCCTACCCCATATACTTAAACTGTGACTGTCATTCTGAACTACCCTGGTCATCAGGAGCATCATTCCTGCGTTTACCAGGTTTAGGTCTGTTAGAATGTTTTGTTTCCATGAGATTCCCCCTCATTCTTCTAAATTCCAGAGAATATGGTCGTAACCGATCACTCTGTCATCCCAGAAACCACTCTGGTATATCTTCGTTGCACTTGCTCCGTAGCCATAATATCCTTCCTCAGACGAGGCCAAAACAGCACACAATATTCCACGTGTGATCTCATCAAAGTCCTGTGCAACTGGAGCAAGACAGCCCTGCTGCTGTAATAGAATCCTCTCGCTTTGAAGTTCAACATACCATCTGCTTTCTTCACTCCTGCTGCACCTGCATGCTTACTTTCAGTGGCTGGTGTACAAGGACACTCAGGTTTCATTGTACCCCTCTTCTTCTCAATCTATCACGTACAGATGACAATCTGCCTCTCTGTTTTTGCTAACCTCACATTTATTCTCAATATGCTTCAAATGCCATGAAGCCCAAGCCCTGTTGTATTCATGTGCACTTTGAAGACACTTATAGGTAGTAGGTAAGAAGGATTGTAAGTTTTTCCCTATTTAAAGATATTTTATCAATCCATCGCTTGGGTTTCTTTCACAGGAAATGGATATTGAAAGTCTTGAAGCTGCAAATCAGAGCCTACAGTCTGACCTTAAACTTGCTTTTAAAAGAATAGGAGATTTGCAAGCAGCAATTGAAGATGAAATGGAGAGTGATGAAAATGAAGATCTTATCAACAGGTATTTTGCCTGTCTCAAGTATGTTTTAAAGTTTCGTTTTCATATCTACCTAGGCAAAGGTTGTTTCAAAGATGCAAATATGTGTAAACAGCATTAAAAATATGACCTTTCTGCAATTGTCTGCTGTGACGTTTTGGGCAGACTTTTGTTTTAACACACACACGCAATATCTTTAGCCTCAGAACAATATTGTAGACAACCTTTCAATCATGCTTGGCTGCATGATTAAAACATCTCTCACGCTTAAAATTACAGGTGAAACTATAAGCTGTTTCTACTAGCAGTGTTGTGCTGTATTATTTCATAGTGTTGCTGTGAGAAGTTCAGGAAACAGTTTTCAGAGGTGTATATGGTAGGTGCTATTAATTTAGTCAATTTAGAGAAGTAGTGTCTTAGATATTCATGTGTATTTTTCTTTAGCTTGGAGTTTCAAATTTGTTTTATCTTTAAAATATTAGATGTAGTTTTTAAAACAAAGACCGTTTTATTTGAGCTATTGTTTGCAGAAAGTTTGTCTTCATTTTCTTTTTGCATTTGTCAATTTGTTTGTAATAGCATTTATGTACACTCTTTGTGTATCAAGTTATCTCCCCTTCTGCACCACAGACTTGTTTATTTTTGGGCATTTTGTGCTTACTTTTATTTACAGTTTGCAAGATATGGTGGCAAAGTATCAGAGAAGAAAGAATAAAATGTGAGAACCCTACCTGAATGACATATCCAAATCTAACCTCAGCATGAAGTTAACCTTGTTTCTTCTTGCATGACATCCGTTTAAAGCAGAAGCGTGCATGTGTCTATGAACCAAAATAATTCTACCAAATGCGATTCCTACCCTTTTCGAGAAGTGGTATCAGTTAGGCTAATTTATTTGGATTATACAATACTATAATTGTCAATATCAAGGACATCAGCTTGTGAAAAACAGTAGAACAATGAAGTTGAATGTACTTCTAACAGTGATACAAAGAGTATCTGTACCATGAACAATATTAATGCCAATATAAAACACTTTACAGAATTATAAAAAAGTATGCAGTTTTTAATAGGTTGTCAACGACATCATTAATTGAGTGCATCAATTACGTTTTCCCAATGGTGCTTGTAACTAAGTTTTTAAAACTGCAGTGACTAATAGGAATTCCAGTGCCATTATGCATGATACATACAATTTATTTTGCCTGGATATAGTATTTGTGCAGTAGGTACAGTTTCACAGTACATACTATAATTCTGCATTCTTTTATTCACACACAGGATGTGACCATAGTGTCATACAGCATGGAAAAGACCATTCAGTCCAACTAGTTTATGCTGACATGTTCCCAAACGTTCCCTGCACTTGGCCCATTACCCCTGCAAATCTTTCCTACTCATGTACTTATCCAAATGTTTTTTAAACATTGTAACTACACCTGCATCTACTACTTTCTCTGGCAGTTCAATCCATACATAAATCACTCTGTATAAAAAAAAGTTGTCCCTCATGTCTTTTTTTTAGATCTTTCTCCTCACCTTAAAACTATGCTCCCTAGTTTTGAACTCACCCACATTAGGGAAAAGACCTTTGCTATCCATTTTATCTATGCCCCTCATGATTTCTAAACCTTTCTAACATCATCCCTCAACCTTCTACGCTCCAGTGAAAAAAGTTCGCAGCCTATTTTTATAATTCAAACTCTCCATTCCCAGCCACATCCTGGTGAATATTTACTGAACCCTCTCAAGTTTAATAATTCCCTTCGTATAAGAGGGAAATTAGTGATTGTGTGTGGAATGAACTTCCAGGGGAAGTGGTGGATGCGTGTTCAGTTACAACATTCAAATTAAGTAATAATACTTTGGCTAAGTACACAAAGAAATGTTTGGAGGGATGTGGGTAGACAGGTGGGAATAGTTCCGCTTGGGATTATGGTCGGCATGGACTAGTTGGACCAAAAGGTCTGTTACCATGCTCAATGGCTCTATAACTGCACACAGTACTCCAGACGAGGATACTCACTAACGTCCTGTACAATCTCAAAATGATGTCCCAACTCCTATGCTAATAAGTCTGAGCAATGAAGACAAGTGTACTAAACATCATCACCACCACCTTGTCTACCTATATGCAAATTCCAAAGAATTACTTACCTGAACCCCTAGGTGTCTCTGTTTTACAACATTACACAAGGCTCTACTTTTAACTGCATAAGTCCTGCCCTTGTTTGTATTACCATAATGCAACACCTTGCATTTATCCAAATTAGACTCTGTAGAGTCCATCTGCCACTTCTCAATCTTAACCCTATTGATCAAGATCTGTTTGTAATCTTAGATAACCTTCTTCAGTGTTCATTCACTACACCGCCAGTTTTGGTGTCACCCCAAATGGCCTTACTTCCACTCCTATGTCTTATGGTCTTAAATTATGCCTGCTATATTCTCATCCAAATGGACATAGACTCAGAGAGACCATACAGCATGGAAACAGAATCTTCAGTCCAACTCGTCCATGACCTGATATCCTAAATAAATCTAGTCCCGTTTGCCAGCATTTGGCCCATATCCCTCAAAACCCTTCCTATTCACATACCTATCCACATGCCTTTTAAATGTTGTAATTGTACCAGCCTCCACCACTTCCTCTGGCAGCTCATTCCATACACATACCACACTCTGCATGAAAAGCTTGCCTCTTGGGTTCCTTTTTATATCTCTTTCCTCTTGCCTTAAACCTATACCCTCTAATTTTGGAGGCCCCCATGCAACACCTTGTCTATTTACCCTATCCTTGCCCTTCATGATTTTATACATCTCCGTAAATTCACCTCTCAGCCCCTGACACTCCAGGCAAAATAGCCCCAGTCTACTCAGCCTCTCCCTACAGCACAAACCCTCCAACCCTGGCAACATCCTTGTAAATCTTTTCTGAATTCTTGGATGTTTCACAATGCCTTATATCCTCTTCATAACCTACTTTTCATTGACCTTAGCAAATTTAGCTACGATATCTTCCATCCCTTCGTGCAAGTCATTTATACAAATTACAAGATCTTGAAACCTGAGTATTAATCCCTGTGCCCACGTACTGATATCATGCATATAGAAAATGACCACTTATGCCTATTGTTTCATGGGAGCCAATCTTCTTTCTCTGCCAGTATATTGCCCCCTTCACTACAAGGTTTTATTCTATGCAATGATCTTTGATGTGGCACCTTATGAAATAAGTTGTGAAAATTTAAGTACAGTACATCCACCATCCACCACCATTTTCCCGAACAGATATTAACTGGCCTGTAGTTTCATGCTTTCTGTCACTTTCCCTTTTTGAATAAAGGAGTTGCATTTGCTAAATTGCAATCTAATGAAATCTTCCCAACATCTAGGGAATTTTGGAGAAGTAAATTCAATGCACCAACAATCTCACTAGCCATTTCTTTCAAGACATTTCAATAAAATCCATCAGGATCCCAGAAATTGTTAGCTAAAGCCTCCAATAATTTGCACTTTTTAGTGAATGTAATTTGCTGGAGTACCTCCCTCAATTCCATTTCCTGATTGACCGCTTTCTCCAGTGTTACCTTGTATCCTCCGTCATAAAGACCGATACAAAAAAGCCGTTCAATTCATCTGCTATGTCCAAATACTGGTCTTGGTTTCACTTCTGTCTCTTTAAATGTAAAATTCAATCTTTTTTTTTTGGTCGCTACCACCTAGGGGCATCTTTGCCATAAGGTCATTCATTAGTTACTCCAGTCTTGTTGTATTGTATAACATTAGATCCAGTTTAGTTTGCTATCTGGTCAGCTCAAAAATATGTTGAAATAAGAAATATCCTGAAAACATTCCAGACTTCTGGTCTGGGCTACCTTTGCCCATCTGCTGTTTCCAGCCTATATGTACATTACAGTCCCTCCATGACTATCAGCCTACCTTTCTGATAAATAAACACAATTTTGGAGAATCTCAGCAGATCTGGCAATTCATGTGGAGAGATAGACAGTTGATGTTTCGAGCCCAGTTACAGATTCATACAGCACGGAAACAGATCCTTCAGCCCAAAATCATTTATGTAAATGAGAGACTCATCCCCCATTGGGTTAAGTGCCCCAGTTAAGTGTCAGCCACTTTGCTGGTAGTCTGGAGTCACATGCAGGGCAGACTAGGTGAAGACGACAGTTACCTTCCCTAAAGGATGCAAGGAAACTTCTTTGAACAAATGACAATGGTTTTATGGTCATCATTACACTCTTAATTCCAAATTTATTTTATTATTGAGTTCAAATTCCACCATCTGCCATGGCATACTTTGAACCTAGGTCTCCAAATCATTTCCTGGGATCTCTGGATTACTAATCCAGTGTCAATATTGTCCATCCCACTACACCATTGTCTCCCTATGAAACAATGCAATTGGAACATAATACCATGCCACTGACAGCATTTGTTTCCTTTCTGCCTGTGATCAGTATATTTTGTATGTGAGGTATTTCTTACTGTTAGAGTAATTGTCCCACTTTGAAGAATTTCAGCAGCAAGTTTTTTGAGTTTTAAACTAAAGACGGTTATATCTCATACTTGCCCCAGAGGTTTCAAAATGCATCATCACTTCCTCAACCCATCCGATCAGTCATCCCAAGAATGGATACAAATTAAGAAGACAGCAATATAATTACAGTTCATAATTTTCTCAGTCTTATCTGGAGCAAGCCTGTAGTTTCTTAGATGAGTTGCTCCTTTGGTTAGAGTGAAGGTCTTGGAAAGCAGACCAAATTGTGAAGCTGTCATTGAATTATACAGTTGTAGTTCACTGCATGACATTCAAGAAGGTTTGGAAGCTTGATAAATGCAGAGGAATATCACTCCTAATCAAAGATGGTATTGATGTGATAGTTAGAGATAACTTAGTTCAGGAGATCAGGATGTAGAATTATTTCAGGTGTACATTAGGAATATTACAGGGGGAAAAAAATCACTTTACGGTGTGATCCACAAAGCCCATAACAGTAATCACCGTGTAGGGAGAGGTATACAAGAAATATGTTGTGCACGTGGTAAAGGGATTGCAATAATGAGGTGATTTCAATTCTTACATTAACTGGAAAAATCAGATTATAAATAGTAACCTTGATGAAGAGTTTATAGAATGCTTTCAAGATTAGTTTCTTAGAGCAGTATATTCTGGAAGTGACCAGAGAGCAAGCTATAATTGGCTTAATATTGCAAAATGTGACAAGATTAAGTAATGACCTCAAAAAAAAACATCTAGGGAGAAAAGATCATAATCTGACTGGATTTTACATCCAGTTTGAAAATGAGTCTAAGATTAGAATTTTAAACAAGTAAAGTATGCGTTCATATTCAAAATTTCTTCCTTACCACAACCATGTTCTCAGCAATAAGATACAAATGAACTAGTTTAACAGTTATCTGCACTTAAAACTCCTCTTCCTTTGCTGTGCAAATTTTAGGCGTGACTTTTGTATGCACTCTATTTTAGGTGTCTTCAAAACTAATTGTCAAAATTGAAAGTTGAACCCAAGAAATAACTTGAAAATGATGATGAGCACTGGAAGTAACCAAATGATATCCTCAACTGTTACTAGTATTATTTTTCCAGAAATCTTTCATGTCAGGAAGTAGAGTGTGAGCAGGGCTATATGTTTAAATGTCAGAAATTTTATTGTGGTTGAGCATATTATCACAAATGCCACAAAACAAACTAAAATCATAAATGATGGCATTGGAATTTTACACTCCGTGTATCTGAGCTGCTGAAGTAGAAATAACCCAAAATTCAGCTTTGGCTTGTGATAAGCTATATGGATAATCGATCTCTGGATTAAAGTGGGCAACCTCACCCAGGTTATCTGTTCCAAATGGTTATTCGAGAAGAAGTGACTATAGCCCTACTGAACAATACATCTTCCTCAGAGACTACTGATGATGGTTTAATCCTAAGGATAACAATATTTCAAGCAAGGGCAAAAGTTGAAGAATCTTTCATGGTAACCTCCGCCAATGCAGAAGTTTAAACCATTCTATTGGTATCATTCTGCATCGCAAGTCAGCTGTTCAGACAGCTGGGCTAACTGCATCGTGTAGTTATTCGGTGACCTCTGCTGGACATGACCATGTGGACCTTGGTTGAGTACAGAACTTGGCTCAGCATTCATGCCCTAACACCCAAAAAACATGGCAACATTAGTATCATGGTTGACAAATGAATTCTCTGTGGAGAGCAGAAGTTAATACTTCAAGTCCAGTATGACTAGTCTTCAGAACTGGAGAATTTTGATTTCAGTTCTAAAGAAGAGTCATGTCAAACTCAAAAATTAACCCTCGAGTCATGAATGACAGTGTTTCAAGAGGGGAAAGGATAAAACATATTAAACAAAAATAGGTGCATAATATGAATGCTAACACGGCTGGAAGTTTATAGCTAAAATTTCATTAGTAGGGAAACAAATAATTGTGATCTGTTGTTTATAGTGATGAACTTTATGATTTTAAATATAACTGCTATTATAAGTTGTTGTCTTATTAGTAGTATGTTATTATCCTTTAAAGAGGCAGCATCATAACGTCAGCACTATATCATAGCGTGGTACCAGAAGATATAAAGGTCTCAAACTCCATCTTAATTTGGGCACTTTACAGCATAAGACTCTGACGGAATGACACTACTTTTCATAACCAAATATCCTAATACTAGCCCAGACACTTCTGTATCCGTGAATCTAAAATTTGTACATAAAGGAGCAGTAATAAACATCTGTTAGATTCTTCAATATCATGTTACCCACACCTAGTTCTTATGTTATGGTAGATAACACAAACATTGCTGTGTTGGTCACAAATACTTTGCTCGAGGCAAAGCCCAACCCTCTCATAACTATTAATGGGCCTGTTACCTTGGCTAACTGCATCTGCAAATTAAAAGTTAAAATATGACATGTTAAATAATGCAGAAAGCTACTAACCACTGCTGTGTGCTGGAAAGTAGCACAAGCAATATATATTTATAATTTGGACACCTTCTTACTGTGAGTGTTATATTCTCCCTTTTCTTTTGATGTGAATGCACTATCAAGCCTCAAAGGGAGATACATAAACATTAAAACATGTTTTTCACTGCATGTCTTGGAACAGTGAGGGTGATTCAGACACGGATTCTGAAGTTGATGAACGTGTCGATGACGTCAAATCCTGGCTGTCAAAGAACAAGGGCTCAGCCAAAACATATTCAGATGACGGAAGCCTAAAAAGTTCAAGGTTAGTAGAAAATCTGAATTAATTCAATAGTTTTTTTTGTAAATGGTAAATGCTTTCAACACCAACATTTAAGTAAATATGTATTAACTTGTATTATTTTAGCAGAATATAAAGTTGAATATTGATATAATTTAAAAATTATATTGCCGACCAATATTTTAATCTTAACCATTTTATATCTGTCAGTAAGTAATACTCCTTTTATGTATAATGACAAAGTTTAAAAGATACTTTATGGAAATTGCTCTGAATTGCTCTGAAATTGCTAACTTATTTACTTACTTGGACATATTTTCTTCAGTCACAGGTGGGACATTGGACACTCCTTAAAACCTTTATGCACATTTCCTTCTCCCTTGTCTCATAAATTGAGCTCATCACAACCATTTACTTCAAAGCTATTTTCATGTGCCTTTTGCTTTTATTTCCCCTTTTATTGTCTATTACTACCGTTGGTGTTTAATTTTTGTACAATATACATACTTTCTTTTATGATTAATTTGATTTTCTTTCTCTTTGTTTCCTGTTTGTCTATTAACCAGATTTTCTCTTAGTTTGGACCTGAAGGAGGGAAAGGAAGGGAAAGACTTAAAAGAAGGGAAGGAAGTGGAGGACGTTAGACCAGTTTCTGTAATGAGTTCTCTCAGCTATCGTAAAAGAGGGAATATGAAGGATTCTCTTAGTGGTAAAAGCAGTAATGATCCCCTTCTGACAGCACTCAGTAAGGAACGATCAACGTCACCAGATAGGTCTTTTCGAAGAATAAAGAAAACCACCAGTACAGACAATTTGAATGACAATGTCTCTGTTACTTCTTGGAAAAAGTCCCAAGGTGTCGAAGACTTGGATGATAAGGGATCTGTTATTTCTCAGGCATATTCAGAGGCCACAAATCGAGCTAGAAAAGGACTGGACAGGAGATGGGCCATGAATAGTCCTGACTTTGACAAAGCTTCTGCTGTATCAGTTCCTGTAAGTCGTATTTCAACATGGCGAGGCTTGGAAGCTGAGGATGATATCAAATCATCTGTGAGTTTTGCTATAAACAGTCCTTCATCTAGCCTGAGACGAAGTCTTTCAAGACTTGATGACAATCAGACTGACTTATTCAGTCCGGTTAGCCCATTGCTCAGCCGTAAGTCAGAAGTAGGAATGCAAAGTCCTACACTTAGTGGTCGTACAGCTTCAAGATTATCTTTCACTAAAAGTAGATTTGGTGAGATGGATGATGATGATGCTGCTGTCAGTGTAGTACAAAGTGAAAGATCATCATATAGTCAGCAATCTGTAGGGCGCAGCTTTAGTGTTCCTGCCAGACCTAGATCTTCTGCTTCAGATGATATGCAACTGGATAGTTCTAATATAAAACCTGTGGGCCACAGGAATTATTTGGATCCTGATTTAGAAGCTGCCATTAATGAAGTTCTGAATTATAAACCAGTTACATTCAAAAGAACAAGTCTAGACCCAGACACTGAAGAGGATGAGGAAAAAGTAAGTAAACAGCCATCCATCCCGTTAAGATCCTCTTCCTCTCTAGATTTCAGTAAGCCACAAAGTAAGAAAAGCAAAAAGAGCAGAAGTTTAGATTCTGAATCATCTGAATCAGAAAGTGAGCAAAGAAAGAAAGTTTCCAAGAAACACTCTAAGAAGTCTAAGAAGAAATCAAAGAAAAAGGAAAGTGACTCTGAGTCATCTGAATCTTCGTCAAGTTCCTCCACTTCAGGGTCCACAGTTTCATATCGAAGCATCAATAGTATCAAACGAGGTGCAAAAAAGAGAGAATCTAATTCAGAAGATGAATTGGATAAAGGAAGCAAAGCTGAGAAGTCTGGAAAGAAAACAAAGAAAAGCAGCAAAAATAAAATGAAGCAAGTAGACAGTGTGATGATGAAGTACTTATACAGACCAGAAAGTGACGAGTAAAGTAGGTCCATCTGAATTCTGCTTGGAATGTAGCATTGAAAATGCATGACTATTTTTACTTCACTTCTCTTAACTGAAACTTACTAATTGAAAAATTACGCAGTTTATACTTTAATCTCAAGCATGCTGTACTCTGTAGCAGTAATAATGTAATGCAGAACAGAACCGAGTGGTACATTGAATTGGGTATAGGACAGTATAGAAATTACAGCCTCCTTTATGGAATAAGTGTTGTTCTGGCAACTAAAAGTTCTAATGTTAAAGATGGTTTTGATTGTTCAATGGGCAAGGGTACAGCAAAAACCTAGCTATAATTTGGTTCAAGTTGATCATCTCACTTGTAGAGACTACTGAATGGCTGGTGTGGGAAATGGGAGAAATAAAAGTCTCATAGTGGAGGATGTTCTTCAGAGTTCAGGGCAAAATTAAGGGTCTTTGCATTAGTGTGCACATATGGAATTGCTTCATGTTGATTTTAACTGAAAAATGTGTTGCTGGAAAAGCGCAGCAGGTCAGGCAGCATCGAAGGAGCAGGAAAATCGACGTTTCGGGCATAAGCCCTTCTTCAGGAATGAGGCAGGTGTGCCAAGCAGGTTAAGATAAAAGGTAGGGAGGAGGGACTTGGGGGAGGGGCATTGGGAATGCGATAGGTGGAAGGAGGTTAAGGTGAGGATGATAGGCCGGAGAGGGGGTGGGGGCGGAGAGGTCGGGAAGAAGATTGCAGGTCAAGAAAGCGGTGCTGAGTCCGAGGGTTAGGACTGAGATAAGGTGGAGGGTGGGGAAATGAGGAAGCTGGAGAAATCTGCATTCATCCCTTGTGGTTGGAGGGTTCCTAGGCAGAAGATAAGGCGCTTTTCCTCCAGGCGTCGTCTTGCCATGGTCTAGCGATGGAGGAGGCCAAGGACCTGCATGTCCTTGGCAGAGTGGGAGGGGGAGTTAAAGTGATCAGCCACAGGGCGGTTGGGTTGGTTGGTGCGGGTGTCCCAGAGGTGTTCTCTGAAACATTCTGCAAGTAGGCGGCCTAATCTCCCCAATGTAGAGGAGGCCACATCGGGTGCAGCGGATGCAGTCAATGATGTGTGTGGAGGTGCAGGTGAATTTGTGACGGATATGGAAGGATCTCTTGAGGCCTTGGAGGAAAGTGAGGGGAGAGGTGTGGGCGCAAGTTTTGCATTTCTTGCAGTTGCAGGGGAAGGTGGCAGGAGTGGAGGTTGGGTTGGTGGGGGTGTGGGCCTGACGAGGGAGTGGTCTTTCCAGAAAGGAGAGGTCCTTGACCTCTTCCATCGCTAGACCATGGCCACACGACGTCTGGAGGAAGAGTGCCTTATCTACCTAAAGACCACTCCCTCTACGACTCCCTTGTCCGATCCATTCTCCCCACTAACCCAACCTCCACTCCCGGCACCTTCCCCTGCAACCGCAAGAAATGCAAAACTTGCGCCCACGCCTCCCCCCTCATTTCCCTCCAAGTCCTCAAGGGATCCTTCCATATCCGTCACAAATTCACCTGCACCTCCACACACATCATTTACTGCATCCGTTGCACCCGATGTGGCCTCTTCTACGTTTGAAGAGACAGGCCGCCTACTTGCGGAACATTTCAGAGAACACCTCTGGGACACCCGCACCAACCAACCCCAACCGCCCTGTGGCTGAACGCTTTAGCTCCCCCTCCCACTCCGCCAAGGACATGCAGGTCCTTGGCCTCCTCCATCGCCAGACCATGACAACACGACACCTGGAAGAAGAGCGCCTCATCTTCCACGGATTTCTCCAGCTTCCTCATTTCCCCTCCCCCCACCTTATCTCAGTCCCAACTTTTGGACTCAGCACCGCCTTCTTGACCTGCAATCTTCTTCCCGACTTCTCCGCCCCCACCCCCTCTCCGGCCTATCACCCTCGCCTTAACCTCCTTCCACCTCTCGCATTCCTAACGCCCCTCCCCCAAGTCCCTCCTCCCTACCTTTTATCTTAGCCTGCTTGGCACACCTTCCTCATTCCTGAGGCTTATGCCCGAAACGTCGATTCGCCTGCTCCTTGGATGATGCCTGACCTGCTGCGCTTTTCCAGCAACACATTTTTCAGCTCTGATCTCCAGCATCTGCAGTCCTTACTTTCTCCATGTTGATTTTAAGTCAAGTAGTTACAGCCAGGCAGTAAACAGGTGAGTTTGGGACAACTAGTCATTCTCTTACCCCCATCTGATTTTGCTTGCCATTTTTGTCAGTGCCAAACAGAGAAATACCTGACCATAGACACTCTAGTTATTGCCACAATTGAAGTGTTACTCTTTTCTGCCTCTAAAACAGACAGTGGGCTAACATGAAATGTAAAATTAATTGCATGTTGGGTGAATTCTTTTTCAATCAATACTAATCTTTTATTCCATGATGTAACATGCATAATACTAATCAATATTTTCTATATTGCATTCATGCTTCTTATTAAAAATAATATGTAATCACTGTATCATAAATCCTGAAAACAGGATAAGAACGGATGGCTGGTAGATATACCACTTTTAAAAAAAGGAATAGATCTAGCATTTGATACTAGGAGTCTAAGATAAGCTGCAGGGCATCATCAGCAGCAGATTTGTATTCAATCACAACCTGCAGTCTCACGGTCTGGCATTTCTCCCACTCTACTCATACCATCAAGCCAAAGGATCAAGCTTGGTTCAATGAGAACTGAAGGAGGACATGCTAAAAGCAGCAACGTACAAGACACTAGTTACTTGCAAGCCAGAAGGCATTAGGAACATAAGAATTAATAGCAGGAGTAGGGCATTCATCCCCTCAAGCCAGCCCGCCATTCTATAAGATCATGGCTGATCTGTCCCAGGCCTGAACTTCAATTCTTGTCAACTTCCCATAGCTCTCAACTCCTCATTTTCAAAAATCTATGTAGTTAATCCTTAAATACTTTCTGTGAAATAGCCTTCACAAATCTCTGGGGCAGAAAATTCTAAACATCCACTAAACAGCCAGTTGTTGACACAGCTAAACAATCCCACAACCAGTGGATCAGTTCTGCAGTCCTGCTAGTCATCTGGTCATGGATGATGATGTATAATTAAACAACTCACTGGGAGGAGATTCCACAAATATCCCCAACATCAGTGATGGGGGGGGTTCAGTACATCAGAGCAGAAAGATAAGGCTGTAACATTTGCAACATGCTTAAGCCAGATATTTTGAGTGGATGATAGATAGGAACAGGCATGGGTCATTCAGACAATCGAGCCTGCCTCTCCATTCATTTTCCTCATGGATGATCGGTGTCACCCCATCACCATAGCCCAATACACCAATGGAAATCAGAAATATATCAATCTCTACTTTAGACATACTCAAAGATTTGAGTGTCCACAGTAGTCTGTAGAGAATTCAGAAGATTCACAGCCTTCTGGATAAAATAACTTATCATCATTTCTGATCTAAGCTATCTATTGCACTTACTTTTAAGCCGTGTCCCCTGGTTTTAGATTCTGAAAACGGGGAGTCTTATTAATTGAATCCACCCTGTCTATCCCTTTTAAGTATTTTGTAAATTTCAATGAGATCACTTCTCATTCTTCAAAACTGTAAATATAGGCCCAAATTACCCAATCTCTATAATTGACTGTTCAGCAATCTTAGGAACAAATCTGATGGATGTTCATTGCACTCTGTGGCGATAGTAAGTTTCCTGAGATAATACAATCAAAACTACACAGTACTACAGTTGAGATCTATCCAATTGCTTATATAATTGAAGCAAGACAACTCTGGGTTACTCATATCCTCTTGCAATACAGGCTGACATTCCCTTTGTTTCCTAATTCCTTGCTGCAATTGCATATTAGCCGTCAGTGATTCGTTGGGTCCCTTTGTGCACCACACTTCCTGATCTTAACTATTTAAGAAATACTCTATACATTGGTTTCTGCTACCAAAGTGGATAACCTCTTTGCCCATAATATCTTTCCATATTATACTATCATGTTTTTGCCCATTCACTGAACCTGTCGAAATTCTTGTGAAGTGCCTTTACATTTTCCTCACAACACTCATTCCCACTTAGCTTTGTATTATTCACAAATTTGGGAATATTACATTTGGCCCACATCTCTAAATCATTGGTGTAGATTGTAAATGCTAGAAACGAAGTACCAATTCTTTGGTATTCCACAGTTGCAGCCTGTCAATGCAAGAATGACCCATTTATTCCTTCCTTCTGTTTTCTGTACCTTAGCCAATCATTAACCCTTGTCAGTGCCAAATTCATATTCTATTCTCCCTTCCTTCAGCAGTTTATTGTCCCTTTATCATATTCTGTAAATTTTCCGATTCACATGAACTTTCTTTTGTTAGCATCCTCTGGGGGTCTCCACCTTCACAGATGATTACCTTTTGTGCCATGTGTTTTAATCTTTCTAACCAGCCTCCCTGGGAGACATTACCAAAAGCCTTCTGAAAATTTAATTATACTGTATCCATTTTATTAAATTTGTTAGTAACCTCTTCAAAAAGAAAATTTCCAACTTGATTTCTCATTGACAAATCTGTGCTGACTATGGGGACAACCAAGTGATGGAGCGGCGCTCCAAAAGCTCGTGCTTCCAAATAAACCTGTTCAACTATAACCTGGTGTGTTTTTAAACAATTTTATCCACCCTAGTCCAACACCGGCACATCCAAGTCATTATGCCCAATCTGATCATTATAAACCTGATACCTATTTTCTCATCTGTAATAAATTCCACTATCTTTCCTATTACTGACGTAAGGCTAACAAGTCTGTAGTTCCTTGTTTTCTCTCTGGTTTCTTTCTTACATAGTGTGGTGACATTTGCTACCTTCCATAATCTATAGAATTTTAGAAGGTAATCGCCAATGCATTGACTATCTGTACAGCCTCCACCTTCAATACTGTAGGATGAAAACTTTCAGCTCTTGGAGATTTCTCAACTTTCAGCCCCTTTTTAATTTCTCCAGTACAGTCATCTTACTAATGCTAATTTCTTTCAACTTTTCATTCTCCCTAGCCACTTAGATCTGTACTTCTGGGAAATTTCTTGTAATTTCCTCCGTGAAATCAGAGACACAGTAATAATTTAGTTTCTCTGCTATTTCTTTATTCCCCATTATAAACTCTCCTGACATTTCCTTTAATAAACCGACATTTATTTTAGCCTAATGTTTCTTTTTTTACATACTTGCAGAAGCTTTTTCAGTCCATTTTTGTATAATTTTCTAGATTAAATTCATATTCTATTCTCCCTTCCTTCATCAGTTTATTGGCCCTTTATCATATTCTATAAATTTTCCGATTCGCATGAACTTTCTTTTGTTAGCCTCCTCTGGGGGTCTCCACCTTCACAGATGATTGTCTTCAGTCAATCTCATTCGTTCCATTGTTGGTTGAGATCTATTACTTTCAGGTGAGCAGTCTTTCTAGAAGTTCACTAAAGAAAATCTTCTCTAACGAGAGAATTTAACATTGCCCCTTGACTTTCAATGGCATTAATCCTGAATCACACCACCGCTTTCTCAAACGAAACTAGGATGCACAATAAATGTGGGCACAGCCAGTGAAAATCCCATTTTCTAATGGATAATAAGACAAAGTTGCCTCCAAGGCTTTGGGCCATGAGCTGGAAAATAACGTTAGGATAGTTAGATCTTTGTGACCAGCAGGGACATGATGGGCTGTATGGCCTCCTACTGACTGTAAATGTCCATGAATATCACCTGTAATTTCCTTGGCTCTAGCAAGCAAAATTTGCTCATTCTTCACATTGATGTCAGATGAAGTCCACTGCATAGCAAAACTTCGATTTGGAGAAAAGAAAAATGTAAATTCATCTCTCTCAATATTTGAACCAATCTAATCTTTGATCATGGTTGACCCTCATTGATAATCTCTAACTCAATAATGTCCTCTGCACTCAGGATTTTGTAGAAGGATTGATTGGAAATAATAGCTGCTGCTGGCATTTCTTTCATTAATTGTCAGCGAGAAAGAAAATTACTACTGCTTTGTTATAGTATTATTCCTGAACAAACTGTTTAAATGTATGTTGTTTGCTGGTATCAAAACAAATCTAACTATTTTAACTTGATATTTCCACTGCAGTTGTAGCATCTATGCAAAATAAACCTGAGAAGACGATCTAATTCTCCACTATTCTGGAGTCATCAGACCTTAGTCTGATCTAATTTCTGGGTGTTTCTTCAAAGCAAAAGCTTTTGCATTGATGCTAACATTCTAAATACAATATAAAAAATTGTAATTTTTGGTTAAATTATTGTGTTTATAATATAACGTTCTTTTCCATTCCTTTCACAGCCCTCCATTGTATCGTCGACACGTCACTGTCATGAATTCTGATGATGAGATGGGCAATATTGAAGATACCCTGAAGTCCAGGATATCAACCAGGCGACCACTAAACAATAGTGGCAGTGACACCAAAATTGTGGAATCCAATGCATAGCGAAAAGTGTAACTGTTATCTACAGGTTCCTACTTACCAAAAAAGCTCAGCACATGACATTTGAATTTCTTGGGATATTACTGTGGTGATGTTGGGTTTGATAACACAATAAAATTGGAAGTGGGATGAATGAAATACATAATGTCCTGATGCTTTGTCACCTTGGTAATAGTCTTGCATGGTATTGATAGGCTATGTTAATTTGAAATTTAAATTCACTACAAAGTGTACAATGATTGGTATTTCTTACAAGTATGGAATTTCCTGTTCTCATCTGCATAATTTGAAAGCCTGTAATATTTCAGGGTTTGCTTTCTTCTCTTGATTTGTTTTCTATTGCTATGGCTAATCTTTCTTATCAGCACTGCTTTCGAAATCTAATTCAAACTGACATCTCTGGTTGCGGTCTAAGGCGACCACTGACTTTTTCATGCAGTTATTTTTACCTGAGCCAAAGATTCATTTTTTTTTATTTCTCAATTCTAGACTGGAAAATTGACACAGATAAGAGCAAAAATACCAGAACTCTTTGGCTTCAGACTTTTTCTCAAATGATGTGTGTGTGCATATGTTAATACTTTTTGAAAATAAACAAATTTGGTGTTGATAGTTCACTAATGCCTATTCTTGCACAATCTGTTTACTTTGTATCTTGAAGCTCAAATAGTAGGATGTGTTTAATATCATATACCCTGCATTAGCTCTTCAAAACAAATAGTTTAAAAAAAAAAGTTGTATATGTAATCTTCTGTAGTCAAGATTTATAATCTAAAGGGACAAAGCGTAATTAGGAAAGGAGGGTATTGGAAAAAGCCAACCCTTTAGAAACAAAGTTTTGAGTTATTTTTATGTATACACTTGCTATTTATGTTTTGTTATCTCTTCACCATTGTGTTTGGTTATTCAATGGAAAAAGTGATAGTCCTTAATGTCAAAGAACCTGCTGCCATTTAATCTTGATTAAATCAAAATACAAAGTGAAATAAATAAATTGGATTAGTTTGCTTGAACATGATAACAGTGTGGAAATAATTTGGGAAGTTGCAAGGTCTGTAAATTCAAATGGCTGTGACTCTTAAAATACATAAATCATTTTCTGTCTTTGAAGTTTTCCAGATCACTCTGGAACAACCAAAAATGGTTGTTTTTGATCTTGGATATTTTAATTAAAAAATAGACATTAGTATTATTGTTTATTGTTCAAAATTAATGACGATTTAAATCCAGGCTGGAACTTCAAAATAAAATCATTTTTAAAAATTACATACACCCTCATTTTTTATCAAATTGCATGGATCATTTAAGTGACTCCCTGGAATATTAAGATATTTCTTTATAAAGTAATTACAGGCGCTATTCTGAGAGTTCTCCTCGAATACTCATTGACTTATTATGCCATAAGTGTTTGATATGAAGTATAAATGAAGACCTACTTTCCAGTATATAACTGTGCACTTTTCAAGAATGCAGACTATGTACCTCTTTACTCAGTACAGGTAATAGCAAACAGATTGCAGTTTTGCAAGGTTTATTAATATTTGTAATATGTTATTAAAATGGTACAATTTTATTCAGTTAGTCATAATATAGCACTGATGTATAAAGTTATGCAGTTAATTGGCAAATGGGATTATTGTGATATCAAAAGTTCTGCAGTGTAGCTTCAAAGATTTCTAATAGTGTAATGGAAACAGCTTTAACAGATGAATATGTGTCTAAGAGAAGATGGATTGAAATTGCTTTGAAAGATTGCAAACTTGGGAAAAAAAATATTGTCCTCTATTAAATGTACTTTTTGTTGACTATTTATGTGGCAAAATAAACTTATTGGTTGTCTTACAAGTTCCCAAATTATTTTCTTCTTTATGACAATTGTAGCACAGAATAAACAGAAAAATGACTTCAGTCTCATTTTTGTTTTCAGGTATGTTTTCTCCTAATTTAAGTTCTTAAGTAAATTCAAGTTAATTTACAGATCTTACCACAAGGAGCAGTGATGATTCATTGGTTACCTGCTAAATATATGTCATATTTTCAGTAAATCATGTTGAAAATGATTCTATTTTTTAAAAATTATATCCTTCATGATTGCAGCTATTAATTAATTTTCCTCAATGCAATTATATCTATTAAGTACTTCATTGAGGTTACATACATCTGAAAAGTGGGTTGTTCTCTGCATTCAGTAATAGTTAAAGTTTGAGAAATTAAGCTTAGTATTTGGATATTTTGTGCAATAGGAATTATAGACTTTGTACCAGGTGTTAATGGATAACTCCAACACCTTCTAATTCATTTAGTACAATAAATGTTTGTATTATTAAATGCATTTTATCATTAATCAAACATAAATAGGTGGTTCACAAATTTTCCCATCAAACAGAAGCTGAGAATGCTGCTTTTGTGACTGACTGAAGTAATATAATTCAATTTTTTGCCTGGGTTGTTTGCCTGTCTCAGTCTGAGGACAAATGTGATGATAGTGTAGTTTAGTGAGTTTAGAAATTAAATTGGAAAAAGTTTTGAAGAATGTGCCTATCAGTAAGTCAGTTGTGGTTACCACCAATCAAGTGTTTTTAATTGAGAGTTCCATCAACCTTTGATGTGCAGCTTTCAATTTGAAATTGAAATTCCTGCTTTATGGGCTGAATTCTTGGAGATTTATGGAATTCTAACAAAGGGTATCAGAAAAATTGGGAAAAGAATGAAAGGTTTTGAAAAATTCAACACTCCATTTGAACTTCAGACTCTCGTTGTGTAAACTGTTTCATAGCCAATTTGTGCCCAGCAACATTCTAGAAATAACGACCATTTTAATCTGTTTATATTTTTAATGATGTAGAACAGAGGGCAGGGCACTAGTAAAACTCCCTTCTCTTACCAATATACAATCGGAGGTTTACTATCCACCAGAAATGGGAGTCTACCTTCATTAAAATCTCATTTGAATTACAGCATCTCCAATTATATGCAATTATTCAATAACACTGCTATGGAGTGTTGGAGTGGAGTAAGTGTTTCTGAAATACTGTGAGATGCAGATTCTTGCTATTCCTTGAGTAGAAAATTGTAGGAATCAAGATTAGCTCAAGCTTTATTTAGTGGCTCCTCAATACTTCTAGAACAATGGTGATGGTGTCCTGGTTCTAGAACAGCGTGACCTTTATAATAGATACATAAACCTTGCTGTGATGACGCACCTATCCTTTTGGCAGTTTAAGAGAGTTATTTTGACATATAAATGATCAAGCATGAAAGGAGGCACAACTTGGTTGTTTTGGATTCATAAGCAATCAGATAAATATGGAGTTGTTTTTTATTTAGTGCTTCATGTGACGTGAGTGTCACTGACAAGGTTATCATTTGATACCCATCCCTTAATTGTTATTGAGAAGCTAGTGATAAATTGTTGCTTTGAAATACTGCAGTCCATGTGGTGATGGTACTACCACAGTATCATGACTCAGATTTTGAAGCAGTCCATGTTCAAATACCTGAAAACCTGAACATTATTCAGGCTTGGGTTGAAAAGGGGCAAGCAACATTTGTTCAATACAAATGCAAGACAATGACCATATCCAAAAAGGCAATCTAACCATTGCCCTTTGACATTCAATGGTGTTGCCATCACTGAAATTCAACTGTTAACAGCCTGAACATTACCATTGACCCCAGGACCTGAACTGGACTAGCCAAAGACAAGAGCAGGTCACAGGCTATGAGGAAGTAACTTGAAACGTGACTCTGAAAAGCCTGTCCACATCTACAATATCCAAGTCACAAATGTAATGGAATACTTGAAAATAAGTGAAATCTAACTAGCACTTCTGACCTTATCCATTCCCCTTCTTCTGACAATGATAGGGTTGCTCTTGTCCTTACTTTCCACCCCACTAGTCTTTGCATTCAAAGGATCTTCCTATTCCATTTCTGCTACCTCCAACATGATGCTGCTACCAAAACCATCTTCCTGTTCTCTCCACATTCAGCATTCCACAAGAACATTCCCTCTGTGCAACCCTAGTTTAGTCCTCATTCCCCAAGGCACCTTTTCATGCAAGGGGTGACCTTATAGAGGTTTATAAAATCTTGACAGGCATGGATAGGATAAATAGACACAGTCTCTTCCCTCGGGTGGGGCAGTCCAGAACTAGAGTGCATAGGTTTAGGGTGAGAGAGGAAAGATATAAAAAGACCTAAGGGGCACCTTTTTCACACAGGGTGATACATGTATGGAATGAGCTGCCAGAGGAAGTGGTGGAGGTTAGTATCATAGCAACATTTAAAAGGCATCTGGATGTGTATACGAATAGGGAAGGGTTGGGAGGGATATGGGCTAGGTGCTGGAAGGTGAGACTAGATTGGGTTGGGATATCGGATTGGCATAGACGAGTTGGACCAAAGGATCTGTTTCCATGATGTACATCTCTCTGACTATGAATGATTGCAGAAGGTATAACATTTGTCCATACTCCTTACCCCACTCCTCAATGTCCAAGATCCCAAATGCATTTTCCAGGTGAAGCAACATTTGACTTGTAATTACTTCAATCTCATCGACTGTATTCACTGGTCGTAATGTGGTCTCCTATAACATTGGTGAGACCAAATAGGTTGGAATGACAAGCCCCAACCTCTCCATCCACTCCCACCACTACCAATAGCCATGTTGCGTTTGGGTCTTGTTTACTTTGCACTTTATTAGAGAGTTCCACTTCTCTCACTTTCAAACTTAATTAACACCCATTTTACGTATTTTCTTTTTACTCCACTATTAACAGTCCTTTTGTCTTTTCCTGTAGGTCCCTAAATCCTCTGCCATCTTGCTGCTCCTCTGCCTCTGTCTAAATTATTTTTTTAAAATTCCGATACCTTTCAGTTCTGAAGAAGAGTCATACTGGATTTGAAATGTAAAGTCTGTTTCTCTCTCCACTGATGCTGGCAGACCTGCTGAGTTTCTCCAGCATTCTCTATTTGTTATGGCATATTCCCCATTTGCCTGGATGAGTGCAGCTTCAATAGCACTCAAGAAACTTGTCATCATCCAGGACAAAAATCACAAATATCTACTCCCTCCATTATCTATACACATTTGTAATAATGTACACCATCTATAAGATGCATTACAGAAAATCACAAATGCTCCTTCAACAACACCTTTTGAACCCACAACCATGTCCATGTAGAAGGACGAGAGCAGCAGATACATGAGACCACCATCACCAGCATGTTCCTATCCTGGCTTGGAAATCTATCGCAGTTCTTCTGGAGTCATTGGGTCAAAGTCCTGGAATTACCTCCCTAACAGCATTGTGAAACTACTGGTAGCACATGGATCACAGTGGTTCAAGAAGACAGCTCACCACCACCTTTCCAAGGGATGGAACTAAATGCTGACCAGCAATGCCTGCATCCTCTGGATTTTTTTACAAAATAGTATGAAAATATATTTACATTTGAGAAGAAATGGTTTTATGAGTTGTAAGCTGCCATGGTAGGATATATAGGTATCTTGAATACATTATAGAACCTCAAAGTGACTCTTGTTGAATATGAGTGCTTGACTCTTTTATAACAGCCAAAACCAAAAAGGAAAGTACATTCATTTGCAGTAGTGAATGGAGCATCTCAGCAACTTCATTATGGTGTAATTTACACAGAGTAAAAGGTAAATAACCACTTCTCTTAAAGTACTCAAGCACTTCAATCTGTCCTTATGCTGTCATATATGGAGATTTCTTTTTAATCCTCATGTCAGAATTCATTGGTATTCCATGTGTTTGTAACTTCAAATGAGCACAAACTCTGTTTTCCTTTATGGGAACTTCCAATGCTCCAGTAGCAACTATCAAGAATGATTCTTTTTACTGTCATTTTTGTGATTGCATAATTTACATTAGTCATTTTCTATTAAGGCATAAGGTCCCAAATATGCGTATAACTTTTGCTAACTGTGAGGCAGGCAGATTTATTCTTTAGATAGAATGACTTAGAGTGGAAATATGAGTTTTGTGTTTGTATGTAGAACTCCTTTTTTATCTTAGCATCAAGGAAGAAATGCTGGCCAAAATCATTGGAGTTTTTTTTATTGATGGAGATAAAAAGCAAGTCAACAACTTTTATGGATTTTATTACATTGACAAATTCAGTGATATTAAACACCTCTGATAAATGCGGAGGATCATTCAAAATATGCCAAAGATTTGATCTGGGTTGTTTTGATGTATGTTGAGTGCTGTTATGGAGTAAATTTTTAGATTAAAAATGTGTATTTTTTGAGTCCTATTTCTTCAAAGTCCAAAAATTCTAATTACAAATATTAGCATTTAATGTTTTGTACTAAATCTGACTTGACACTTAAAAACAAATTAAGTATGTAATTTCACAAACTGTCTCCTAAAACGTAAGTTGCATGATCAAACACGGACAGTATTTTGCTATGCAATTATCTACTAATATGCATATACTCAAGGTTTTATTGATTTTTGGAAGTATTGCAATGGTCAGTTGAAAATGCCAAAATTTACTTCATCAGGATTGTAACTCTAGGTTGTTTATCTTTAGGTATCCACTCTTCTGTGTTTCTCTGACAATGCACTTCTAAAGCTGAGAAAGAGAGATGTTCATTTCCTATCCTACTGCTAGAAGATGCTGCACGTCAACCAGCAGCATGCTCGAGAGTGACTGAGAGGCATGTAATTTTCACTGCATTGTCAGATGAACCCTGACCACTACTCAGCAGATTTCTATACAGGACAGCTGAATTCAGGAGCTCAGCAGGATGGCAGTTGAACTTTCTTCCTCCCTTGAGTATACAGTTGAATATCAGTGCTGAGTCAGTGATAACATAAACCTCTGGTGTATATATAGCACATAGAAGTAAAGTTCACAATTAATTGTTTGTTAATATGAATTAAAAAACTGATGTAGAGAAATAATTACTGATTCTAAAAGCCTATGGTTCAATTTTAGTGTTTGAAAGCTGCACAATTTTGTTATTTGCAAATGAAACAGAAGTTTTCCCCATTTTGAATAAGATTTCCAGAGAAAGAAAATGTAAACATAGAAATTGATACATCACCCCTTCCATACAGTGAGCTGTTTGCAGGCATCAGGCAAAGGATTGGGGATGAGGCAGTTACAAGACATAGCTACAATAACACATTGAGTCAGGAATTACAGAAGATGATAGACAACAAGAATGAGAGAGGTGGGAAGTCATTTAATCTCATAAAGTCGCCAAACCTTTTCTAAGAGCTGATCAATGTGAATAGAGGGAAGAACTGTTATGAAAAAAAAGACAACATTACCATGGAACATGGAATGTGAGAGAACTGACTAAATTTAGAAATTTAGTTGTAGGATGCATGAACCAGAGACTTGCCAGATTTCACATTGTGTCACAAAACACTGTTTCATAGTTTGGTGACACCTAGTTCTATGTCAATACTTGACAAAATTGCAAGGGTTCAACTTATGGGGGAGTGATCTTGCAGTGCAGTGGTGGTGCCCCCACCCATGATCCAGAAAGGCTATGTTCCACTCCCAATTTGGGTTTATGTTGTAAGTTATATTTATTGACTCAACACCGCAAAATATATCCATGTTATGAATGGCAAGATTCAAATCTCACTAGTGAGTGGCCCATTTTCCTACATTAGCATCTTTTTTCCTACTCGTGCTCCATTTAATTGCAGTTTGCTACTCTGCCAAGTGGCAAAGAGAAATTGCATGGCAATGATTCCTGACAAAAGTGAACAGGTACCTGGGGGCTCCAACTCACTGTTTGCTCCTCTGATCCTCCATCTTGGCCAGCATGTTCTATGGGTAGTGACTGCCTGCTGCCTCTGCCCATGGAGGTTGGCATCAGAAGTCAACCTCACCACATCATCATGGCACATCTCTGATTTACTTAGAATACAGTATGCACTTAAATGTTGTATTTTGGAGTCACTGACTCATTGTAATGTTTCCAGTAGTCTGCTTATTGTGTAGGAACAGTCGCCCATCTTATGCATCAGAGGTAGGGTGTACTTCCTTTGCTTGCTGTTGTGGCATTTCCTCCTTTCGCACATCTTTGGATGCTAACATCTCTACCTTGACCTGCCCTGCCCTTTTTGAGTTTACCTGCTCATTTTGAGTTTACCTGCTTCACAATACTTCTGCCTTGTTTTGCTTTTTAGTACAGGCACAAAACCAGGCAGTGTTTCAAAGTTGGCGAAAGTGAGAACTGCAGATGTTGGAGATCAGAGTCAAGATTAGAGTGGTGCTGGAAAAGCACAGCAGGTCAGGCAGCATCTGAGCAGGAAAATCGACGTTTTAGGGTGGCACAGTGGTTAGCACTGCTGCCTCACAGCGCCAGAGACCCGGGTTCATTTCCCGCCTCAGGTGACTGATTGTGTAGAGTTTGCACATTCTCCCCGTGTCAGCGTGGGTTTCCTCCCACAGTCCAAAGATGTGCAGGTCAGGTGAATTGGTCATGGTAAACTGCCCGTACTGTTAGGTGAAGGGGTAAATATAGGGGTATGGGTGGGTTGTGCTTCGGAGGGTCGGTGTGGACTTGTTGGGCCAAAGGGCCTGTTTCCACGCTGTAAGTAATCCAATCTAAAAAATTTTCAGGCAAAAGCCCTTCATCAGGAAAGTTGCCAGCAGTGATCATTAAGGGGGAGGATATGTTGCCATACAGCACTCCACATGTAAGTAACACGTACAGCATGTGGAAACAGTTCACGTGGCAAATGCTTCAACTAAATGACTTTTCAAAGTCTAAGGGGATTAGTCTGCAGTCAAGTGAAGGTGACCTGTCATCAGGAGATCACATCACAGTCAATCAAGGACAGCATCTAGTTTCACACCAAAGGCTTGGACAGAGTCAGTCATCCACTTGGAAGGATTATGTTCAAGGGTTCGGTGTCATTACAATGTGGAGAGTAGGCAATGGTCGGTCCTGCAAATCCAGTGCATTCAGTCAAGAGATTAGTCCAAGACTTGGTCATTAATAGGTCATGGTCGTTTTTCCAAGTCAGTGAGAGGAATGGGTCATGGTCAGTCCTGGCATCTATTTATTGGAAGTCCCCATGGGATTTAGGTGCCACCATTGTGGTAGGGTAGTTGAGAAAGTCAAGTTTTGGAGATGGTATGCTGGGATTCATAGGAGACAATAATTGTGATCAAGGCAACTCTGCATACAAGAATGCAGTGGAAGATGTCTGTTATTGCATTGGTGGTAGGGAGATGGAGGGTATTTATTGGTCACCAATACCTTGGCTTTGACAGGGGGACAGTGCATGGCTTAGCTGTAGACAAGGGCTCAGCAGCTATATTGGGTGATGAACACTTAATTGAAGGTGTTGGGTGAGAATATGTGGAAGCTCAGAACTGATGGGATTGTCATGGAAAGTAAGAAAGGAAGCAACGCAAAGCTTTATGACATCCATTTATATTAATGAGTAGTTGGCTTCCACCCCAATCTGAATTGCAAATATGCAATGGAAGTGAAACATAGCTACCACTGAATCCTAGGTGGATGGAGTAAGTGTTCTGAGGAAGGATCACCAGATGTTAACTCTGATTTCTCTTCACAGATGCTGCCAGACATGCTGAGCTTTTCCAGCGACTTGTGTTTTTTTCCTGTCTGAGCAGTAGTTAGTACTTCTGCTGAGCAAAAACTCATGTGTGGAATGCTATAAAACTGTGGTACAGAATGAATGATGCAAGTTGTAGAGAAGTGTTTGAGAAAAATTGCTAAGCCTTTCAAAGAGAAAACTCTATGAAAGTCCCTAAAATTAACACTTGGCCAATTTGTGGTATTTCTTAAAAAGTGAGTGACATTTGGGTGTCCTTGTTCATGAATCGCTGAAAGTTAAAGTGCAAGTACAGTCAAGATTTAAGAAGGCAAATGGCATATTGGTCTGTATTACTGTAGGATTTCAGTGTAGGCCAAAAGTGCTTTTCTTCAATTATATGGAGCTGTGGTGAAACCACGCTAAGAGTACTGTGTGTAGTTCTAGTCCAACAGGTTTAATTGGAAGCACACTAGCTTTCGAAACGTCGCTCCTTCATCAGGTGGTAGTCAGTGAAGGAGCAACGCTCTGAAAGCTAGTGTGCTTCCAATTAAACCTGTTGGACTATAACCTGGTGTTGTGATTTTTAACTTTGTACACCCTAGTTCAACACCGGTATCTCCAAATCGTGTGTACTTCTGGTCTCCTTACCTAAGGAAAGATGTACTTGTCAAAGAGGGAGTGCAATAAAATTTGCACAGACGGAGGGATTGTCCTATGAGGAAAGATGAAATAGACTGGGGCTGCTATATTCTCTGGAGTTTAGAAGAATGAGAGGTAATCTCATTCAAAGAAAAGAATCCTTCCAGGGATTGACAGGATGTTTACGCAGCCTCACTGGGAGTGGTGGAGGGGAGGATGGTTTGGTTTTGATTTATAGCTAGGAGACCTAGTCACAGAATAAGTGCAGTGCATTTATGAGGAATTTTTTTTTGCTTAAATAGTACTGAATCCTTGGAATTCTCCACCCTACATGGCTGGGGAGATTCCATCAATGAATGTTTTCAAGACTGATAACTCTTGATGTTTCTAATTTGTAAAAAGCTATAGGGATAATGCAGGAAAATGGTGTTGAAGGAGAAGATCAGCCATTAACTCATTGAATGGCAAAGTGAGCTTGAAGGGTTGGATGACCCACTCCTGTTATTTTGTGTATCCTTATGTTCTTACAGAGCTGCAAGCCTCTCCCGATGGAGGTGGAAGTCTTAATTTAGGCAATTAACATTGTATCGGCATGAAATGGTTTTTAGCAACCACATTTTTGAAGATGGGCCCCTGACTGTTGGGGGAGGTGAGGGTGGGAGAGTCAGGGGATAATGCCCTGTAAAACACCAGGCACATGTTTTTGGCATTGGTCATTTTAGCAAAATTTAGGCATGCTGGGAGTCTCCAATTTTACACAGTATCATTTCGATGCAATATTTTAGGAATATATATCAGCAATATAGCTGATAAAAATAGTGTAGTCTATCCAAAACAACCACAGCATTCTACTGAACAAAAAGTAACTTGAGTCTAACTCAACTTGAGTTGTGTTTTTTTTGCCAATTGTGGTAGCCATAGAATCGAAGAATTGATTACCCACTTTTATTCTAAAATTAAATATCTGGATTCCTGGGCATGTTGTTATGCTAAGCATCCTTTGAAATATATATCGCCTGTTGCCAGGCCAGAATGTGTTTTGAATTAAGAAAAATGCATTTTTAGTTGTAAGATATTAATTGAAACATTTATAGATCAATTAATAAATCTAAGGACCAACTAGTTTTTTTGAAAATAATCAACAGATCAGTGATTACAAATTCTTGTTTATATTGTGCAAGTTTGGGAAAAGATTCTTTTAGGTGAAGTAAAAATAAAATTAGTATTTTATCTACAATCTTGTCTAGTGAAATCATTGCCATTTACTGTGGAAGATAGAAGGTCAGGGTCTGATGTTTTAAAGCAGTGTGGAGCACATCTGTCAATATGTGAGCTGGAACTATTGAGTTTGAGCTTTAATTTGCTGGACGTGCAACACAAAGCTAATTCCCCTAATGAACATACTGATTTTATCTAATGGAATCAAACATAATAGAAAAGCAAATTAGGTCAGGTTTAGAAGTAAGGAGAAAATTAAATATTTACCTGCCCTATTCATTGACCACGAAAAAACATAAATTATGTGATTATACACATGAAAAACAGACAATGACTGCCTTTATTATCAATCAAGCATCAGAATTTGTGAAATTCTCTTCATTAAATCTTGCAGCAGACTGGCAAGTTATTTCCACAAACTAGAGTTTGTAGTGATTTTTAATCACATTTCATCAATATTGCTATTAGAATTAGCTAGTATTTATGTTGCAACATAGTCTGTTACAACCATCATGTGTTTGATGCATTTGAAAGAAAGAGGTTGCATTAAAAATTTGCCTTTCATGTCCTCGGAATGTCTGAAACTACCTCACAAAAAGTATTTTGAAGTGTTGTCACTTCAGGAAGTTTGGTAGCTATTGCCAGACAGCCAAATCTCAAAGCTGTAGTGAGTTAAATACTGTCAGGTAACCCAAAATAAGGCAAAGTATTGTGGACGCTTGAAATAAAACAAAAAGAAATGCTGGAAATACTCAACAGGTCAGGCAGAACCTCTGGAGAGAAACAGTCAGAATGTCTGCCTACAAGTACTGCCTGACTTGCTGAGTAGATCTAGCATTTTCTGTTTTTATTTCATATTGCCAGCATCCACAGTGCTTTACTTTAATAATCTGTTTTTGGTGTTTCCCCCAAGGAATAATAATCATCCAAGGAAGCAGTAGAACTCCCTCTTTAAATTGGCAGCATTGGTACGTGTGTGTGTGCGCGCGCGAATACTCTCCCTTGAGAGGTTTAGCAGTTCATTCAGAACCAGCACCTCCAACTGAGTATCATCTACTCAAATCTTTGGAATGTAGCTTGAAACCCTAAGCAGCTGACTTACGTGGGAATATAATTGAGCTGCAACTATCATCCTCCTGGATGAGGAGTTCCTGCTGAACTACCCCTCCCGACCCCAATGGATGCTCTGGTCTGTTACAGAAATCCAAAATCTGCCCCATCTGAGATCAGCCATGGGATTACAGCTGGAAGTTTGACAGTTAATGTTAGAGAATATATTTCTGTACTCAGTGCCTTGTCTTTCATTGTTTGTTTGTGCTGGAATTCCTGTCAATCACAGTCTTCTGGATTTTTCTTGGGGCAAACAGATGGTGGAAGTAAGAAAATTGTAGTTACATAGCGCCAATATTTTTTTTTAAAACTGCAAAACATTTTGACTGGAGGATATCGCCGATTTGCATATGAGGACGGGTTCTTGTGGCAAACTTGCTTATTTGTACAGTGTTCTTTCAAATTATCACTGGCATTGCACATTGGTTTGCAAAACAGCATGCTGAGTTATGGAATGGTGGGTTCCAAAACACCCCTACGCTACTGAGTGACAAATGTCCGATCTGTTGCCGGGAGGAGATACTGAGCAAAAAGCTTATCCCGGTAGGGGGGTGAGAGTCAAAGGAAGCTCAATCCCGATTTCATGGGATTTCTTTTCCAGTTGACTGCAGCCAGTTTAAAACCCACGCTTGCTGGACAAAACGAAATGATTCTGTGATTTAGTGAACAAAATTAATTCAAAAAAGTCTCAAACAACTCCTTTTTGTTGGAGTTGACATTAAGTGGTTGCAGCAGTGATTTGACCTCCTTCGCACCAGTTTCACCGCCCATTGTTCAATTGCGGAATGAGATACTTTGCAGCCGTTTCAGCAATTTTGAACAAAGAAAATCAAAATTTAGAAAGGCTTTTGGCAGTTTCCCTGCAAGGTTTAGCAATTTTATTCAGCAACGCTTTTCACTGAATGGATTTTTAAAACTAGATAGAAACAAAACTAAATAATTTGTACAAACATTCGATTAGATTCCCCTACAGTGTGGAAACAGGCCCACCGAAGCGCACCCACCCAGACCCATTCCCCTACACCTAACACGACGGGCAATTTAGCATGCGGACTATGGGAGGAAACCAGGGCACCCGGAGAAAACCCATGCAGACACGGGGAGAATGTGCAAACTCCACACAGACAGTCGCCTGAGGCGGGAATTGAAATCGGGCCTCTGGCGCTGTGAGGCAGCAGTGCTAACTACTCCAGCAGCATTAGTTTTTTTTGTCATTTGTCGATGCTTTCTTCTGCATGAACGCCAGACACTTAAATTTTCGATAGTTCCCCACCCCATCAAGTCATTGTCTATTTGAAAGCAGGAACGCTATACTGTATGCACCAGCAGAACACTACCGTAAAGTTCATTGTTACCACTGAACCCCTGAAAGAAATGAATGAAAACTGGTCTGAGATGCACCAGTTTACATTAGGTTTCCATTGAACACGCATGGAGACATTGGGAAAACAAGTTCTACAATAGTGAATCAGTGATCTCACTTGGACTTCTGGAGGGCGACAAGCAAACCTGAATCCTCACTCTTTCAGCAAAGTCAGCATTTTAATCAATCTGATCATGTATATTCAAATCTGGTTCTATTTTAAAAGAAAACACTGACAGTTTTTGTCATCAAGGTGAGAAATGCTGATTAAGAGACATTTTTGATAACTGCAGGTCTATGTCCTTGCATCACTCTGCAAATAAAGGAGGTAAAAATAAGATTTTGTCAGAGCTTTACAACATGGAAAGAGGATTTTCAGCCCATTAAAGCCAAAAGAACTGCAGATACTGTAAATCAGACAAAAATAGAAATTGCTGTATAGAACTAGTTTTGAGGAAGGATCACTTGACCTGATACGTTAACTCTGATTTCTCTCCACAGATGCTGCCAGATCTGCTGAGCTTTTCCAATTTCTATTTTTGTCTCTTTAGCAAATCATGTCTGTACAGGTCATTAAACACCGATCTATTCTAAGTCAAGATCAGAGTGGTGCTGGAAAAGCACAGCCGGTCAGGCAGCATCTGAGGAGCAGGAAAATCGACATTTCGGGCAAAAGCCCTTCATCAGGAATGAGCACCTCTCTAATCTTGACTGTAATCTGCAGTTGCAAATGTGTTGCTGGTCAAAGCACAGCAGGCCAGGCAGCATCTCAGGAATAGAGAATTCGACGTTTCGAGCATAAGCCCTTCATCAGGAATAAGAGAGAGAGCCAAGCAGGCCAAGATAAAAGGAAGGGAGGAGGGACTAGGGGGAGGGGCGATGGAGGTGCGATAGGTGGAAGGAGGTCAAGGTGAGGGTGATAGGCCGGAGTGGGGTGGGGGCGGAGAGGTCAGGAAGAGGATTGCAGGTTAGGAGGGCGGTGCTGAGTTGAGGGAACCGACTGAGACAAGGTGGGGGGAGGGGAAATGAGGAAACTGGAGAAATCTGAATTCATACCTTGTGGTTGGAGGGTTCCCAGGCGGAAGATGAGGCGCTCCTCCTCCAGCCGTCGTGTTGTTGTGTTCTGCCGGTGGAGGAGTCCAAGGACCTGCATGTCCTCGGTGGAGTGGGAGGGAGAGTTAAAGTGTTGAGCCACGGGGTGATTGGGTTGGTTGGTTCGGGCGGCCCGGAGGTGTTCTCTGAAGCGTTCCGCAAGTAAGCGGCCTGTCTCACCAATATAGAGGAGGCCACATCGGGTGCAGCGGATGCAATAGATGATGTGTGTGGAGGTACAGGTGAACTTGTGGCGGATATGGAAGGATCCCTTGGGGCCTTGGAGGGAAGTGAGTGTGGAGGTGTGGGCGCAAGTTTTACATTTCCTGCAGTTGCAGGGGAAGGTGCCGGGGGTGGAGGTTGGGTTGGTGGGGGGTGTGGATCTGACGAGGGAGTCACGAAGGGAGTGGTCCTTGCGGAATGCTGATAGGGGAGGGGAGGGAAATATATCCTTGGTGGTGGGGTCCGTTTGGAGGTGGCGGAAATGGCGGCGGATGATACGTTGTATGCGGAGATTGGTGGGGTGGTAGGTGAGAACCAGTGGGGTTCTGTCTTGGTGGCGGTTGGAGGAGCGGGGCTCAAGGGCGGAGGAGCGGGAAGTGGAGGAGATGCGGTGGAGGGCATCGTCGATCACGTCTGGGGGGAATCTGCGGTCCTTGAAGAAGGAGGCCATCTGGGCTGTGCGGTGTTGGAATTGGTCCTCCTGGGAGCAGATGCGGCGGAGACGAAGGAATTGGGAATATGGGATGGCGTTTTTACAGGGGGCAGGGTGGGAGGAGGTGTAGTCCAGGTAGCTGTGGGAGTCAGTCGGTTTATAATAGATGTCTGTGTTGAGTCGGTCGCCCGAGATAGAAATGGAAGGGTCTAGGAAGGGGAGGGAGGAGTCTGAGACAGTCCAGGTGAATTTCAGGTCGGGATGGAAGGTGTTAGTAAAGTTGATGAACTGTTCAACCTCCTCGTGGGAGCACGAGGCAGCGCCGATACAGTCATCGATGTAGCGGAGGAAAAGGTGGGGGGTGGTGCCAGTGTAGTTGCGGAAGATGGACTGTTCCACATATCCTACGAAGAGGCAGGCATAGCTGGGGCCCATGCGGGTGCCCATATCCGCCGCCCCAAGGGATCCTTCCATATCCACCACAAGTTCACCTGTACCTCCACACACATCATCTATTGCATCCGCTGCACCCGATGTGGCCTCCTCTATATTGGTGAGACAGGCCGCTTACTTGCGGAACGCTTCAGAGAACACCTCCGGGCCGCTCGAACCAACCAACCCAATCACCCCGTGGCTCAACACTTTTAACTCTCCCTCCCACTCCACCGAGGACATGCAGGTCCTTGGACTCCTCCACCGGCAGAACACAACAACACGACGGCTGGAGGAGGAGCGCCTCATCTTCCGCCTGGGAACCCTCCAACCACAAGGTATGAATTCAGATTTCTCCAGTTTCCTCATTTCCCCTCCCCCCACCTTGTCTCAGTCGGTTCCCTCAACTCAGCACCGCCCTCCTAACCTGCAATCCTCTTCCTGACCTCTCCGCCCCCACCCCACTCCGGCCTATCACCCTCACCTTGACCTCCTTCCACCTATCGCACCTCCATCGCCCCTCCCCCTAGTCCCTCCTCCCTACCTTTTATCTTGGCCTGCTTGGCTCTCTCTCTTATTCCTGATGAAGGGCTTATGCTCGAAACGTTGAATTCTCTATTCCTGACATGCTGCCTGGCCTGCTGTGCTTTGACCAGCAACACATTTGCAGCTGTGATCTCCAGCATCTGCAGACCTCATTTTTTACTGTAATCTGCAGTACCCACTTTTGCCAAATCCATCTATTTTCTAAACCTATTTTCCAGCACTTGACCTGTAGCCTTGTATACCATATTGTTTCTGGTGTTGATCTAAATAATACTTAAATGTTTTGAGGGGTCTCCCCTCTACCATCCTTTTAGGCAATACATTCCAAATACCCACAACTCTTTCCTGAAATCCCATCTAAACTCCTGCTCCTTACCGTAAAAGTGTGCCCCCTGATTATTAACTCCTCTACTGACAGAATAAGTTTCTTCCTATCTATAGCCCTTGTTACATCTAAATCAGGCTCCCCTACAGTCTGTTTTACTCGAAGGAAAACAAACTTAGGCCATTTAGTCTCTCTCCATAGCTGAATCTTCCCAGCCCAGCTCAGCCCACATCCTGGTGGATCTCTTCTGCACCCCCTCTAATGCAATCACATCCTTCCTATAAGTTTGGCATGCAGTCCTTTTGGGACAACATTAAACATTTTTGATTTTGTTACTTGCTATTTATTTCACTAAACCCTTAATAATTTTAAATCTCTCTATCTTAATCTCTGTTTCAGTGGTGTTAATGATTCCTCAGTTCGTCTTTATCATTAAAATTTCTCATCTTTGGTGTCATAATACCGAATCTTCTGCAACTCTCCAGCAAGAATCTTTTTGAAGTAGTATACTCAAAATATTCCAACTGCTGATTAGTGAATGTTTTTAACAAATGTTTATCAAGCTTTATATACACCATATTTAAATGATTACTTTTATTTACATAATCCGTAGTTATACAAACTATTGAATAAATGCATTCATATGGTTCCAGAATAGTTATATCCAAGCTACAAAGTTCTTGTTCCCTCATAGAAATGTAATTTCAGTGTACATTACTAAACGAGAGTAATAGAGATGCTTTGTGAAATCAAATTTCTTGTCAGAGCAAAAGTGAGCCTGGCCAGACTTCTAGATTGGAAAAAGCTTTTCTCGTGGACCTACTATTTAACTTTGTAATACCAAAGCTCCTTCAGAGAACACACATTTCCTTTTTGTTTCCAAATTTTATAGTTCAAACTCAGAGGCAACTGAAGAGGAGGCTTTTGTGTAGGAGATGTTCTTCAGTTTCATTGTGAATGAGGGCAGAGTACATATTTTCCCATTCATCTAAATCAAAGAAATTCTATTTAAACTTTCATGCACACCAACAAAAAATCTTTTCTTGTCCACTAAACTATATTTGAAACTAGAATGAAAAATCTATGCATTACACATGCATTTCTAGATCATGCTTCTTCACAAAGTTAATTATTTTACAATCTATAGGGATAATTTTCCACCAATATGTGCTTCTAATTAACTTAAGGAGTCATACATTTGTATAATTCTAGGTTTCAATTGACCAAACTATCTGCCTAAGAGTAAGAAGTTTCTAATTGATTTAAGCAATTAGACCCTACCACCTTAAAAGGGACAGGAATATACAGATAGCTTGATTTTTGGCACAATAATACATTCTAATATAGGATGTAATAATTCCGAATTAGAATTCTAATAATTCTTAAAAAAAATCCTCTGACCCATTGAGTAGCACAATAATAAAAACTAGGAGTGTCAGGGAAAATAAAGAGAAAAGGATAATCTGCTTAAGTATCTGTTGCTAAACTGAAGTTTCAGAATTTGAAAGAATTGGTAGAGAATTAGTAGAGTTCAATTTCAGCTGCTGCAGTTAATTATCTTTTATACACAGTACCCTGGCCTTTAAGTCAGTCTGTTGACTACAGCTGATTCTTATCAAGACTTTAGCTTAAGAAGGTTTTCATCAGCAGTGAAGCTCTTGTGTCCTTTTCCTCTGAACAATAAAATGCCCATAAACAATAGTGACATGACCAGCTCTCAGTTATCTTCTTTCAGAAAATAGGTAAATTCTAATTTAATGCAATCTTTATAGGATAAAAAGCTGTGGGTGTTCTTTGTGTTATGAAGGTGTTGGAAGAAACTGTATTAAATTTCTGTCCCCCAACCCAAGCATTATTATTTTCATTGATCAAAAAATTGTAGATGTCATATTCTTCGAACATAAAGTATTGTTCAAATCGTCATATCCTGGCTCTGCTGCCTTACAACAAAGACTTCAGATTTAATCCAAAACGATGCATTTTGAAAGGAGAAAGGTTGTAGGATGGTCTTTTTCCCAGGCTGAGTTCACAGAGGATTTTTCCAACCACTGGGGCAAGCTTGAAACCATGACCTAAAATAATAAATTAAATATACTTGTTATGATTTACTTTCTTCAAAATCTACGTAATGAATATAACTTATTCCCAAGAATGACACTAATTTTTACAGAGTTAACGCTAAATCAATTTTTCCAGAAGCCTTCTTTAACTCACTTAAAACTTAACTGTGGCATGGTGGCTCAGTGGTTAGCACTGCTGGTTCACAGCACGAGGGATCCATTTCAATTCCAGCCTTAGGTGCCTGTTTGTGTGGAGTTTGCATTATCCATGTGTGGGTTTCCTCCGGGTGCTCTGATTTCCTCCCATAATCCAAGTGTGCAGCTTGGGTGGATTGACCATGCTAAATTGCCCATGGTGTTTAGAGATGTTAGGTGGATTAGCCCTGGGAAATGTAGGGTTACAGAGATAGGGTAGGGGGATGAGTCTGGTTGGGATGCTGTTTGGAGAGTTGGTGTGGACTTGTTGGGCCAAAAGGCCTGTTTCTACACTGTAGGGATTCTATTATATTCTCAAGGAAATAAACCCAATGTAGATGCCATTCTGAATAATCAGCTTTTCTGATTTATGCATGTTCCTGATTTCTGGAGAGCTCTTACGGCACAGTAGTAATTCCACTACCTCTGGGCCAGAAGGCACTTACACTGGAAGTATGTAATGACATTTCCAAACAGGTTGATTAAGACCTTAGCTGCCATTCTGGAGTGAGTATACTTACTGGTTAGAGCTGCTTGCCATCTTCCAATTCCAGTAGACCCACCTTCGGAACTCTTGCTTTACTTCCTGTCTAGAGTTATCCAAAGTTCAGCATTCCAGAGCAGAGCAGAGGAAAGAATTTGTGACCAGATATTTATGTTTGGAGTTTGGAGGCAGACAGGAGGTGATTGAGTGGATGGGAGAAGGATGATAGATCAGCCAGGAGCTTTGTGTTTGTATTATCTACTGTCTTCCTTCAAAGATTTTACTTTAAAGTATTGGCTCATCTCAAAATCCTTTTGAAGAAATGCTGGTGTGTAATGTCTCAGTCAATTGCTGTCAAATGTTGTATTATGCCCACTATTGATAAATGAGTATCCCTGATAATTATCACCCTTACTATTCTAAACCCTCTTAACTCGCTGTAAATAACATCATTGTGGATTTTGAGGATTAAAAAGATACTGGCTCAATTATTCCATTGGTTAGTCATTATTCCAGCATTAATGAGGTACACATGGGGAAGTTATGGAATCCACATCATAGCAGATTTCCAAGCAATTGCCCTGGAAATTTTATTTTCCATTGGGGAATTTCTCAATGTCCGAGACTGTCTGCAAGTCTTCATTCAAATCAGAATTTGGATGGTTCTGACAAAGTTAATAGTTACTCAGGATAATTAAATATAGTTTAACCCCCGAGGAACTATTCAATTGATTCCACACTTACTTCACACGCACATTCCAACACAACTTCCTCCAGACCTGAAACTCCAACTCCACCTGAAACAGTCCTCTCTATCCAGGATTCCACATGCTGTCCTGATCAGAGCCCAACTGCCCCATTCATCTGCTCCAGATCCAATCACCCCCCTTTATCCACTCTGGACCTGACCCCACATTTTCCTTTCCCTCGCTTCTTATCTGATCTGCTTCTAACTGCCTACTCTCTCCCAAATGGGAACCAATCCACACCCTTCCCTTGCCACGGTACTAGTCCTGACATCCACCATCCCAATCTTGCTGAACCAGATGCCTCTGATTCACCCTAACCTACCCTGCTACAAGAACGGCATTATCATGTGAAAAAGGACATATTTGCAGAGCTACAAGCAAAATAGGGGAGAGTGTAACTGAGTGAACTGCTCTTACAGGCGCAGAAACGATGGGCTGAAAGGCTTCCATTTTGCCTGTGGCCATTCATCGATTCTATTCCACCATTCAATAAACTCATGGCCAGTCTATGTTGTAATTCCTGCTGTCGCTCCATTTTCCATTAAATATTTGGCTAGTAATAAATTATTGATAGAGTTTAAAAATAATTGTTACTATTTTGCATTTGTGCAAGCCTTTGTTTCATAACCTTTATTCTGAATGGCTTGGCTCTGATGTGAAGATTATCTCCCTTCCCGAGCATCTCCTCAGTAACAGATGTTTCTGCATAACCCATCAATTCTTTTAATCTGTAGGTAATGAAGGTTTCTATTCATTCTTATAGTGCAGTGTAAATTCCTTATATTCTATAAGTTAAAACACAAGTTGTTCCTTATCACACTTTCTTCAGGTTAAAGGGGTTGCCGTGGGTACCCAAATGGGCCCCAGTTATGCCTGACTCTTTGTGGGGTACGTGGAACATTCCTTGTTCCAGTCCTATTCCAGCCTCCAACCCCAATTCTTTCTCCAGTACATCGATGACATCAGTACGGCTTTCCCCGTTCATCTGGAATTGGAAACATTTAACAATTTCCATCCCGCTCTCACCTTCACTTGCTCCATCTCGCACTCCTCCCTTCCCTTCCTCAACATCTCTATTTCCATTTCTGAGGATAGGCTGGCCACTGACACACTACTACCCTCTGGCTCCCACAGTTACCTTGGCTATACATCCTCTCACTCTGCAGCCTGTAAAGACTCTATTCCATTCTCCCAGTTCCTCTGTCTCTGTCACATCTGTTTGGATGATGCCAACTTCAACAAGGGGACCCTCCAAAACATCCACCATCTTCCTCAACCAAGGATTCCCCAGTACTGTAGTTGACAGAGCCCTCAGCAGCACTTCAGCTCTCACCCCTGCTCTTCCTTCCCACAACAGCAATAGGGTCTCCCTTGTCCTCACCTACGAACCAGTATCCACTTCCAGAGGATCAATCGCTGCCATTTCTGCTGCCTCCAGACACACATTCCCCTCCCCTTCCCTCCCTTGTCAGCATTCTACAGGGACCATTCCCTCCAGGACACCCTGGTCCACTCCTTAACTCCCAACACTGCCCCCCACAGCCCATGGTACTTTCCCCTGCAACCGCAAAAAGTGTAACACCTGCCCGTTTACCTCCTGAGTAGCCAAGGGCCCAGACACATGTTCCAGGTGAAGCAGCGCTTTACCTGTATTTCACTTGATCCATTGTAATTGCTGGTCACAATGTGGTCTCCTCTACATTGAGGAAATGAAGCATAGGCTGGGTGACAGCTTTGCAGAACACCCACATTCTGTCTGCCAAAAAAGACCCAGAGCTTCCAGATGCCTGTGTCTTTAACTCACACGCACACACACACTTAGTCTCACACATAGGGATTTGTTTTGTCTCGTTTTTGGTTGCAGTGGTCACCCCGCTGACAGTGCAAGCTGATTGTCAGCAAACATTGGGCTTTGGCCTTCATCAGTTATACGTCATACAATGTAGTGAATCACTGGTTGTGCAGAAACAGCTCGCTGGTTTAATGAGGACCAACTTGGACAGATTACCTTGCCATTTTTGATCCTCAGGTCTATATGGGAGGTAGGTGGAGGCTAATGCATTAGCTCAAGGGAGACAACACTTTCTTCTCCCAGCCCCCAACCACTCCACCTACCTTGGACTCACAACAAGCTAACCTTAAGAGAAGATGCATCCTTTTTAGATGCAGGCTTCCTGTGATCCATTTTAAGTCCCACATGTCTGCTACTGCAGCAGGTAAACATGAGCAAGCACATAATGAATTCTCTGGAGTGAAAAAGAAACATGGAGTTCACCCTCCTAATGCAAATTTACAATGTGTCAAATGGCTGTTTAAGGTGACAGGAAGGGGTGCCAGAGTTTGGAATAATTACATCAGAGCTGTACAGCACAGAAACTGATCTTTCGGTCCAACTCATCCATACTGACCAGATATCCTAAATTAATCTAGTCCAATCTGCCAGCTTTTGACCCAAATCCCTCTAAGCCCTTCCTATTCATGTATCCATCCAGATGCCTTTTAAATGCTGTAATTGTACCAGCCTCCACTATTTCATCTGGCAATTCATTCCATACACGCACCACCCTCTGCATAAAGCAGTTGCCCCTGAGGTCCCGGTTTAATCTTTCCCCTCTCACCTTGAACCTATGCCCTCTAGATTTGGAATCCCCTACCTTGGGAAAAAGATCTGGGCCATTCACCCCATCCACGCTTCTCATGATTTTACAAACTTCTAGAAAATCACCCCTCAGCCTCAGACACGCCAGGGAAAAATAGCCCCAGTCTATTCAGCCTCTCCTTATAGCTCAAACCCTCCAACCCCAGCAACATCCTTGTAACTCTTTTCTGAACCCTCTCATGTCTGAGTAAGCTAATATTGATTTGGATGTTTTCCAGGCACCTGGAAAAAGGCTAAAAGAACCAGGGAACTGCTTTATCTCTGCTCTGCCATCCTGACTAATGCACCCTTTCCTAAAACTGAGCTCTCTAAGGAAAAGCCATTCTAATATTACACACAACATCCCCTCAGGGGTGTGCTCATAAACATCAAGTTCCCAAAGTAATACATTATGCATGAAATACCATCCTAGTTGGACAATTCATCACAATCAATTGTGTAATCCTACAAATTGAGCATTCTATGAATTTCACTGCTCCTGAGTGAAATAAATCCACACAGGCTGGTATCGTATCACCAAGTCATCCTTATCGAGCTCCATCAGAGCCAGGTGTCCGAGTGAACGGGATGGTTGACACACCTGTTCTTATCTGTCAGCCAGGGAGGACAACACACACTTCCCCCACATAGACCTGAGGACCAATACTGGCAAGGTAATCTGTCCAAATTGGTCCTCATTAAACCAGTGAGCTGCTTCTGCACAGCCAGTGATTCACTACATCATCTGAAATATAACTGATGAAGGCCAAAGCCCAATGTTTGCTGACCTTAGAATGCACTGTCAGTGGGGTGACCACCGCAACCAAAACAAGACAAAACAAATCCCTAGGTGTGAGACTGGAACAGTCCCAATCAGAAAACTCCTATTTTCTGGCTGACCTCGTTACAATCACTACACTGCATTCGGTTAATCAGTGTTTTTATGCCAAAACATTTTGAATTGCAATCTAACCTTGGTTAGATGAGGTGGTAGTGGCACAGTAGTTATTTCTAATTAGCTAGCTAACCCACTGGTGTCAAGGGTTCAATTCCCACAAGGTAGTTGGTGGTACGTTAAATTTAACTCATGAAACTGGAATTATAAGGTCGTCTCTTTATTGGTAGCCATGGAATTATCATCTGTTTTTGTAAAACAAAATCTGATTATTTATTGCCCTTCAGGAAAGGAAATCTGCCATCCTTACCTGGTCTGGCCTACACGTGACTCCTGACACACAGCAATGTGATTGGCCCTCAGCTGTCTACTGACCTGGCCCAGCAAGTCACACAATTTCGGGGTAATTAGAGATGCTAATTAAATGCTGCCTTTGCCAGTGAGGCCTATGTGAAGTAAGAATAGAATGTTGTTGCTGGTTTATGGCAGTTCTATGTTTTTTAAAATTCAGTCCTAAATGTTGCAGTATGAACGAAGCCATGAGTCTTTCTAATGGGTCCATTTCTCCACTGTGCAGTTTAGTCACATTCATGCTGATGAGTGGCTAAGCAGCAGTGTGTAAACCAAAATCAAAGTGGTTCTTCCAAACTCTCTTAGGCTTTCGTGAAATTGGTTTACAATTTATTTCGACTAAAGACCTGAACATCCACATTCTTAAGTGACATTTCTATTGCCTACATGGAATTTCCACCTGACTGCATCAACTCAGAAAGTTTCCACTAGCTTATAGGATTCACTGTCACCAGCACAAGGTTTTTCCACATTGACATGTCGATCTTCCAGTTTTGAGAGATTTCCAGGTCTAATTAAACACCCAAAGTCCACACAAACTGCTACATTCAAGCAAAAGTGTAAACTGTCCATCTAAATATCAGGTAGCAACATCTGATGACAGGCAACTGAAGTATCGTTAACTTAGATTCAAAGTAATGATCTGCACTGGATGCATGAAAATCCGTCGGATAGGTTTCAGTCGCAGCTATAAAACAGGTTGAATTGGCCATGTAGAGGTCATATTGGTCCAAATTATACTGGGTAATGTCTCGTTGGAATGTAATTTATGGTCACTTCTTTAAATGCCTATAAAATTTGTCAAAGCCATGGTCACAATTTCTTTAATGGTCATTTGTTACTTCCCAATGCAGTGTAATTTATAAATCCATTAGGCAGGTTGTTGGTCAGCACAGGAACAAAATATATTCTTACATATAGTAATTGTGCTGGTCTCAGCTGGCAGAGCCCTGATTGACATAAGGAAATAGCCTGGACGGGAAATCTTCAATCAAAAGTAGATTTTACTTTCGCAATGCTTTTACCTTTATTTAAATTATAAATTGGCTGCAGATTGGATTTGTAGCTTGAGGGCTTATTCAGTATTTGGCTTATCACAACAAAATGGATGTTACTAAATTAGAACTAGCTACAGGAACAGCCAATAAATTATACTTGGCTGTGATCAATTACTTCTAGATGGTTTGCTGATAAGAGACTGTTTGTGTGACATTAAGGAAGGGAGTTGAAAAAGACTGTAAACCAAATTCTGGATAAATCCTGGTTAGCTTCAATAAATAATCACCAATCTGAACTACATATTTAATGCATTGACACATGGCTTCCAAGCAATGTCAGGAGTGCAAGTAAGTCAGGCCAACCCTGTCACAATAATTCCAGCACAACAGGGGAGAGATAATAAAATTTCTGCCTGAGTTCTCCAGGCTAGTTTTCCAGTGTTTCTTTTCAACAGTATCATTAGCAAGATCACCAGCAAGGGTTTTGACTGATAACTTGTGTCCCATGAACATCTGGCCTGAAGGAATTTGAGGCTCAAATGGCAACGCACAATTCACACGAGTTTGAATAAGATTTGAGAATCTACGTTGGGCAGTTGCGATGCTGTCACTTTGACTTAATGGGAGTCTATGACAGATTGAAAGAAAAATCATGGCCACAATTTGTCAACTTTGGCCACCTTCTCTTCAACTTTATTATGCCTCCTTTTACATAGTCTTCCTAAGAGCTACTAGCTACTTCAGAAGTACTTTTAATACATATAGTTTCAGTAATATTTTAGTTCATGTGTGTACAGCATCTATTTTATTCCATCCTTGACACCCAACTAGACAATCCTCAGAGCTCTGAATTTTTCTTCAAATTAAAAGTATTTACAATATCTGTAAAATAATTCTTTTTTAAAAATTGTGAACTGCAACCAGAGATCTATTCTGTAAAAGTTGACTTTTATCAAAATTAAAAAAGGTAAGTCTTTCATGCTTTAAGACATATTGGCAATGAAAAGATTCACAATATTGATTTTTTGCAATTCAGTACAAGGAAATCATACCAAAGAGAATGTGATTTTATAAGATAAGCCGTCAGTTCATAGTGTAACGGTACCAACCTGAGAATCCAGCTCCAATGATGATGTTGCTGTGCTCTGGGTGATAATCCAGAATGAAGTCCGAATCCGGGGTAACCTATTAAATGAAAATGTGAAGATTATAGTGTGAAAAACAAAACCTCAGGTGTCATTTCTCCATTGGGCCTAACTTGACCAAAAATGCTTGTAAATAGAGGAGTCTATTTGAATGAAGCACGGATCAGTGCAGTTGAAGGCCAGGGTGAATGGAAAACCATCCAGTCCCATCCAACAAGAGGCTGTGGTTTTACCTCTCTGGTCCTTGCTGCGTGTTTGTTGTCAGCCCTTTAAACCTGTAGCAAGTACTAGCTGCCCAAAAGGCCAAATGGGGGTGAGAGTGCAGGCAGCATCGGACACCATCAGTTCGGACTGTGCCAGCAGGTTAAAAAGGCACTGAGATGATACCTAGGTTTCCTTGTGGCATCAAGGGGAATATATTCCTAGCCCAGAGAAACCAAATAGCATGGCATGAAGATGTCTGACCTCTGCAGATGCTGGCTCCGCTTTTCAATGTCCAGAGTCAGGCAGAGCAGCAGCAACAGGTTCCCTGCATAGTTCTGAGGTGAAAATTGCAGTCAAGTGCAAATAATGTAATCGGAATAGCTAGACCCTGCTGTAAATGTTGGGACCCATGGGAAGGCAATGGGACCAGTGCAAACAAATCATCCACAGCATTTGCCTACCTGGCTGCCTGCCCAGTAGAATGAGGAGTTGTGAGGGGGGTGAATGTTAACACTCCTCAACCTGCACTGCCTCTCCTACCATCCCACATCTTGCTTACATTTGAAAAGGCACATTTTTCAGCCATCCGATGAAGCGTGCATTTTAAAAAGTCGTTTCAAAACATTTTACATCAAGCCACATTTCTATTGTTAGAGGATTTCAGAATAAGGTTGAATTCATTTCCAGACGCAAGTCAGGTTATTTATGAGCTTTGCAAACAGGGGCTGACTCAGAAACACTGAACAAAAAGACTTTCAAAAAAGGAAACTGTCAGCAAATTGAGTTTGTAAACTAAATGGGTCCACAAGAAGCAGGAATGTTGATAACTGTGGAAAGTCAACCCTTAATACAGTGATTCCTTCAGGCTTTTCTATGAATAAATTATTATTGTTTGCCTTGAGAATGTGTTTATTTGACAAAAAATTATAGCCCCATGCAGGAAAATATTACCCTTGAAACAAACAGTCCATCTGAGTTACAATTCTCCCTCACCATCATAAATTAAGTGAGTAACATAGACCTACTGTATAACATTATGGTTCACATAGGCTCAATCAAATGATTTTTCTTTTTGCTGAAGTTGAATCAATATTTCAGTTTTGTATTAGCTCGCATCTGACAATTCATGCTGTACTGATAAAACTGAAATAGAGCATAGAATCAGCTCGGGGAAATATCCCTCAATTCTGCTTTATGTGGTGACTATAATATAATGCCATGGATAATAACATGATAGTGAAGGAATGTCAGAAACCATAAAATGAAGTGCAAGATGATTTTAAATACCTTCCGAAACCTGAGGTTAAATTATAGACCTTTCCTTACCTGATTCCATCTGTTACGTAATACTTTCATTGTGTTGAGACTATATTATAATGTAATAAGGGCTATGAGCAATTGTCAAGTTAATATTAAATTGATTAAAGGCTTGGAGAAACTGATAACATAACCAGTTCAGAAAAACGTTTCAATTAAATTGCAAGGAATGTACAGGAGATTGTCTTAGAGGTATAGGAAATATACTAAAGGGAATTAGGATTCTAGCATATATGGTATTTTGTTCTCATATGCCGCAGGTATTTATATGACTGAGGATTAAATTAATATACACTCACAATTCTTTAGTATATTTAGAGAAGATATTAAATAGAAAATATGCTTTAGGCTACTAAATATAATTGCTGTTTTAATACAATATTAAAAGTAACTAAAATATTATTTTTTCAGGAGTAATAAGGTAGGATGTACATGTAGATCTTGAAGGTACTAACATTTTATGTGCCAATTTTATTCAAAGCCCCTTTGATGAAAGTTTCAACACAGCCTAAAATACCGGAAACCGGTTTTACAGAGGAGTGATTCTGAAGAGATATTAATATTTATGAGGAATTATTCTTTCTTTCACAACTCAAAGAAAATAGATCCTAAGAAATCAAAGGGAACCAGATTTCCAGTATAGCTTTTAAAGCCTTTCTAGTTACATGAAGGCCAGGAGAATGATACGTTACTGTATACATGCAGTATTCAACAATCGCAGGCTTTGGATCCACGCCAGGAAACTCTTTAGACAAAAAGGTGCTCAGAATGTTCACATCCTGAGAAGGCTGCTGAAATACGATATCACGTTCATCTGGGTCAGCATCACTGCCACTGTGGTAGCAGACCTAAAAAGGGAATTTTTGTTCAAGATCATCTGCCATCTGTTATAGAGTACATTCTAGACATACACATGTTCTCACACACTCACTTTCTTATACACACATGTCCAGAAAAGCATATTCCTCATTCAAACCTAGGCACAATTTATGCCACATTATTAATTTATTTCTGCAATGTATTCACATGTATTATAAATTAGGTTGGAGCTACACTAACACATTTCCCTTTTGGCCATTAACGTTAGAAGGAGGAGATGACCTTTTATCTCGTAAGCACTGGCAATGTAGAATTACATTTTATTCTTTATGTCTCCCAATGTATTGTGTTCCCATTATGACTCACAATAGACTGCAAAAGCACAGCTATGTATCAAAAGAATCACATGCAATCATGTTTAAGAAAACAAATAAGATCTATGTTAAAAATCACACAACAGCAGGTTATAGTCCAACAGATTTAACCGGAAGCACTAGGTTTTGGAGTGCTGCTCCTCCCTCAGGTGGTTAGATCAAATAAGATCTAATTATTTTGCCCCCTGGCCTTACAAAATTGATGGGAAAAACAATCCAAACTGAACTCTTGTCAAATTAATACCACATTGCTGCAATTTGACCCTTCAGACTTCATGTTGGGGAGGTAGATATCTCAAAGCAACTTTTCACCTGTCATTCCCTATCACCATGCAGAACCCTGCTCATTGCCACAAAGGTACAAAACCAGCAAAGTCTTCTGTCTGCAGACTACCCACATTTAAATAAGATTTTCATTGCTTTAGGCTGGGAGTGGTATTTCCTTTCAACAGGTTTTTTTTAATTGAGGATGGATTACCCCATCCCCAGTGGAAGGGGACTTACAGATAATTGCATAAAACAATGACAGTCCCTCTAGAGGATAGACATGGTTGTTGCAATTTATTCCAGTACCAAGGCTAAGTGCTCATCAAGTCACTGCCAGATCAAAATGTGATCTTTTCAAGCCTAAGGCTATCTTCAGAATTCAGGACATTAGACTCCACAGAAAAGAGATTTTAACCATTTCCTGGCAATCTCTTCAAAATATTTTTATTCTTTTGTATTATGAAAATGATTTGTATTCCTTTTCGATATCTGATTGTCAAGTTGTCTCTCCAACCTAAGTGATAGAGTAAGGGTATCCTTTATGCCCTCTGTATAATGAAATGGATTATAAAGACTGAGCGCCTTGGCATTATTCTTGCAGTTTAGGTGATGTTCCTCACTACATGTTTCTTCACTGCTTGTACATATAAAAAATCTTCTACAATAGGCCGAATTCCAATCGCAGAATAGTTTTAATTCTTTCACAGGAAATGGATGTTACAGGCAAGGTCAGCACTTGTTGCCCATCCCTAATTGCATAGTCAGTAGTGACATTTTTATATCCCACACCAATTACATTTATTGCTTTTCAGAGTGAAGCAGTCAAGTTAATGTCCCAGTATGAAAAAAAAGACCTGTGCTGTGAAATTAGTTGAGACTACCTAACTCTCTTCCATTCAGGATCCTTGCAGCTAGCTGTCTGAGGACTTTTGTTGGTCTGCTTTGGATTTAAGCATTAATTCCAAAATAAAAAACACTCAAAGCCACTGTCTTTAATGATATAAAGAAATCTTTTCACTAGAAATTCATGAACATTTTACTACTGACATTAATTTGTGTATAGATTTTGCATAACATTGACACATGTATATAATTGCATGAATCACTCCTATAATGGTGGTATTCAGTGAGTCCAGATCGTATAAATCATACATGAATACGTTATTCAGCCTCTTGAGCCTGTCTCCTATTTGATAGAATCTAAGCTGAACTGCTTAAGGCTTCAACTCCATTTTCCCATCTATAACATTTGACTCCTTTTCCAGTCATGAATCTATCCAACTCAGCATTAAAAATATTTAATGTTCCTAATTCCACTTCAAAAACAAGTAGGCTTCAGGTGCATTACCTGAGGTTAGGTGCTGAAAATAATTGAAAGCCCACTTTAAAGTAATGAATCCTATTCTTGTTTTTGTCTGATTCTTGGTGTATTATGTATGGCTAGATTACAAAATGCATAACAATATGGGAAGCAGAGTCATGTGGGTGAGAGTTTAGCAAATAGGTTTTAGGACACCCAAACTGAGGCCATACAACATCATCCTCGTGGGTGGGATGTGTAACAGAAGCATGACAAGTCTTGTGCGTTTGTTTCCATTACGAAGGCAAACTGAAAAATTTATCATTGCACAGAAGGCTGACCGGAAGCTGGTAAAACTGTGACAAAGGAGAGGAATATTTTGCAGATGGTAATTATGAATACATATAAGACCTTAAACAATATTTTTGCATATATTTATTTTTCCATCTATGAGAAGACAATGTCAAATCTCTGCTGAAAATATCCATGGCTTTGAATTTAAAACTGCCTTTTCTTACTTTGATAATAAATGTGTGTCCAGGCTTTTGACATTGCCCTATTTTACAGGTGAACATTACTTGTTAATTTACAGTATGTATTAATATTCCTGCTCCTCAATTTATAATTTCTCTACTGCATTATTTTAACTCATGGGATATGGCCTTTGGCTGGGCCAGCATTTACTCCCCATCCTCAGTTGCTCTTAAGGTGATGGTCAGCTGTCTTCTTGAACTGCTGCAGTTCACGCACACAAGGCTATTAGCAGAGGAATACCAGGGTTTTGACCCAGTGATAGTGAAGGATATGATATCTTTCACAGTAAGGACAGTCAATGGCTTGGAGGGAAACTTGCACATGGTAGTGTTCCCATGTATAAGCTGCCTTTGTTCTTCGACATGGTAGTAGTCCTGGGTTTGAAAAATGCTGCTTAAGGATTCTTGTGATTTTTCTGTAGTGCCTCCTATGGATGGTAGACACAGCTGCTACTGAGCATTGGTGATGGAGGGAGTGGATGTTTGTGGATGTGGTGCTAATCAAGTGAGATACTTTGCCCTGGATGGTGTCAAGCTTCATCAGTGTTGTTGGAGTTGCATTCATTCAGGTAATATTCCATTATCCTCCAGATTTGTGCAGTGTAGAGGGAGACAGGCTTTGGGGAGTCAGGAACAACATTCCCTCTGAGCTGTGAGGCTGGCAGGTTCTGCACATGCCAATTGGAATACTGATGCATTGGCTTCTGAAACCAAAAGGCACTGCTGTACACTGAGTCAGGAGCCACATGCAGTGGCAGGAAAAATTATAGGGAATGTGTGTTAGGAGGTGAGTTACATGCTGCAAGATACCTAACCTTGGACCTGCTCTTGTAACCGCTATTTATATGGCTAGTCTACCTCATTTAGTCATGGAGTGACAAAGTCATACGACACGGAAACAGACCCTTCAGTCCATCTCATCCATGCCAACCACGTTTGTCAAGAGCCCCACTTCCCTGCACTTGGCTCATATTCCTTGAAACTTTTCCTATTCATGTGCCTGTCCAAATGTATTTTATTTGTAACTGGATCTTCATCCACCACAGAGGGTCAATGGTAACCCTCAGCATATTGCCAGTGGGGGATTTAGGGATAGTAATGCCATTGAATGTCAAGGGGCAGTGGTTAAATTTTCTCCTGCTGGAAAAGTGGTACAATTTCTTTCATGAATTTCTAAGAAGACTGTTCACCTGAAAATAATAAACCTCATATACCTGATTGTTTAATCCTTTTATATCTATGAAAGCACATGCACAACTTCCAAAAATATCCTTTTAAATCCCTTCACTATGTAGACTACTGTACTGTGGATCAAAATAAACATGCTTAAATTATCCAAAAACACACAAAAGAATCTTTAAAAGAATCCCTAAATATTTGATAACAGCAGGCATAATATTGTGATTCTCACTCATGAGAGAAATCAATATAATGACTGAAGTCTTGCAATAAACACTATATAACAAATGACCAGATCAAGTACCCATTTCTCTCTTCTCTGTTGTCTATACAGATAACACATGAAGTAGTGAACATATGGATTATCTATGCTATGGACACACATTTTCATCCATTCAAGTTTTAATATAATGAAATTTGTTCCTATTTTCTATTCCCTGCAGCTGTATAATTATTATTAACATAATTTGTGGAGAATCTGTCAGCCCAATCAATCAATCTCAGAGTGATGATCAAAAGTTGACTATAACTTCAATTGCCATTCAGAAAAACTTCCATTTATATAATGTCAATTGCATGATAAAATATCCAAAAGATGTTTCACAGGAATGTTATAAAAGCAAAATAATACAGAGCCACATTTGTACTTGCAGAATAAAGAACCTAATCTCCACATCCATACCTTCATAAGTCCCGGATATTCATTGGAAGGAAGACCATAGATATGATGTTCAATGGAGTCAGAAATTTTTATAAAGCAAGGATGTCCCTTCTGAATTCCATATGTTCCAAGGACTTTCTCCTTCCAGTAACAAACCACGATCCTCAGTGTCTAACAAAGGTTGTCAATTCAACAGGTAAACAGGTAAAAGATTAATTCAGACAATGAAAAATAAATGCACCTGTGAAGCACATGATATTCCAGCAAAGCAATGGGCAGTATTTCACACAAGTGAGAGGCCACTAACTCAGCAGTGGCAAAAAGCGAGGGAGTAATTGAGGTCTATTATAGTATATACACTCTGTCATGTAGCAATATTGCCAGACTTATGTAACTTGTTGCATCCTTAATTAAAGGTCACCCCAGAGAGGCAAGCACATCTTAAAGCTATTAATAGTCAGCTGCTTCGATGGCTGAACTGAGAGCAATGGTCTACAGATGCTGGAAATCAGTGTCAAAAGGTGTGATGCTGGAAAAGCACAGCAGGTCAGGCAGCATCCGAGGAACAGGAGAAATGACGTTTTGGGCATTCCTGATGCAGGGCTTATGCTCGAAACACTGACTCTCCTGCTCCTCAGATGCTGCCTGACCTGCTGTGCTTTTCCAGCACTACACGTTTTGACTCTGAACAGAGAGTAGTGCCTTTTAAAAGTAAATTTTTCAATTAACTCAAACATTACAACTTACACTGATGTAAACTAGTGAAGATGGATGGATTTAGCTGGCCTCCTCCATCCTTTCCTTGTGAAAATCCCCTGTTTTAAAGGACAATGGTAGCTCTCTACTGATAACATCTCCACTGGCCAGGCAGGGCGTGGTGTTGAGATACCGTGTACTAGTCTTTTCTCCACTCAAAGGACAGAATCCTGGAGGGGTCTGAGTGATGTCAGCTTTGGCAAAATGTGTAGCATAATCAGGCAATAAGTGTGGAGGCCCATCTTAATAGAGTCATAGAGATGTACAGTATGGAAACAGACCTTTTGGTCCAACCTGTCCACCTCAACCCGTCTTTTATACTTTTCACAGTTGCCATGACAATATGCTCACCAAGCAGTGGAGGGTTATAATTGACAGGCATTAAGACTTGTTAAATGACTTATTAATACCATGACTCAGCTCATTAATATCCAGCCTTCCATCTTATCAAACAAGCTCGATATTGAGAACATATGACATGGAAACCAGACCAAATAGCTGGCGGATTCAGCTCCCCACTTGCTTCGTACAACGTCCATGTTGGAGAGCGGGCACCGACATCTCAGGGCATGCTCCCACATCTACAGACACCAGCACCCAACAAATGCCAGCCTCTAAAGAACCCTCATCGTACATCTCCGACCCATTTACAGGACTCTTCTGTATTGCAGTGCTGCATCTCAAGCTGCACTGGCAACTCCCATTGTAACCCTGCTGTAAGGACATTGTGCTCTGGGTCACACTCATGGACTGGACCAGGCTGTATATCTGATGTGTTCACTTGCTCTCATTGCATTCACAAACTCTGAGCCTACCTGATACTCCCATCCCCCATGCCTGGCAGTGCCTTGCCCCCTTAGCCAGTGATATCAGGTTCAAATTACTGCTGTTTTGCTTAGTCATTCAGCACAGACACAAAGCCAAGCATCTTTGCATCGTTGTCAGCAGAGCTCAGTCAGGTCAAAGTGATAGCCGCCAGTCAGGAGTTCCCAGCACACTACATCAAGGGCTGCATCTGATGAGTCCAGGTCAACTGGGGTTGGTCAGAGACAGGATCTTCTCCTCAATCATGGTTAGGAGTTGAATGGCAGGGCAGCACATCACTGCCTTGACTCTTCCTGCCCCATCGTAGGTATGATGGAAAATGAAAGTGGGTGGCACAGTGTACCAGGTGAGTGAGTAAGCAACTTAGAGGGTGTGCCGGGTTAAGATCTTAGGTGTTGGAGTGGAAAGATCCCACCCATTCAGGCTGCTTCTATTGTTCCAAGGCCTCACAAGCTGTTCACTTTATTGGCTTTGGAGCAGACTGCTGTCTCAATTTGTCTTCATTAAAGAAAAAGGACAAAATGCACTTCTTCAAGCCATAGTATCATCACAGGGGCAGGGTACGTACTGAATGAAGCAAGTTCAATAAGACACCACCGTGAGAACTCACTATGCCTCGTCTTAACCCTCCAAAAAGCTCAACTCAATGCAGACTCAGAAAAGAAAAAGTAAGGCTCAGCCCACAGTCGTTTCTACAGCTGTTGGAGCTCTGGTTGGCTTGTAGGCTGCTAATATTTCTGGCAAGACAAGGGCGGTTTGTGAAAGCTGGGACATCACAACACAGAACTGGGTGGGAGGGTGAACCATGAGGAGGATAGATAGATGCTTCAGCGTGATTTGGACAAGTTGAGTCAGTGGGTAAATGAATGGGGAGACGCAGTATAATGTGGATAGATGTGAGGTTATCCACTTTGGTTGCAAAAACAGGACAGCAGTTTATTACCTGAAGGGTGAGAGATTGGACAAGGAGGGAGGTGTAATGAGACCTTTCATTGAGAGTAAGCCTGCAGGTGCAGCAGGGGGTGAAGACCACACACGGTACGTTAGCCTTCATTACAAGAGGCATTCAATACAGGAACAGGGATATCTTGCTGCAATTGTACATGACTTGGTGAAACCACCCGTGGAGTACTGTGTACGGTGCAGAACTCCAGGAAGGATGTTCTGGCTATGGAGGGAGTACAATAAAGATTTCCCAGACTGATTCCTGGGATAGCTGGTCTGATGTTTGAAGAGAGACTGGATCAGTTAGGACAATATTCACTGAGGTTTAGAAGAATGTGTTGGGGGAGCAATCTCATAGAATCCTATAAACAGTCTAATAGGATTTAACATGGTAAACTCAGAGGGGCTGTTCGCAGTCATTGAAGCAGAGTTGCAGCCTAAGAATATGGAGTAGGACATTCAGGATGGAAATAAGGAGAGATGTTTTCACCCAGAAAGTGGTAAGCACGTGTAATTCTCTGCCACAGAAAGCAGTTGAGGCTAAAGTGTTAAATTCTTTCCAGAAGGAGTTAGATTTAGTTCTATGGGCTAAAGGAATCAAAGGGAGAGAGCAAGAGGAGGATACTGAGATGGATGATCAGCCATGATCATGTTGAATAGTGGAACAGGCTTGAAGGGCTGAATGGCCTACTCCTGCTCTGATTTTCCATGTTTCTATCTTTGTGGATCTTGGATGGTTTTAAATCTCCTAAATTAGATCACCAAACACCAACAACAAAACCCTCATCAAACTGGCATTAAACCTGGGACCTTCAATATTAGAGTGGCGCTGGAAAAGCACAGCAGGTCAGGCAGCATCCAAGGAACAGGAAAACAGACATTGCGGGCAAAAGCCCTTCATCAGAAATTTTGCCCAAAATGTCAATTTTCCTTCTCCTCAGATGCCTGACCTGCTGTGCTTTTCCAGCACCACTCTAGCATTGGCTAGACCTGTTGAATGATTTGGGATAGTCACAAAATTGTTTCATTCTCCACGTTTCTGGGCTTTAAGCATTAAATAATGGCAGCCTTCTGGCAAGATATATTAATACAGTGATATGCTACACTATAAAGTAATGGAGCATAGGAACATCTGTTGTTTCCCTAATATGATAAAGCCTTGATTTGGAGCTGCATTATTAAATGGAGTACAGTACTGAAAACAGGAGCTTCTCCAGATGGAGAAAGATGGAGTTCAGTCATCCGTAATTCCCAGATCACTTTGGGAACAGTTTTGTGAGACACTGGAGAGCAATTTGCAGAACAGCCAGTGGCTTGAAAAATAATCATACAGTTGAAGGCGTGCCTATCTCTGCACAAGAAACATAACATAGCTGTACCCCTAGAAGGATCTCCAGCAGTTCTCGGTGAACATGTAGTCATCAGAAATAGGAACAGGAGGAAGCCAAAATCTCCTTATCCTACATCAACCTCACTTTTCCAACCTATACCTAGATCCCACTATTCCTTTGACTATCAAAAATCTATTGATATCACTCATAGGTATATTCCATGACACAGCATGTCCCTTTGAAGTTGAGAATTCCAAAGACTTACACCATGAAGACATTTTTCTACAGGTCTATCCCAAATGGCCAATGCCTTAACCTAAGATGATGAATCTCCAGCCAAGGTGAAGAACATCAATATCCATTCCGATCAGCCATGAAGAACATGAAGGTAGATGTATATGTGAAAATGACTGGCAACTCACATGAGAAACAAACTGTGTAAATCCTGATATGTTGTCTAATCCTTCTCCCCAGGACAATACTAATAATAACACATTTTTCTAGTTCTCTTCCAAAATAAAACAGCTTTGCTGAATAAAAACTGATTCTTTTGCACGGTCTCTCCCCCATCCTTTGCAGCATTTGTAACAGTATCAGTCTGTAAATCACAAAAAGGATTTACAATCCAGTCCCTCTTAATCTCTGTTGAAGGCTCCTGCACAGAGGAGATAGTCCTTTCAGAGAAATAGTGTTTCAAATGTAATCACATATGTTTCCTCAAAAAATGAAAAATATTGCCTCCATTTGTCATATGTGCAAAAATCTATGGCCTACACGACTGCTTTAAAAGAAAACTAATGACTTCAATAAATATCTCAATATTAATGTGATTTTCCCCCATAAATATTTTAAAACTGAAAGCACCATTTCACAGGTTAATCAGTGAGATCAACATAAAGAGTGTTAAAGAGTGAGCGTGTGGGAGGCAGAGGGATGGAAAAAGCAGAAGAGGAAATTCAGCCTTTTAATCTTCTCCAGAGCACTCCCACGCCTGTCTGAATGAAAGCTATAATTGCAAATGGCCGTCCTATTATTCAAGAATCCAAGAAGCTTTGACTGGTGGACAAATGTGTGAGGTCATGAGGAGGAATGTAGGTTGGGATTATCCCAGAGCCTAAACAATGTGGGCTCTGGCAAGAACCTTGGGAGAATTGATTGAGAATTCAAGCAATTCTTGACGCCAGGATCATCACGTTTCACAACCAACTTCCAGATCGCGAGGTGACATTCTCACTTGTGAGCAGTGAAAGGCCTATTAGCGTGGATTGTTGCTTATTATCCCCCTCGTACTACTGAACCTTGCCTTATTAATATTCAGGCTCCCACTGTCTGACCGACCATGTTGATATGGAACACTGGGTCTTCCCAACGTACCCATCAGTGTGTACCCAACGACTCCAGCATTTTGCTTGCTCCTCCAGCCTTCCATCATGGTTACCTGGCACCAGCATCTCAGGGCACCCTCCACTGGCAGCAGCTGCACACTTTGCTTGTCCACGGACAGCAGTACTGGACCCATGCCAACCTTTTCACATCATCATGGGCACATCTGGATTCAATGCAGTACCCTTCTGCACTGCCATGCTCCAGACCGACAACTATCACTGCATTGCTACTACACCAACACAGGGTGCAGGGGCTGGCATCCAGCTCACAGACTGCAACTGGACTAGGCAACATGGGGCAGCACGGTGGCTCCGTGGTTAGCTCTGCTGCCTCACAGCACCAGGGACTCAGGTTCAATTCCAGCCTCGGGCAACTGTCTGTGTGGAGTTTGCACATTCTCCCCATGTCTACGTGGGTTTACTCCAGGTGCTCTGGTTTCCTCCCACAATCTAAAAATATGCATGTTAGGTGGATTGGCTATGCTAAATTGCCAATAATGTTAGGTACATTAGTTAGTGGTAAATATAGGGTAGGGGAATGGGTCTGGTTGGGTGTAGACTTGTTGGGCCGAAGGGCCTGTTTCCACACTGTAGGGATCCTAATCTAAACATCTCTGAGCCGCTTGCTTGCCCTCTTAGCACTCTCTCAGCATCCAGCTCAATGCTTGCAGCATCCCTGCCTTGCCTTCCCCCCCCCCTCAGTCTCACTTTAAAGATTCTAGTCTTTCTGTATTGCCTTGCAGTTTAGCACAGACACAAATCCAGGCAACTTGTCCTGGTTGTCACCAGTGATCAGTCAAATGGTTGGATATGTTACTGTACAGCACAGTGCTATATTAATCTCATACCTACAGCATGTGCCAGCAGCCTATGTGACAAATACACTGCGTGTATATCAACCAAATGATCACACCTCAAAGTCCTTAGTGAAGTCACGGTGGATTGCTATCAGGGGTCCTGGTACGGTCACCATCAGTCCAGGGGTTTAGTCACGGTCAGTCGTCTGCTTGGAGCAGTCAGGACCAGGGGTGTCCATCATATTAAAGTCTGGGTGGTGGGCCACGGTCAGTCCGGCAGTGACTGGGTCAGGGATTAGCACAACACGAGTCACAAGGGGCATTACAGGGCAATGGTTGGTAGTTTCAATGTAGCTGGCACCTTGACAAACACCAGGATAGGACTGCCAGCCAGCCATTCATGTTTTACATCCCAGCAGCTGGCATCATTCTGTGACAATGTCTCAGTCTGCACTGACACTGCACCTTGCTCGTCTGGAGGAAATGGCATAGAAGATGGTAGACCCTGGGTTTCCTCTATCTCTTGTACATCCTGAGGACACTTCCAATTGTGACCTCTTCATGTGGAAGCTGTTCAGCCTCACTGGTGGTAGCATGCATGTGCACCACATCCCAAGTTGCTGCCTCCTATCCCCAGTGCTGAGATCTCCCATTTTCCTGACTATAACAATGTCACACCTTGCCCACAAAACCCATAGCACAGATATGCTCCCCCCAACTCCCACCTTACTGACTAGGCTCGACGGCTCCAGGTGATGACTGCCCAGACCCCTGAATGCACTCAGTGATCTCCCAACCAATGCTCTGCTAATCCCCTGACCATACAGCTGAGGACTGACTGTGGCCCAGCAACTGGGCTTTACTAAGGTGGACCCTGACCCGGCCTGCCCTAATCAGATGATTAGATTACTTACAGTGTGGAAACAGGCTCTTCGGCCCAATAAGTCCACACTGACCTGCACCCATTCCCCTACATTTTCACATGCACCTAACACTACGGGCAATTTAGCATGGCCAATTCACCTAACCTGTGAGAGGAAACCCACGCAGACACAGGGAGAATGTGCAAATTCCACACAGTCAGTCGCCTGAGGCGGGAACTGAACCCGGGTCTCTAGCGCGGTGAGGCAGCAGTGCTAACCACTGTGCCACCATGCCACCCAACTTTTGTCTAAAATCTGAACCGTCTTATTGTGCCTGGGTACCCCCTCCTGAAGGCTGCCTCTCTTTACTTAACAGAGGGCTATCCTCAGAATTGGGGGTGGAGTCTCTGGAGGCTTGAAGCCTACTCATTGTGCTTGCAGTGTAAGCTACTGCTGGGGGTTGGGCCGGGGGAACTGGTGAAGCACAGAAGCAACATATCCACAACTTTTACACTGGCAACTGCTGATGACCATGAGAAGCTTGCTGGTTTTGTGTCTGTGCTAAAAGGCAAAACCAGACAGGAATATCGGTCACCTGCTCACTCTAACTCAGGGGGGCAACGTGTTAAAAGCCAAGGCAAGGCAGGGATGCTATGAGCACTCAGGTAGGAGTGAGGTGAGTGAGCTCTAATAGACCAAGGGAGCAGTCTGGCACCTGGTGCAATCCATGAGCAGGGTACCCCTCCCTGTACATAGTCCCCTTGCGACAGCATTGCCATGATAACTGATAGCATGTCCCAGAGTGCAGGCTGGCAGTGCAGAGGCATGTGTCCAATGTGACCATGGGTTGTGTGAAACTATTTCCCTGAAAAGTTGATGCCAAGCATCCGAGGTAGAGATCTGAAAGTTCAAGCTGAAAGCTGGAATCACTATACCCAGACTGACTTACATGTCAGGAATTCTCAGCATCTGCTTTCTCTGCAGCAGGCGGTAGAATAGGGAGTTGTGTATCAATAAGACAAGATTCAGTCAAAATGATGTGTGATAATGACCAATTAATCAGCCTTTCACTGTTCACTAGTGAGAATCTCCTCTTGATGTCCAGATTTCTCTTGGAAAATGTTGCTTCCGGCACTGAGAAAGACCTTATCTGACTTTTAATGAGATTCTCTCAATTTTCCCACTCGTTCAAGAATTCCAAACATCAATTCTGTTATTTTCACCACAGATGCTGCCTGACTGAGCAACTGAATATTTCCAGCATTTTTTAAATTTTAATTCAATGAAGGTGTTAGTTAACATTAAGGAAATGAAATACCTCTAGGAAAATTTATAAGGAATCAATCTCTAATTGAAGCATTAATTGCAAAAATGAAGCTCAAGTGATAATTGTCACCTAAACCCTAAGATGAGGCAACGGTTTTGCAATCTCTTTCTCACTGAAACGTTTTTGTTTTAAATACTGAGAAGCTGAATCCTGGTGGGATCAAAATATAAAAAAAGAACTTTGATTTTAATGACTCTTCAAAAGAGGTTGTTTAGGTCGGTTTATCAGATGCTTTGGAGATTTGCTAAGTAATTCAAAAGGAACAGCTCGGATTTTGTTCATGTAAGCTTAGGATCAGGGTTGACTATAAATGAAATTGAAAAACATCGAATGGATTACAGGATTCACGTGTACATGGCTTTCATTCAATTTTTATCAGCCTTTAGAGTCAGGATGTAACCAAATGTTAGATTAAATGACACGCAGGATGCTGCAATCTGAAATAAAAGCAGCAATCGCGTAAAATACCCAACAGGTTAAGCAGCATGAGTGGAGAGAGAAGCAGAGCTAACATTTCAGGGCAATGACCTTTCTTCAGACGGTGCTGAAAATCAGCTCTATCAGTTTTATTGGTTTTCTCTCTCCAGCAATATCCCTTTCCGAGCCTCTTGGCTTTGAAGTTAGATTTTATAATCTGGCATTTTTGATTTAGGCCTTTCATGTTACGGTGTCCCAGATGGGAGGTCATGGAGGTCGGAGCTTCCTCTGAATTACATTACTGCCTGCTTGCTTTAATAGATCAGGCAACTGACTCCACAAACCACTTCTCTGGTTGACATGCCTATCATACAAAGCTTTAATAAGAATGCAAATTTACAAAATCTCCTTTTTGCTTTAACTTTTCAAGCTGTGCTAATATTCTCTGGACTTGGGGAAGTACGTAAATCCATTGGCCAGAGTGTCAGGCATCGGGAAATGATATTGTTTCAAAAGCACATCTGCATGGTCATAGGTTTCTGGGCATCTGGCTGGGGTTACCAACTCTGGTTTGACATATTCCTAGAAGTCAAATCATGTGATATTGGATCACTGACACTGCTTCGGACTTTCACACCACATGATCAAAACCCACATTGAGGGAAGGCACTCACTGGCCTCAACAAAAAAAAAGCTGCCTGATTCCTCAAACAAAACACAAAACTACACTTAGCACATGAACAGTGTCTCTTCAGTCTGTCTGTCTGCCTTTTCCCCTGTTTACCTCCCCACTTGCTGCTACATCTGCCCACTCTCCCTCAGTGTGCTCAGCTGAAGGTTTTACCTGCAATATGCCATTTTCACCTGACGTAGCGATGCTGTTGTTATTTCTAATAGTGTCAGAATCCAAATGTGGGTAACTTTTAATCCCCACAGTGTAGGAGCAGGCCATTCAGCCCCACTGAGTCCACAATGACCCTCCAAAGAGTATCCCAACCCCCAGACCCATCCCCCACTACCCTATCCCTGTAACCCTGCATTTCTCCATAGCTAATCCACTGAGCCTGCATATCCATGGACTTTATGGGGCAACTTAGCATGGCCAATCCACCTAACCTGCACATCTTTGGACTGTGGGAGGAAACCAGAGCACCCAGAGGAAACCCATGCAGACTCAGGGAGAATGTGCAAACTCCACACAGTCGCCTGAGGGTGGAATTGAAACCAGGTCCCTGGTGCTGGGAGGCAGCAGTGCTAACCACTGTGCAGCCCTTGGTATCGAAACATCCAGCGAACCCTTATTACAGTTCTCTATTATGTACATTTACATTCACAGACACTTCAGTACCTAGAACTGTACATTAAACTTTCCGTTCCAAAAAGCAACATTCTTTAAGTTAAGATAGAGTCTGAGACCCATATACCCTCAGGTCACACGCCCACGACCATGTCTCTTGCAAAGCATGCTGACACACTGTGTTTCTTATAAATATACCGACACACTGACTGTGAGGCTTAATACTGCTTTTCTCTTTCTCTTTGCCTACCCCCCCCCCCCCCCACTTGCCCCAGAGTTTGTTGTCTCTCTCTCCCACCAGCCCCAATGTGTGTTGCTGTTTCTCTCTCCCCTCCTCCTCAGTGTGCGTACCTCTCCTTCCAATTATTCTCAAGAGTGCTGGATTTCCAGGTGATTTTCATTGGCCCCAGTGCCACCATCACCAACTTGCATTCAAATGGTGCTTTTAACTTTGTAGAAACCTTCAAGGTGCTTAAAACATCGCAATAATGCAATGCTTTCCAAATATTGGGGAGAGAAAAGGTTGGATCAGACAACACAGTTTGTTTGCAAGCTATAACTGTATAAAAGTGAACCATGCATTCGAAGGGTAAGGTGCAGGGGAGAGCTTCCCTTCAGCTCAATTGCCTATTCCAGTAGATCAACAGAGAATGAGGGAGCATGAAGTTTGTGCAATGAGGAGGGCTCGGATTGGGGCAAGCAGAAAATAGGAAGCAGCCTGACTTCCGTTAGTAGCATCTGCGGAAGGACATCTACAGTAAGGATTAATGATCGCAAAGCAATTACTGTGAAGTTTATTGAGTGATAATTCCCCATTGATTACCAGGAGTACAACACTGTCAGTATATATTACACCCAAAGAAAATTCCTGGAACACTTTACTATAATGCAGCTTTGATTGTATTGATGTATTTGGAGGTCATTTTAGACTGAGCCCTATGACAGAACGATGTTACTTGGCTATGAGTAGGATCCATTAAATCCCCTGTACCTTCAGAGGAAGTTGCAGTCCCACGAGGTTCAATAGTTTATTCGACCAAGGCCCAGCTGTAATCACTAGACTCTTCGCTCTGTAAATTCCTGCAGTGGTTGTCACGGTAACTGGCGATCCAGGTTGTATATCAACAACTTTTTCACCATCACAAATGGTACCTCCAAACCTCCGGAACAAATCCTGCAAAATATTTAATTTTGCCTTGTGAAACCACGTAGAACACACCATTATTTCTAGTAATTATTTCTCCACGATCCAGAAGATATATTTCTACATATCAAAGGAGCACAAGTGATCTATTTCTTATCCTCACACTGATTATACGTTTCCCTTTCCTATTTAAATGATTAAACTTTACTCATTCTCCAGTCGTCTGCTAATCAGTCCCCTAGACATTTTATTACTTTAACACACTTTCCTAGTGGAACAGAAGTAGTTAAATGCATCACATATATATTAATCTGTTTTATATATAACTTCCACTTCACAAGCCCTGCTCAAGCAGGGGAAGATTTCAAAGAGAAAAAGCTACGATTGATGTTTAAACATAGTCAGGTTTAGGTGTCGCCTCCAGGATATTTTTAGCACGTTTATAAAAGCCTCAGCTCCAACACATCAAAGTATTAAAATTATCCACCTAAAGCATACTCGCCCACTCAATGTTAAAACTGCGGGATGAATCGTCATGTTTGATTTCAAATTGTTCCTAACCCACATTTTGCCAGGAGGTGGCAGTAGACTGAGTTTTCTTCCACAACCACTACGTTTTAGCTAATTAGGCCAATAATACTTTAACTATAAACATGTACAACTGCCATCTTAAAGCTTGTTCAATCCTTTAGTACACTTCTCCCACCCCTCAGTGGATGGCCTTCATCCTTCCCGATACCCAGAGACCATGGAGTTTGTTCTCTTACCTTGACATCTCAGAAGGAAAAGCCAGTAAAATGTTTGAATGAGACATACTAATCTGATTGGTCTTATATACTTCCACGTGGAGCTCCAGTATGACCAGTACATTAATTTCCAAAAGACTACTTTTAAATTGGTTTTCCCATTTAGAATTTATGCATTTGTGGAATCACAGAAATGTTCTGACGTAGAATGATCCCATTCAGTCTATCATTGCACACATCCCAATGCACCACTGAAGAATTCCTAATATCCAGTTGAGGCATTTAACTTGCAATTCCTTACACCATATTGGGTTTGACCTCTTGCTTCTTCTTTCTCGCGCTATGGTATTTTTGTAACCCCTTTGTCCTCACACATCCTTGTCTGCAAGTCCTCCCCACAAACCAGACTTGATCTGAAAACTGCAATTAACTCCGTTTGCTATACCATAGGAGCTTGATTGGTCCTCTCACCAATACAAGGTTCAGTTGTTGTCACTACCTTCACCACCCCCCCAAACCCACACCAACACCGCGAGAGCCCGCAGCTCTTAAATCCAGCTCTGACATCAAGCAAAAAGTAGTTCAGGCAGCTTAATGCAATCACGTTAACTCGGATTGGTGCTGATGTATGGGGGAATTGTGTTAGTTCTTATTCTACATTGAATCAGCAGCAAGAGCATCAATCAATGGCTGCTTAGATGCCACAGAACAATAAATTTTATTATTCAAAGCAATGTTTGATCTGAGCTTGTTTTAATCATTGTTTGGAATGAAGTGCTTTGAGAACAGCATTGGAGGGCAAGCTTCATTCTCTTAAACATTTTTCACCTAACCCTCAACTTTCCAACTATTGTTTGACCTGAACAACACAACCCAAGCCCTTCTCACAAAATAGGAAAACCAGCAGACTCACTTTGTAACACCTAGTGACTGAAGGACTCCATCAGTAGATCTTCCATTGCACACTGTCCCTGTTCCCCCATGCTTGGATTTGGGAGGTCTAGCCTAGCAGAAACTCTAGAACATAGAGCTCAAGAGAGGAGGCAAGAGATGTTTCATACTGTCTGGTCATTGCCTTCATATTAATACATATCTCTGGACAATAAGAAAACAATGCTTTCAGCACTGCCTCAGAATCTGTTCCTGTACAAAACATTGCAAACTGTACTTTTAGGTTGGAATTCCTCATTACACATTAAGTGTTAACAGGTGTCGACTTCACAAAATGAAGCATTGAGCACCATTAAATCTGTATCAACAATAGCTTCAACCAACCTAATTTCAGAATGCATTGAAAAGTTGAAAAAAAATCTGGCTAATCTGTTTATTTCGGATAAGGTCTGGCATATATTCTTTAATAGTTTAATAGAAGCAGCAGTATGTGGTGCCTGATCTTTATTATGCTTTGCCTGGCTGATCAAGAGTTAAGTCAGTCAGTATCCCGACTGGAAAAAGTGGAATCCTGATGAAAATGTACAATGAACAGTAGAAAAATCAATCATTCTTTAGATACTTACTCACTGCATGAACCAAACAGTATCTTGATAGTGAATAAATCAATACACTGTGTTGAGGTTAATCTCTAGTCTTAGTTAAAATGATAAGACTCCTGTAAGTCTAGCTGACCAATTTTAAAACAAACACAGTACTAATTTACTCACTTGTGCATGCCTATGTGAAAATTATGTTTGTCATTGCAAAGTTGATAAAACTAACCTTTTGATTTCTCAGCACCACTGAACCATTAATTAAAAAATAGTTGCCAACAAATTAAAGGAAATAGATAAACATTAACCTCCCACAAGCTACTAAACAAATCTTAGCCTATTAACCTTTCTATCTATGATACTATTTTTAAATGAACAGAGGACTGAATTGCACCATGTGTGAATATGAAGTTTTATAATAGGGTTATGTTTTAAATTGTCTCCTTTAATTCAAGCAAAATGGAATAGTGGAAAGTCACATGTGGCTTCCCACTAGTTCGGTCCAATGATGAACCTGATTGATGTAGGTGCATAGGGGATTGCGGCCCTAGGGTCAAGTCCAACTGAAATGTGGAGAAAGTGAGGACTACAGATGCTGGAGATCAGAGACAAAAGTGTGGTGGTGGAAAAGCACAGCCGGTCAGGCAGCATCCCAGGAGCAGGACAGTCGATGTTTCAAGCATAACCTTTACTTCAGTCATGTGATTCCTGAAGAAGAGCTTATGCCCAAAATGTCAACTCTCCTGCTCCTCAGTTGCTGACTCACCGGCTGTGTTTTTCCACCACTACACTTTTTGACTTCAACAGATTTAAGATCAGAATATAAAAAGAGATGCAAATATTCTTGCTGCTTGCAGATTTACTGACTGAAAGACCCTGAATTGATGCAGAATGTGAAAGAGAGAGAGAGAGACAGACAGACAGACATAGTTAGCCCCAGACAAGAGCAGGAAATAAAGACCAGGCAGAATATGTTGGGAGCACATTCTCTGGTTGATGACACCAGTGGTAACTTCAGGAAAGTGAAACTTCACCCTAGGATGGCTGGAAGAGAAAGGAGTTATTGGAGTGAACCTTTTTGCTGGAAGTCAATTTGGGCAATTTCAGAAAACCAAGGGAAACAAACTTATTTCTCAGTGAAACAGGAAGAAAGGCATCCTGTTAGAAGTTAAGAGAATGCTGTAAGTAAGATCTAAGCATTACCGTAGCAGGGTTGGTCACTTTATGGGAAATTAAAGGGGGTATCCTTCCTGTATTTTAACGTATTAGTTGCCTACCAAGTAATGTTTAATTCGTTATTTTTACAATTACAGTAAGACTTTGAAAATGCAAAATCCTATCGCGTGGTCCATTGAGTTGGACACTAGGAATTGAACTCTCTCTTTAAAAGTACTGAACCTCTGAGAGGACCATAATAGCTTCTGCGTTTGTTATTTTGTTTGTTTCCAGTTTCCTCTTTAGTCATTATTTCTTTCCCTTTCTGTCTGAATTCTGTCCATTCTCGTTAAAAAAAAATGCATTCAATATTAGTTTCTAATCTAGTTTTCTTAATATTGGACAATGTTTCACTGCATTCCCTGGTTTTGCCATATTTGTGTGATATCCCAATTCTCCTTGGGACTCCATTAGAAGTGTGCACAACTCTCTATAGATTTTAAAGCAAAAAGTCATGAGATGCACACATTTTTTTTAAAAAAATGATGTTCCACAAAGGTTTCTTCAAACACATGTGCCCTGAGGTGACCCGACCCTGCTCACTCACCTCCAGATTCTAAATGCTCATTAAGGACAGGGATGCTGTTCCAGAGAATGAGACGTCTTCCATTTCAGATATTCTGGCTGGATATTAACACCCCAAAATAGGTGTGTTGGGGCCAGGTCAGGGGCTAAAACTATACCCACCTATTTTGCAATTTAATGGAAGCGGGTCTGGTAGCGGCTTAGCAATTTACTCGGTTATGATGAGTCTGGTCTGCCCTTAGTTGACCTGTTTAACCATGTGATAGGAAAGCCAGTAGCTGACAAAAGGCGGGGGGGGGGGGGGGGGAGACAGCTTCAGGGAGAAGGTGAGCACCTTTACAAGCCCCCTATGAGATCAAAGAGTGCTTCTTTTAAGTTAGTCGAGCAGATTCTGCCAGTTTTTCAGAAGAAGTCACATCATGACTCAAAATGTTAATTATTTTTCTCTTTCCACAGATGCTGCTAGACCTGTTGAGTTTCTCCAGCATTTTTCTGTATCTGTTTCTGACAGAATAAAAGCAAAATTCTGTGAATTCTGGCAATGAAATAGCTCTGCCTTTCATACTGAACTGAATCAGGTCTGCAGACAGATGGGAGCCTCCAAAGCAAGTGTGCAGTGGTCCTTTGTGAGGCCATGAGTATCAGGAATACTCCTTCCAGCACACAAATTGTTTCTGTCCTCCTGACCACTCCTGCATGACCTCCTGGAACCTACACCTTGTGACTGGTCTGTGAGCATTCCATTAGAGAAGCAACTACCTTTAAATACCAAGCATCCTCTTCCAGACAACTAATAACCAAGGCCCAGGAACAAAAGCATTCCAAACTCAGGCCATAAGTGGATGTGCTCATCTCACCTGCTGCCTCATCTCAATGTCAAGGAGCAGTGAAGGAAGAGTAATTTTCTGTATTTTTCTACTCAAGGCAAATTGGGTCCAAAGAGAGTTTTAGAATGTGAATGGTATAAAATCTCAGTGAATGCAAAATAGAATCTTAGCATGCTTCCATGCTAAGATACACACACTAATAACTAAGTCATAAGCATCTAAATTAATTCATAAGCATACACTTGTGTAGAATATAGTTACTGCTGAATTAGTATTGAATCATCACCTGAGTAAGTTTACTGGAGATCAATATCAAAAAGTTGCTGTTCAGAATACTTCAGGGTAACGCCTGTTTAGCTAAAGCAGATGAATTTTAGTTTGGAGACTGCTAATAAGATTATCTCATGAATTCATAGTAATGGGATAAGGAAACAGTCCAATAACTGTGACAAATCTCAGAAGGCTATTCAATTGTGTTATATTACGTAGAGGGTAGTGATTGCTTCCCATGGTAATTCATTGGATAGAGTGAGGGTGAATTGTATTGGTGAGTTTGAGAGATTTTGGATAAATATCCACCAAAGGAATCGATCAAAAGGTATCATATTTCCCCGACACCCAGGTAAACTACAACTGGCATATTTGAACTTTGTACTACTAAATCCCCATGATGTTCCTTCCTCTCATTTCTATTCTGTCGCTGTCCCAGTATCATGAAGTCTGATTAGAGTTGGAAATTGTGGTATGAAACAATGCTCAAACTACACAAGGTAGGGGCAGGGGAACACACTCAACAAAAGCCACAAAAATGCTCAAGAAAACATAATCACCAGACGGTGACTAATTAGAGAAATATCACCACTATGAGCAGGATGGTCCGATTCTGCTTGATTTTTGATTATGTTCAAACAGTGGGAATGATTTTAGCTGATTTAGTATCCTGTGAAAGAATGTACATTACCTGGACAGACTTCAACGCTCGATCAGCATACAAGATCCCAGCTGATTTATCAAGAACAGCAGATTCTTCTTTTGGAAGGTTTACTGCTGGAAATCTCCTTGAAAGTTGTTCAGATGTGAAACTCTCCATCGGAATCTGGTTGTTGACCAATGTTGACTTCATGGCTCGAAATTCTGGGTTCCCTTCTTTGCCTAGAACCAACAAACCTGTTTGTCTTCAGATAAAGACAAGATTAGTCACATTATAACAGAAGTGTTCATTTGTCTCCTTTACTTGAACATTAGTCTGGTAATGCCAGTACAACTAAAGCAGAAGTTTTTGTCCTCCTCTTTGTTTTCAAGAGGATGTTGATGCTTGCTAGTGTACAATTGCAGGCAACATAGATTCTAGACCTAAGTGTTGACTCTTCATATCGGAGTCTCCACTGTGCGTGCTAATGGAGTTGAAAGATCAATGATCTCAGCCAGTGATCAAACTGACACTTTCGGGCAAGCTCAGTCCTTGATGAATGAATGATAAATTAATTTCATTAATTTTAATAGAATTTCCCTATTGCAGTAGAGAGATGTTACCCTATGTGAGATCAGCTAGCAGCAGACACTAGGGATTAAACCTGGGAACCTTTCAGTTGCAGTGCATCAACCACTCAATCTTTTAACCAGCTGAGGCATTAGGGGAGCTGTGGGTACATTTGATTTGCTTCCTGTTCTATTCCTCATCCACTCATTTGGTGTGCAGACTGCCTGGAGGATAAAGGGGGGGGTTGGTATTCTTTCTTGGCAACTTCAAATAAGTCTTCCAGGTGGAATTGCCTGGTTTCACCCTTGGCCTTATTCAGCCCACAAAAATCCTTGCTGGATAATTTGTTTTTTCTCTGGTTGCAGTAGCTTAAGGTGGGAATGCCTGATCATGGAGGAAAGAAAAAATTGTGGAGAGCCCTTTACTGCTCTTTAAAGCAGAGCTGTATTGATAACAGCTATGAATATTTGTTCAGTACAGCACCCATCAGGGCAGAAGCATGAATGCAATAAGTCTGAACATGTTATACCATCCTGCCTGCTATTCAGTAAAACCAATATTGGCACTGGCTAAGTTTTCTTTGAGAAAGGTTAGCTAACAAGGAGAGAAAGGAATCACATAAGGTGTCAAAACAGAAAAAGCAATTTATGAATGCAATGTGAATGTGATATGAATTGACTGAAGGTGATAAAAAAAATTAGTCAGGATATTTACACCCAAACTCAGTATGAAGATTTTTAAAATTGCATCTATGTCTTAATTGATATAATTTGGAGGAGCCGGTGTTGGACTCGGGTGGACAAAGTTAAGAATCACGTAACACCAGATTATGGTCCAACAGGTTTATTTGGAGGCACTAGCTTTTGGAGTGCTGCTTCGTCACAAACACCTGATGAAGAAGCAGCGCTTCGAAAGCTAGTGCTGCCAAATAAACCTGTTGGACTATAACCTGGTGTTGTGTGATTCTTAACTGACATACTGCTATGTAGGACATGAACATACAACATGGCCTAAAACAGGCAAAATTAGAAAAGGTCTGGCATTTTGAGTTTACATTATGATGAGCCGTAACACAAAACATTTGAGATTGCAGTGACAAATTCATCATATCAGTGCAGAAAACAAGAACTTTAATCCATTGTTGTTTGTCACAGATCCATTTTGGATAAAGAGTTGTTTGCACCTGACAGAGAGATGGAGAGGTCTTCACTGTGGCATGCTTCACTTAGGATTAGATTAGATTCCCTACAGTGCGGAAATAGGCCCTTCGGCCCAACAAGTCCACACCGACTCTGCGAAGAGTAACCCACCCAGACCCATTTCCCTGTGACTAATGAACCTAACACTATGGGCAATTTTAGCAAGGCCAATTCACCTGACCTGCACACCTTTGGACTGTGTGAGGAAACCTGGGGCACCCGGAGGAAACCCACACAGACACAGAGAGAATGTGCAAATTCTACGCAGTCGCCTGAGGCTGGAATCGGACCAGGGTAACCAATCACATTTTAACCACTGAGCCACCGTGCCACCCTTTATGACATTCACCAATTGATTCCATTGACACAAGTATTAAAATGAATAAAATTCTAGGCACCATCCCCTCCATACTCGCACCTAACCCGAGCCTTGTGGAAATATTTGTGTTGCCACCACTGCCTTTTGCTAACTTTTTCATCTGTCCATCCATCTTACTGAAGTAAAAGATTGCTCGATAATTAACAGCCATCTACAACATGAGTCAAGCTTTAATTAAACTTGGTCCATTTAAAATGTTCCTGTGAGGGTTATGGACACTCATCACTGACATCAAAGAAAAAGGTCAACAAAAATTTAGCCATCACGTTAGCAAGAATTTCATCTTTCTTTCCTGCATTTTCTGTAGTGAATCTTGGACATCCAACAACCACAATATCATTCGTAACCAATCACATTGTCGTCTACGAGAAAATATCAAACTAGAAAGAAAAAGGCACCAAATTTAAAATTTACATAGTGGAATAAATTCTTTGGCTTTAAATGGGATAAAGCTAGAAATAGAAATAGCATAAATAGACTTATGAGATTAAGTCTATTTAATATCATAAGTCTAATTTTAATTATAAGAGAGGAATGTGACCTTTCATGATTATAAAATTAAGCTTCCGTGGCCACCAAGGCTGTACAGCAATAACTCTGAAGTCAGGACAATATTAAAAGCCCAGTTACAGACTGTTCAACCCAGCGTACCTTTTTCAATGGGGAGAAGTTTAATGAAGATTAAAATCCTACCACAACAGTCTAAAAGGATTCAAATCCCACCACTACTGAATGACCTGGACAGAGTCAACATTGGGAAGATGTTTCCAATGGTAGGAAAGTCTAGGACCCGACGGCACAGCCTTAAGGCAATTGGAGGATCTCTTAGAATGGAGAGCGATAAGGGAAAACTTCTTCAGCCAGAGAGTGGTGAATCTATGGAATTCATTTCCACAGAAGGTTGTGGTAGCCAAGTCATTGAGTATACCTAAGACAGAGATATATAGTTTCTTGATTGTCAAGGGGATCAAGGGTTACAGGGAGAAGGCAGGAATGTGGAATTGAAAAAATTATCAGCCACGATTGAATGGCAGAGCAGATTCAATGGGCTGAATGGCCTAATTTCTGCTCCTTTGTCTTATGGTCACTAAGTGGAATCTAATGTTAATTGATATTAGATTAGATTAGATTATCTTACAGTGTGGAAACAGGCCCTTCGGCCCAACAAGTCCACACCGACCCGCCGAAGCGCAACCCACCCATACCTCTACATTTACCCCTTTACCTAACACTACGGGCAATTTAGCATGGCCAATTCACCTGACCCGCACATCTTTGGACTGTGGGAGGAAACCCACGCAGACACGGGGAGAATGTGCAAACTCCACACAATCAGTCGCCTGAGTCGGGAATTGAACCCGGGTCTCAGGCGCTGTGAGGCAGCATTGCGAACCACTGTGCCACCATGCCGCCCATATATCTGGACTACAAAGATAGTTGCAGTAATGGTGACCAATTATTATTTGTCATTAAAAACCCATCTGGTTCACTTAACATCCTTTACAGTGTTGGATGACCAGCCATGCTCATATTGACTAGCCTACTCCTGTTTTTCTGTGCTTCAGAAGGAATTTTGCCATCATCATCTTGTCTGAAAATTGGACATAAAAACAGAAAATGCTAGGGTTGTTCTGTCAGAGGGTCACTGATTAGAAACCTCTTTTTCTATGTACTGCAAGCCCTGCTCAACATATCCAGCATTGTCTTACGTCCATTCTAAAATCTACTGCCCAGATTAGGCATGATGTGACAAAGGTGGACAAATTACTGCATTACGTAGGTTTAGTTTAATTTCTTGGCTTTTGTCTGTGTTGCCAATTGTAAAGCCCAGGGTCCCATGTGTGTTATTAAGTGCTTTGTCAATTTATTCTGCCATCTTCAAAGATTTCCGCTGAAGCTCCCTTGAGTCTCTCCTATTTTACAGCTCCATTATATTTGTATATTTAACATGTACTTTCTTTCCTTGATCGTACTACCACAATGGCTCAGTGGTTAGCACTGCTATCTCACAGCACCAGGATCCCAGGTTCGATTCCAGCCTCAGGCAACTGCCTGTGTGGAGTTTGCACATTCTCTGCATGGGTTTCCTCTGGGTGCTCTGATTTCCTCCCACAGCCCAAAGATGTGCAGGTTAGGTGAATTGGCCATGCTAAAATTGCCCATAGTGTTAGGTTCATTAGTCACAGGGAAATGGGTCTGGGTGGGTTACTCTTCAGTGGGTCGGTGTGGACTTGTTGGGCCAAAGGGCCTGTTTCCACACTGTAGGGAATCTAATCTAATCTAATCAACTCAACATTACCTCAAACTTCTCAGCATTGACTTTCACATATCATGGTCTCACCCATGTTACCTATCTAACCGCCCTTGGTGTCTATTTTCCTCAGAGTACCTTTAAGAGACATGGATAAGATAAATAGACACGGTCTTTCCCATGGAGTAGGGGAGTCCAGAACCTAAGGTGAGAGGGGAAAGATTTAAAAGGGACCTAAGGGGCAAATTTTGCCACACAGAGGGTGGTGCATGCAAGGAATGAGTTTCCAGAGGAAGTGGTTTAAAAGGCATCTGGATGGGTATATGAATAGGAAGGGTTCAGAGAGATATGGGCCAAATGTTGTCAAGTGGAACTAGATTAATTTAGGATATCTGGTCAGCATGGATGAGTTGGAGCAGGGGGTCTGTTTCCATGCTGTACATCTCTATGACTTTATGTCATCTCTTTGACTTTAAACTTGAGAGTCGGGGGTGGAGAAGGGCAAGCATCAGCAAGTATGGAGTCAAGTAGAAAGATAAGCAGCAGGTTAGCATGTGTGCAGGGTTTAAGTTCAAGGCAGACTAGGAATGAAGTAAAAAGGAAGGATAACTTAGGACATATTACTGGAATGATGGAAATCATGAGGATAAGAAAATTAGCATTAAGGTGCTTTACCTGAATGCTCGTAGTATTTGTAACAATAGATTAATTAACAGCACAAATCATTCTGAATGATTATGATGTGGTAAGCATCACAGAGACGTGGTTGCAGCAGGTTCAGGACTGGCACTTAAACACCCAAGGATTTACAACTTATCGAAAAGACGGAGTGGACAGAAGGGAGGCATGTTGCCTAGTTAGTTAAGAATGAAATTAAATCTATGGCACTGAATGACATAGGGTCAGATGATGTGGAGTCTGGGTGGGTGGAATTGAGGAACCAACAATTAAAGAGAGTCAAGGGACAGAGTTGAGTATTTGAGGCCATTACAAAGGAGAAAGTGCTAGAAAAGCTAAAAAGTCTAAAAATTGACAAATTTCCTTGGATGGGCTACATCCTAGAATTCTGAGGGAGGTGGCTGAAGAAATAGCGGAGGCAATGGTTGTAGTCTTTCAAAAATCACTGGAGTCAGGGAAAGTCTCAGATGATTGGAAAGTCACTGTTGTAACTCCCTTGTTCAAGAAAGGATCAAGGCAAAAGATGGAAAATTATAGGTCGATTAGCCTAACCTCAGTTGTAGGTAAAATTCTAGAATCCATTGTTAAGGATGAGATTTGTAAATTCTTCGAAGTGCAGAGTCAGATTAGAACAAGTCAGTACGGATTTCATAATGGAGGTCATGCCTGTTAGAATTCTTTGAAGAGGTAACAAGTAGGTTAGACCAGGGAAACCCAGTCGATGTTATCTACCTAGATTTCCAAAAGACCTTTGATAAGGTGCCTCATGGGAGGCTGCTGAGTAAGGTGAGGGCCCATGGTGTACGAGGTGAGTGACTGGCATGGATTGATGACTGGCTGTCTGACAGAAGGCAGAGAGTTGGGATAAAAGGTTCTTTTTCAGAATGGCAGCTAGTGACAAGTTGTGTCTCGCAGGGTTCAGTGTTGGGGCTGCAGCTGTTCACTTTATATATTAGTGAGCTGGACGAGGGGACTGAGAGCATTCTGGCAAAGTTCGCCAATGATACAAAGTTGGGCCAACAGGCAGGTAGTTCTGAGGAGATGGGGAGGCTGCAGAAAGATTTAGACAGTTTAGAAGAGCGGTCCAAGAAATGGCTGATGAAATTCAACGTGAGCAAATGCGAGGTCTTGCACTTTGGAAACAGGAATATAGGCATGGACTATTTTCTAAATGGTGAGAAAATTCATAAAAGTACAAAGGGATCCAGGGGGTCTAGTCCAGGATTCTCTAAAGGTTGACTTGCAGGTTGAGTTTGTGGTTAAGAAAGCAAATGTAATGTTGTCATTTATCTCAAGAGAATGTAAAAGCAGCGATGTGCTCCTGAGAATTTATAAGGCTCTAGTTAGGCCCCATTTAGAATACTGTGTCCAGTTCTGGGCCCCACACCTCAGGAAGGGCATACTGGCACTGGAGCATGTCCAGCGGAGATTCACACGGATGATCCCTGGAATGGTAGGGCTAACATATGATGAACAGCCAAGGGTCTTGGGATTGTATTCATTACGGTTTAGAAGGTTGAGGGGAGATCTAATAGAAACTTACAAGATAATGCGTGGCTTAGAAAGGCGGATGCCGGGAATTTATCTCCCTTAGGCGGGCAGACTAGGGCCATGGGCACAGCCTTAGAATTAGAGGGGCTCTGTTTAGAATGGAAATGAGGAGACATTTCTTCAGTCAGAGAGTGGTGGGCCTGTGGAATTCATTGCCACGGAGCGCAATGGAGGCCGGGATATTAAATGTCTTTAAGGCAAAGATTGATAAATTCTTGATCTCGCAGGGGATTAAGCGCTATGGCACAGTGCGGGTAAGTGGTGTTGAAATGCCCATCAGACACGATTGGACCGAATGGCCTTATTTCCACTCCTATTGTCTTATGGTCTACTCTGACTCTAATTGACTTCACTAGATAGGAAATGGACCGTGGTGTGCAATAGACACCTGAGCTGCCAACCAGGTTTTCATGTCCAGAATTAATTACATTAACATCTACCTAGTACCTTATAAATACATCATAAACCTGTAGCCAATGATACCTCCCCAACCTTAACTTCAATGAGCTCTATGTCTTTTTGTGAGCAGGTAATATATTGGGAGGTGAAGTATAATGTGGAGAAATTCAAGGGTATCCACTTTAATAATAAAAAAACAAATGTACAGCATTTCTTAAACAGTAAGAAGTTCAGAAATGCTGAACTTCAAAAAGACCTGGTGCCCTTGTTCAAGAATCACTGAAAATTACAGGAGTCCGACAAGCAATGAAGATGATAAATGCCATGTGGTCTTTTGTTACAAGAGGAATTACGTATAAGAGTAAAGATATATCTAACTGTATAAACCTTTGGTGAAACTACATCTGGAAAACTGTGTACTGTCTTGGCCTCTGCAACAATCTCTGTCATGGGGAGCATTGTTCTATGAGCATAACTTAAATAAAGTGACCCATATTCTCTGGTGATTATAAGAATGAGTGGCATTGTTATTCAAACGTGCTAAATGGGCTCAAAGGGGGAATGTACAAGTATGTTTCCACTGGTTGGCTGAGTGGGGTTGGGAGGGGCAAGAAAACTGATATCAAACCAGTCCACATAAGGGTCAGTTCACATAGGATGGAGATGAGAAGGAGCTTTTTTTTTAATTTAGAGGGTAGTGGACATTTGGTATTCTCTGCCTCAGAGGGCTGTGGACTCTTAGTAACTTAGTTTGTTCAGGATGAGATTTATATATTTCTCTATATTAAAACCATCAAAGGTGTAGTGCAGGAAAATGCTGTTGAAGTAGAAAGTCACCTCATTGAATGTGGAAAGGTTCAAAGGTCTGGAAGCCAACACCTTTCTTATGTTCTTTCGCTGCCCCCTGGAAAACATCAGATCTCACTCAAATTACATCATTGCTAACTGAGCCAACAATAACTGCCTTCTCTAGTAATCTGCACCACCTGTCCACTATTTCATCCCCAAAACTGTTCATGGAGTGTCTGTCATGGTTTATCAACGTTTCCAACACTCTACTGAAACATTGTTGCTATTGTCTCTTGTATACTTGAACAGATACCGTCAGCTTTAAAAAGAATGACCTGACAAGATGTCCAAGGCAGGAAAGTCTCAAAATAGATGTGGAGCCAAAAGGAGGGAAATTCACTCCACTTTGATCCAGAACAAAAAAAAATTTAAAAACAAAACTTATCAATCACTTCCCTGAGACATCATCAGGGCCCTTGGTTAAAATGACATGTGCATCTAAAATAGATCCCTCAATTCATGGGCCAGATAGCCTGGTCCTCTCCTCATGATATTGGTGAACCGGATGGTTTTTACAACACTTGATGGTAGCTTTACAGTCATTATTACTGAAACTGTCTTTAAGTTCCTGATTGAATTCACTGAACTTAAATTCCACCAGCTGCTATGGACAGAGCAGAGCTAATGACCCTAAAGCATTAACCTTGGTTTACGGATTACTAGCTCGGTGGCATTACCATTAAATCACAATCTTCCACTCACAAGCACACGTCTCCTAACCAGCATAAAATGTATCCTGATCCCAATATCTGAGGCACTCACTTCAACCTACAGTTGATTAATATGGCATTGTAGAACTAGGGGATGGGGATAAGTATACCAATACTTAGAAAGAAACATTGGGCAGAGACTATGCTGGCAGTTCCTGTGATTTTGACTAATATCCCTTTATTTAGGAGTCTGAAACTGTTTAATGAATGCAATTCAAAGCAAGTCAAAATTCTGTTAAGAGTATTACATTTCTGTGGTGTACAATGAATAATGCAGCCCCGACTGCAACTGTAGAAATCCTACGAACACAATTACTGAAGATAAGTACTGAACAGTGAGATAGCAGGCAAACTTAATTAACCAGGGGAATTGAACAATACTGGTGGTGTAGCTGCATAATTAGAAAACATGGGGTTTATTTTGTAGGTCCCTTGCAATACCAGCTGCCATTACAGGATGTATTTCTCTGGAATCAATGAGCATCTACCTACTCCTGTGAGATAACATGGTGTCCATGAGAAATTTATTTCTGGTCTGTTGCATGTCAGGCAGCCTTGGGTGTTTGTGACTGCAAGTTGAACTGTTCTGAGCTTTTTGAAAGAATTTTTTAAAAAATGAAACCCCAATTTGTTGAAAACTCATGAAATATACTCTCAAAATACATTAAAAAGCTATTTAAGTGGGCATTCAAAGGGTTTTACCTACTTAAATATTAGCCTCAGTTGTTAACATGAAAGAAATATATTCACAAGGAACTCACATTCTGGTACATGATTAATATTTTCAACAGAGAATTTAATAGAACGTGAACAGTTACTACTTTCTACAGAGTGAACAATAGTGATTTAAGTAATACATCAAGCAGAAAGTGAATAAATTTATTATTTCCAGCCTGATGTAGCCTATTTAAAATTAAAAAAAACTAAATTTACAGCTAACATAAACAAATTTTAAAAATGTTAAAGGCTGTTGGCTGAAAAGAATGAGTTTTCCATTCTTATTTTACAGAAACACTCATCAATATTCAGACTGGCTACATGGTATAATATTGTGCAATGTAGAAATAAACAAAAAAAAGTACAACTGGAACACCTAGGATTAACTCAGAAACTCACTGAGCAATAGTATGTAACTCAGTTGGTTTCACTAGAACCTACTCCAAATTAATATGATCTGCATTCTTCAGAGGAAAAGGAGCTAACTTCTAAATTGCTCAAAACGTAATTGAATAAAGGAATGCGAATCATAGGACTACATTTGCCCAGACTAGAGAACATATTTTCCAACAACAAGCATTGTGAAATGATTGAAGGAGAAAATCTATTATATTTTTATATTTCAATGCAGAATTTCTTGCCAAAACCCCAGAAGGATAATGTTTCTGTAGGGTTAAAACCACTTGTGCAGCCACTTCTTGCTGTGCATGTGTGATTGGTGTCTGATTTGCCCTATATTAACAGTTAGCCTCACCAATAAGCCTACCTCAAAATTCAGATAGTCCAATTTTGATTTTTGCCATGGCTATATTGTATCATGTTTTTGTTCAGTGATGCTATCTCACGGTGAACAAAATTGATAATGCCCTTGCTTCCAGTGAACTGGGATCCTCAGCAGAACGCCCTAATCTCTTATCAGGTTGACTTTTTAAAATTTATTATGAGTTTCAAAAATCACACACAAAGTTTAGGCTGCAGTGAACACATTAGCACAGTTTTGAGAAGGGAGGATCTATGACTATTCTTCTGATCCATACAGACATTCACTTCATTCATTCAAAGTAATTTCAATTAAGTACATCCATACAGGAGGTTTGGCAAGATAGTGAATTTGCATTTATAACAATAGGCACTACACTCCAAATGTCATTTTGTTTTAATGTTAACTACTTTGAGAAGTAATAAATTTGAAGTACAGAAGGACTGTCTATTAATAGTTCACAGTTGATTCCATTACAATTATGATCTTATTTAAACATCAGTGAAAACTATACGTACAAAGTCCAACTGATTATCTGATGTGTTATTGTCATTTGAGTAGAGGGTGTGACCCACTCCTTGTTTCTTGTATTCATTTACATGTCTACGGCGCATCTCTGTCCTTCCTAGTCCTTCTACACTAAGAAAGACCGAAACATACCAGGATACATTTCAAAAGCTAGAACTGCAAATAAATCCATCTAGTCAAGTGCACAGCAAATGCTACGGTCAAATACAGGATTGCTCCATTTTTAGACTTGACACAAGCAATTTCTATGCTGATTTACTGTTTTTATGGCTAAGGACAGAAATGTGGACTGTAAGGAGACAAGGAGTTCTAACTGCAAAGTAAATTTAGGTTGGAACATTTTCCTAATTCCAACCAAAGAAAACTACAAACTGAAGTTATTAACCTGTAGATCAGCAACCTTGGAGTGCAATCCAGCAGAGCTTCACGTGAAAAAACAGTAAAAGGGGGAATTTGTATTTAATACTTTGAAAATGAACAAAGTCACAAATCCCACAGACACAGGACAAGTCAAAAATTAAGGCTATAGACAGAAGTAATTGATAGTGAATCTGCCAGATATCAACAGGCCATAACTGTGCAGTGAGATTTGCCAGAAAAGTACCGTAATAGAAAAGTTTAGCGCCATTTAACCCTTGCAATGCCTTTTCCCCTATTATACTCTGAAAAGCTCATTTTCTTATTAAAAAAAATCTGCTGTATAATTTCAAACATTTTGTTTTATTTCTGAAATGCCCCAATCTGGGAATATTTGGTGCTTATTTACCTGAATAGTTCAACATTAGCTTCAGCTTCCAGTTGCTTCCAGAGTTGGAAGCATTCAGTCATCATCTCTGTGTAATAAGGTTTGGAGTAGCTTTTCCGGATAATCCGAGTTTGCCCATGAGAACTTCCACGGGAATGTGGCAGGATAAACTGGAAGCAGAGAGATAAATCCACACAAGAATAAAGAGTTGTTTTTTAAAAATATATAGTTATCAGATCAAAATGGAAAATAGATACCTCTAAATTTGGGATGACCGCAGGTTATAAGTTAAATCAATTGATCATTTAAATCTATTCCTCAGAGTACAATACCACAACACACAGTTTAGAGACTAGTTGTGCATTACCACATCAAGCATGAAAGCATGTTGACGTTTTTTAAAGTAGAGCAGAGTAGAACAAACATGTTTACATTATATGATCTTTCTTGTTGGCATGTAAAATTTACAAATGCTGTACTTTTACAATAATTCATTATGCGGTTGGAATGTTTTCATTTTCTCCAATAGGGATGGAAGTGGTAACTGTTGAGAGTCAACAGCCACAGGGTTATGGAACAAGCTGACACGAGAACGCCTTTCGGACAAGCTTCATGCAGTGAAGAGTTCTCAATAAACAAAAGTCTCCTGAAATTACAGCCGTTTTATTTATACGATAGTTTCAGGAAGAATTGGCCTTCTGTTTCAACACGTTTATGTCCCTTGTGTCATGATTTTTGTCTTGTACACATCCACAGAGAAAATAAGGAGCATTTAGGACTGAAATGAGGAGAAATTTAATCATTCAGAGGGTTGTGAATCTTCAGAATTCTCTGGCCCAGTTCCTGAGGAGGTTCAGTCACTGAACATGTTCAAAACAGAGATTGATAGAATACTACATATTAAAAAATCAAGGAATTTGGGGATAGTGCAGGAAAATTGTGTTGACCTAAAAGATCTACCTTGAACAGGTTTAAAGGGCTGGATAGCTTATTCCTGCTCCTCTTTCCTATATTATGTTAAAACAATTTTAATTTTAACACTGAGCTCTGGTAACCTTGTACTTCCCACATCAATCCATTCTGTTGACCCCTGGACAGATTATATCCAGTTCAGGTGGGCACAACATACTTACAGAATTCTGGTCCACAGTCATCCAGGGATCCCACTGGACTCCTGTGAGCACTAAATCCTTCATAATTTTTAATTCTCTTACAGCTTTGTCAGTCATCATAGTGATGTCCAGCTAAGTTTGGAATACGGCAAATTGAATTATATACTGCATTGTTATAAGATGGGTGAAGATTGTGTGGTGTGAATAATTTGCAGTAGGGATAGGAGTGGTAAATAATGCAGGTTTTAAAAAGTAAATAAGTTTGTCAACATTCTCTTACAGAATATTGTAAAACCTTAAACTATTGCAACAATTTAAATACTAACATACATCTGGTGCAAATCATCTTCCAAAAACTAACAATCTTTTCAAAATATGCTTCTTCATTTATTATGTGTTTTAAACATTGCCGGCACATTTCAGGAATGTTACATTTTCACAACCTTTAACTGTGTGACCGTGAGCTGTTAAATGTTCAGCAAGTCATAAAGGTAGCTTTTGTGTGTGATTAAAGATGTTCAAAGTAAATGAAACTTAGGATTTACATCATTCATCTTAAACTTTTTTTTGAAACGTGGTGCAACACCAACATCAATAAGTAGAGTGCTGCTCTCTGTTAGCCACGATGAAAATGTAGGCATTGTTGAAGTTTGTACTGGTCCCCATGTGACTGGATCAAAATGATCCAGAGACATAAAATGATTTAGGCTTGACACCCCTGACCCATAGAGCTATGATGTAACATTGTTATTGGCTTGTGCTTTCTGACAAATCTCTAAAGGATGTAATGGCTTCTGAAAATTCACTGAAATACATCTAAAAATTACTTTTAAATCAGACATCTAGATAGAGAGTTTGTCAGAAGCATCGATAGTAATATTCCCTGAAGTGATGGGGTGAAATTGGGTCTATTTACTTGTGTTAAATATAAATGTTTGGCAATATTTTCCCAAGTTGATGGAAAAGAGAAACTGAAGCGATGAAAATTCTGCCATTGCTTCACTACTGCAAGCATGGTCCAATTTCACTCTTACCGTTCTAAACAAATGAAACTTTTCATGGAATTAACCACCCTCAAATCATATGAGATGATTCTGGAACTGTGCTTAAATTCCTGCTCCTATAGGCCGTCTATCTGAGGAATTGTAGCGCATACCATTGAGCTGTATTGAGGAACTGACGCAAAACTCATGATGCGCACATAAAACAAAGAACTGCAGATGTTGGAGTCTGCAACAAAAACAAAACTTGCAGGAGAAACTCAGCAGGTCTGTCAGTATCTGTAGGAAGAAAACAAAGTTAATATGCTTCTGATGAAAACTTCTGATGATTTGAAATGTTAACTCTGTTTTGTTCCCACAGAGGTTGCTAGAATTACAGGGTGTTTAGAGTGATCAAATTAGGTTTACACAAATGCTGGTGTCTTTATGTAAAATAAAACAAAAACATGACTGCCACTATTTAGTGTGACAAACATTGATAACATTAATAACTTTTGAGGGGAAATTTTATAATTACTTATTGTTACAATTTTTAAAATCATATTATAATCAGGGAGAATACATAATGTAAGATGATAGGTGTTGTTTAGTTTTGTTTTAGGTAATCAGTAGGTTACAATGAATTCACAAAACTCACATGTTTGCATTTGGCAAGAACATGGAGTAGAGCTAATAATTTGCAAATGATGGGTTTGAGTTTTAGCTGTGCTGTTGGGAGACATCTGCCAAAAGGGATAATGAGCAACTTTGAGACAGACCCATTGAACTCTAAAAATTGACAATGGATTGGCACTTACAGGTGCCAGGAAATAGGTAACTACCTCCCAGCACTGACATTGGTTTTGAATTGTTCATGGTGGGTAGAGAAAATAGCATAAACGCTATGGACTCTTCCTTAAAACAAAAGGTAACAAATTAAAAATGGTATTCATAAACTGCCATTTCCCATGTGTGTGAATATTTCTGCATTTTTGTAGAAGAATAGAGACAAGCACAAAGCAAATTAAAACAGCTGGCTGGATGTATATTGCAACTCATTCTGAAGCCACCAATCTGACATGTAAGTCACTGTGAAATACAATACTGACCATCATTATTTTCTTCACCACGTACTCTGCACAACGGGAGACAGCTCAGTTGGTTAGATGGTGAGATGGTTCAGAATAACAATGTTGATTCAAACACTATTCCAGCGGTAGTAGACTTGAGACCTGCCTCCTCTGCTGGTCACTGAGAAGAGGCAGCAATGGGAAATCACTACTGGCAACAAAGTGGCCAAGAAACCAGCTCAGGACGAAGCATCAGCAAACGGTGAGGCAAGGAGCTGCCTTCAGGCAGAGCACACATGGTGTAAATCTACACAAAAGGTCTGCTCCCAAGATCAAATATTTCTTTTGAACTGCCACCTCTTGCTCTCCCCCTTTTCACTGTGGAGAAACACTTTGCATTTTGTAACCACAAGAATGTAACCACAAGACACAGCAGCAAATTAATATCAAATCAATACTCTGAAATTTGTATGATTTTCAATGAGAATGTTGCTATGGGATTGTTTAATCGACAGTATTTTAGATCAAATTGAATATGAAATTATCTTTTCTAGCCCCTGTACTGAAACCAGCAGCAGCAGACCTGGAGAAGGGGAATGGTATGAATCTTTTTGAATGTTTGTGTGCAGAAGGAGCTGGTGGCCATAATGTCAGGAGTTGTAATGCTACCTCTGGGAAGACACCGTCTATTTGTGAATTGTCTTGGGGACATACTGGAAGTGACAGCTAACATAGGGCCATGGAGATTGTAGCACTGATAATCATTAAGGCACTGCAAAACATTTTGACTGCAGGCAACTGCTGGAGCCCTCTTGTTTCTAGCCATCCTCTGACATCAGTGTTTACTCCCTTGTCATGCTACACGTTCTTATCAAATTGTGGTTCCGTTCTGCAGAGCAAAACTGTGCAGTACTCTGAAAGTCACTGTCATTTGAAAATCTCTCAGTGACCCAGCACTGGTCCAACAGTGCAATCATCTCCCTGGTTTTCTCAGGGAGAATCCTAGCTGGTCATTGGATCTGCTTGTCGGCTAGAGTTTTGACAGGAGAATCAACGTTTCAGGCATAGGCCCTTCATCAGGAATGAAGGTCGATTCTCCTGCTCTTTAGATGCTGCCTGACCTGCTATGCTTTTCCAACACCACACTCTCGACTCTGATCTCCAGCATCTGCAGTCCTCACTTACTCCTAAACAGACATGAGGCAAGCTAATGCAAAGAGTAAGCAAGCCAAAGACAACAGATGCTAAGAGTTAGTGTCAGTGTGTCAGAGATGGGTTGTGGTAACATAAAAGTGTCTACGGTCTGTTCCCCGGGACGCACACCGAGACAAACATCAACTGTGCCTGGAGGACCATCAACTCAGTGAAAGATGCTCTTTGGTCTGTCCGAAATCTGTTGATCTTCCAGCTGGAGGAGTTGACCCCGAATGAGTGTTGCAGACTGGCACATTCCAAGGTCCAGGTGAGGGACGCGCTGAAGCTTGGAGCAGCTGCCGCCAAGGCGCGGTAGGGAAAGACCACTGTGTAACATCTGCCTGCCTAAGAAGAACAAGGGTCCCGCGCAGTCATTTGGGCTCTGCTGTCGCCTCAGCAGAAGAGCTGGATAGTAAATGTACAGACTTGTGTATAGGAAAAATAAATTTCGATGTCTGAAAGTAAAGCAATGTAATGTGTGCACAAGAATGGCATGACCAATTGTATAGAGATCCAAATAATTTTATGAATAAAGTATATTTTTAAAATTATAAAAAAGTAGTGATATATGTAAATTTATCATGGTTAACTTTGGAGAAGTAGTTTAGGGAGAAATGGGATATAGGTTAGTGGTTTTGAAGGTATTGATGTTACATTAAGCTCCATCAAATCTGGTAATGACTCTCCTCCTCTGAGTGGAGGCAGTGAACATCTCTATGTGTTCCTGACAGGAGCAGATGAGTGTTGCACAGCTCCTAGGTGATTATGCCGAGCAAGGAAATGTAAACGGTTCCTATTACTATCATGCAATTGTTATGCAAGACATATTTCACCTCACCAGTAATCCAGCCTATACCACAGCTTAAACAGGCCCTAGATACAGCATGGAGAAAGGAGAATTGATGCAGCAAATTGCCCAAACCAGAATACAACATGAAAAAAAAGAACTGCAGATGCTGGAAATCTGATATGAAAACTACGAATACTGGAGAAATTCTGCACATCTGGCTGGATCTGTGGAGAAAAAGCAGAGTCAAAATTTTAGGTCCATTCCTGATGAAGGGCTTATGCCCGAAACATCAATTCTCCCGCTTCTCAGATGCTGCCTGACCTGCTGTGCTTTGCCAGCACCACACTCTCGATCTCCAGCATCTGTACTCCTCACTTTTTTCTAGACCAGACATGTTTGGGTAGAATCCTGAAGGTATTACTTGTTGTTGAGAAAATTCAGGATCACTGTGGGGCTAATTAAGAAAAAGGCTACCAAAGTCACAAGACTAGAACTGAAGAAACCAATAAGTCAAAACTAAATATGACAGAGAAGGGAACTCTCTCAGTCTTTAAGTACTGTAATGTGATGGTGTTGGGATAGATACGATTGTATTTTCTTTTATGCTTAAAAATTTTCAACTTGTGTAATATGTAAATAGTTTAATATTTTTCTATTTTATTTTTGTTGCTTTTAATAAACATTTAGGAATAAACTTCTGCTTAATTGTTCAAAATAAATCTGCATCATTGCATGCTTGTGTTTCTGTGAAAGATCACAATGTTAAATAAAAACAAAATAAAATATGATCTATCAAGACAGATTTCAGTCAGGGGTCTGACTCGCCCAGTAATAACTACAGCTACATTTGTGGGATTCCCTGCAACAGTCAAATATGTCTCAGGAAGTTGGGATGAGGAGCAGTCCTGCTGGCAGGATTGGTGGTGGGTATATCTTGCAGCTACAATTGCCCTCCTTAAGCCACAGCATAGCTGATCAGGAGAGATCCATATGGAGCCTGAAAGGGCAGACCCATTGGTCTTCCCACATTGTGAAGTGATCATCTGCCACTCCCCAGCCCTTAATGACCATGAGGTCCTCAACTGGCCTAAGGACGGGAGGGTGTCCACCACCATGCCCGCTGCTGGCAGTCAGTATTGGTGGGAAGGTGGAAGGCATACCTCTCTCCACCAACCCACCCAATTTGATGTTTGCTTCTTCACTCTACTCCTCTCAGCAAGTTCCCTACAGCTTCAAAATCTCAGCACAGATCTCATTCACCCAACTCTCCTATCCTCATTGACCCCCACCCCCACTCTCCCAGTGCCTCAGGTTTAAATGTCTCTTCCTTATGCTTAACTCCCTTCACAGTTTTACGCCTTCATCCCTCAAACTCCAATTACTTCCAGTGCAAAATATTCTATCCTCTTTACAATGGCCTTTGCTGCAATCTGCCCTCCCTTCACCTGCCATTGGTGGATGTGCCAACTGACATGACAAATCGAAAAAAGCCTGGAGAGGGGGGCATTGATTCAGGACATGGCTTCCTAGACTTGGGAGAGTTAGAACAAAGAAAATTATAGCACAGGATCAGGCCTTTGGGCCCTCCAAGCCTGTGCTGATCCATATCCTCTATCTAAACCTGTCACCTATTTTCCAAGGATCTGTATCCTCCTGCTCCCTGCCCATTCACGTATCTGTCTAGATACATCTTAAATGATGCTATCGTGCATGCCTCAATCGCCTCTGCTGGCAACACACTCCAGATCAACTAGGAGAAAGTGAGGACTGCAGATGCTGGAGACCAGAGTTGAAAAGTGTGGTGCTGGAAAAGAGCAGCAGGCCAAGCAGCATCCGAGGAGCAGGAGAATTGACGTTTTGGGCATAAGCCCTTCTTCAGGATCCACAGATCCAGCCAGATGTGCAGAATTTCTCCAGTAATTTCTGTTTCTTCAGGAAACGTCGATTCTCCTGCTCCTCCGATGCTGCCTGGCTTGCTGCGCTTTTCCAGCACCACACTTTTCAACACACTCCAGATACCAACCATCTCTGCTTAAAGAACTACTGATGCATATTTCCCTTAAACCTTTCCCCTCGCACTGTGAACTCATGACCCCTAGTAACTGAGTTTCCCACTCTGTGAAAAAAAGTGTCTTGCTAGCCACCCTGTCAATACCTCTTATGATTTTGTAGACCTCAATCAGGTCCCCCCTCAACCTCCGTCTTTCTAATCCTAATCTGCTCAACCTCTCCTCATAGCTAGCACCGTTCATACTAGGCAACCTCCTCTGCACCCTCTCCAAAGCATTCCCATCCTTCTGGCATTGTGGCAACCAGAACTGTACACAGTATTCCAAATGTGGCCGAACCAAATTCTTATACAATTGTAACATGACCTGCCAACTCTTGTACTCAATACCCCATCCAATGAACTGAAGCATGCCATATGCCTTCTGGACCACTCAACTGACCTATGTTGTCACCTTCAGGGTATAATGGACCTAAACACCCAGATCTCTCTTTAAAAAAAAGCCATTTTCCCCATGGCTTTTTCATTTACCATACAGTTCGCTCTTGAATTGGATCTTCCAAAATGCATCACCTTGCATTTGATTACTCTAAGTCAAGTCGGCATAAGGAGGGAAGAAGTGCGGGTATTCTAACAGCCATTAAAGTGGACAAGTCCCCAGGTCCAGATGGGATCTATCCCAGGTTACTGAGGGAAGCGAGGGAGGAAATAGCTGGATTTGCTGGATTGAACTCCATCAGCCATTTCTCTGCCCAACTCTCCAATCTATCTATATTCTGCTGTACTCTCTGACAGTCCCCTTCACTATCTGCTATTCCACCAATCTTAGTGTTATCTGCAAACTTGTTAATCAGACCATCTATACCTTTCTCCAGATCATTTATGCATATCACAAACAGTGGTCCCAGCACGGATCTCTGTGGAACACCACTGGTCACAGGTCTCCAATTTGAGAAACTCCCACTACTACTCTCTGTCTCCTGCTCCCCAGCCAGTTCTCTATCCATCTAGCCAGCACACCCTGGACCCCATGAGACTTCAATGTCTTCATTAACCTACCACTGGGAACCTTATCAAATGCCTTAATGAAGCCCATGTACATGTCATCTACAGCCCTTCCCTTATCAATCAACTTTGTCACTTCCTCAAAGAATTCTATTAACTTGGTGAGACATGACCTTCCTTGCAAAAAAATGCTGTCTATCACTGATAAGTCCATTTTCTTCCAAATGCAAATAGATCTTATCCCTTAGTATCTTCTCCAGGAGCTTCCCTACCATTGATGTCAGGCTCACAGGTCAATAATTACCTGGATTATCCTTGCTACCCTTCTTAGACATGGGGATAACACTAGTAATCCTCTGGGACCTCACATGTGTTCAAAGATGCTGCAAAGATATCTGTTAAGGCCCCAGCTATTTCCTCCCTCACTTCCCTCAGTAACCTGGGATAGATCCCATCTGGTCCTGGGTATTTGTACACTTTAATGGCTGTTAGAATACCCACACTTCCTCCCTCCTTATGCCAACTTGACTTAGAGTAATCAAACATTTTTACCCAGCCTCAACATTCGTCATGTCTCTCTCCTCGCTGAATATCGACGTAAAGTACTCATTAAGAATGTCACCCATTTTCTCTGACTCCACACATAACTTTCCTCCTTCGTCCTTGAGTGGGCCAATCCTTTCTCTAGTTACCCTCTTGCTCCTTAGATATGAATAAAGTCTTTAGGATTTTCCTTAACCCTGCTGGCTAAAGATATTTCATGACCCCTTTTAGTCCTCTTAATTCCTTGTTTCGGAGTGGTCCTACTTTCCAGATATTCTTCCAAAGCTTTGTCTGTTTTCAGTCACCTAGACCTTGCATATGCTTCCTTTTTTCTCTTCGCTCATTTCACAATTTCACCTGTCATCCATGGTTCCCTAATCTTGCCATTTCTATCCCTCATTTTCACAGGGACATGCAAGTTCTAATCAACCTCTCTTTAAAAGTGATAAGAGTTTAAAAAGTTCATGCACCTCTGATGAGTTTATAGGGAAAGTGGCTTTTGCAAACCCAACAGCAGCTATTCAATATAGACATGAGTTAATACTTAATCCCCTGTGATAATCTGGAATGAGCCAGAGATATAAAGGCTGAAGGCTGTCGTGACCTTTATTGCAGTATATAGTGCTGTTCTCACAGCAGCAGTTCACTGTGGTGATGTAAGGTTGTTAATTCTGAAGTGGTGTCACAACTGTCTAATCACCCTCACTAGCGAAGACCAGTCTCCATATGCACCCTCATGGAAGAATGGAGACAATGTCATTCTGGACGAGTGAGCGCACCTCACTTCTTTCCCTCTCCCTCTAGTACCTGCTGCATCTGAGGCTCTATCTCAACTTGTTGCCAGGACGGACTTGCTGATAGAGGAAAAGTATTCTGTTACCAGGCGTCAGTACAAAATCTTCAACAGGCACTACAAATATTTTGGAGAGAGTCTAGCTAAAAGCCAGAAAGTTACAGAAGCAAATGTCTCATTGAATCTTGCAGCATTTTTCCCAGGTAGAAGCAAAGGCTGTCAAAATTGAAACCCACTTGAAAATTAAATCGGACAGAAAACCAGTATTTCTTTTACTTTTTAATCTGACTACAGCCCATACACATTGTTTCATTACATTTCCCTGTCTTCCAAAGATCAGCTCAACAGCATTGTCAAGTATCCACTATATTCAAAGGTGTGCCTTGGAGCCATAATCTACATACATTCCTTCTTTTGGAACTGTGGGCCAGGAAGAGAAACCTGTCAGAAAATGATGGCACCCTTTATCCTTCACTCAAAAGGAGTGCACGTTACAGCTACTTGCTATCTCTTTCCATGAAGAAAATGTTTTGATTGGCCTGATTTGAATCCAAAGTGGATCGCAGGAGTGGCATGTGGCTCAGTAGTTAGCCTCCCAGTCCCAGGGACATGGGTTCCAGCCCACTCTCAGGTGACTGTCTGTGTGGAGCTTGAACAATCTCTCTGTGTCTGCGTGGGTTTCTTCCGGGTGCTCCGGTTTCCTCCCACACTCCAAGATGGGCAGGTTAGGTGGATTCGCAATGCCAGATTGCCCGTAGTGTCCAGGGACGTCCTGGCTGGGTGGCCTGGCCATGGGAAATGCAGGGGTAGAGGGATCGGGTGGGTCTGGCATTGGATGCTCTTTGGAGGGTCAGTATGGACTTGATGGGCCGAATTACCTACTTCCAAACAGTAGGGATTCTAAGAGCAGGGAGGTCATTGCTGGAACTGTGCAGAGCTTTGCAGCTGTGTACAGGTATGGCCAGTCACCACACTATAGGAAGGATGTTGTGCACAAGAGATTCACCAGGATCTTACCTGAGATAGAGTATTTCAGCTATGAAGAGAGGCTGGTTAAGTTTGAGTTCTTTTCTTTGCAGTAGAGATGGCTGATGGGAGAACAAATTGAGGTGCATATGACAATGAGGGGTATGGACAGGCTGCAAGGAAAGCAATAACGAGGTCAATAACGAGGGGGCATTATTTTCAAGGGAAAGGCAAGAGGTTCAGAGGGGATTGGAGGAAAAGCTTTTTCTCCTAGAGGGTGGTGGGGGTCTGGAATGCAACAGTGGGTAGGGCAGGGGGTACACGGGAAGCCTCACAACCTTTAAAAGTACTCGGATGAGCACCTGAAGTGTTAGAACATTTCAAGACTATTGACCTATTGCAGGAAATTGAGACTGGTTTAGATAGTGGTATATTACGGACGGTACAGGCTTGATGGGCTGAAGGACATTTTCTGTTCTGGAGATTCTATTACTCTATGACCTTGCACTTCTCACATTGACCTCCAAAATCTTGGACTGTATGCCCCTTTCTAACACACTGTTCCCATCTACACAATCTACTGTGCCTATGAATGTACTGTCATTTGTAATTGCCATACGGGTATAAACCTCTCAATGCTTTAATACCACCCTGGCCCCAGTACAGCTGCATTAAGGGAGCAGCACTTGTCATATCCCACCAAAAAGGGAATGTTCCCTTTAACAAGACCTACCCTCTGTCATTAACCTCCCGACAAATTATCATCTGAAATATTGGCCTTAATTTTGGGGAAGGCAACAATGCAGTCACATAGAATTGTATTATGACTGTTCAATGTTAAAGAAGATTAAAGGGATAGCTATGCTGACCTATGCTGATAAATGATTACTGATAAATGTGCAATTAGCACACAGGTTGACACTGCAGTTAGTTCTTCCAGGAGTAAGTGAGAACTGCAGATGCTGGAGATCAGAGCTGAAAATGTGTTGCTGGAAAAGCGCAGCAAGTCAGGCAGCATCCAAGGAGCAGGAGAATCGACTTTTCGGGCATGAGTCCTTCTTCAGGAATCAAATACTGCCTAAAAAAAAACTCTGATTAATAAATTTATACTTAACTCGCTGACAATCACAAAACCCAATCAAATTTTATTTAGATGCTTTGATTCCTGAAGAAGGGCTCATGCCCGAAACGTCGATTCTCCTGCTCCATGGATGCTGCCTGACCTGCTGTGCTTTTCCAGCAACACATTTTCAGCACTGCAGTTAGTTCCCAATCTGGAATGCAGCATAAAATGAAACATTGAGGCAGAGGTGACCCTTCATTACTACCGGCAGTGCTGGCCCTAAGGTACAGGTTTCAGAGACACCATGCAGCCCTGTAACTGAGGCCATATTGGCCCAGAGCCCATAAAACCATTTCCTTCAGTCATTGTCAGGTCGTTTGGATCTGATGAATGCTGACCTCCTGATCAGGCTTCTTCAATTTATGCCCTGCAATATTGCAAATGTGCAAATACTGCCTAAAAAAAACTCTGATCAATAAGTTTAAACTTAACTCGCTGACAATCACAAAACCCAATCAAATTTTATTTAGATGCCTTGATGTTTTCTCGAACATTTCGATGTGCAATTCTTTTTACATTCTTCTCCTCTTACGAATGTTTCTGCCTGACCTGAGCTTTGTAACACTTCAATGTCTGTCAGTTTCTGGTGAATTAGCAGACAACATTTGACTATTTTGAGTTAGATATACATTAAATTTTAATAGATAAAACTAAGCTTTCAGAGAAATGACAAAGCAACTTAACAGAAACTACTATTGAAAGTGTTCTGTAAAATGGGAGAAATAAAAATAAATGGCTACAAACCCTCTGTACCTATTTACAGCAGATTCACATAGGGGGTGTGCCTGAAGTCCCCTCTAACAAGGCAAAAGCAGCAGACAATGCAATCCTTCTTATGAAGATGGGAAATACCACTTAAATGGAGACTGTTACGAATATTTGTTTCAGAAATATAACTTGCAGTTTTTGAAAATTACATTTTTACATTAAAATGAAAATCCTGGTCTTGAGGAACTGGAAAACATCCCTAAGATAATTATATTCAAAGGATACTACTTGTTTACGTCAAGATGCTCAAAGTGGAAGTGAGTAAACATAAGCAATTGGTGACCCCCTTCCTGAATTTCTTGGTAGAGCTGAGTTTAAAATATTGATGTCAGTCCCAGGTGAAAGAAGGATTTGAAAAGCCAAACATAAGCAAGTCCTTAAACTATCCATGTATTTTTAAAGACAGGTTTGTAGATTATGCATGATTGGTTGGAATCTCTGTTTGAAAAATCCTAATGGTGCCACATTGATGTGGGGATAGGTTGCCAAGGAGGTATATTTTTGTACTGGGTTTAGCTGTGTGGTTTTGCACAGACAGACAGAGAGAAAGCTGCCAGCGGTGTCAGCTTGAAAGACTCTAGCAGTGGCATAACTGATGACAGATAGAAGCAGCAGCATTGAGGCCATTACGAACCAGTGGTGTCCCTGAGCTGGGGCCCATGCTTGCAATGAAAATGTCAAATTCATGATGAATTAAATTTGTCCAATCTGCCTGGTATAACCAGCGGAAACGTTTGTCAAGTTAGCATTTGACGAGTGAGGCACCATAGTTAATGAGCTGAGTTCTGAGGATAGCTTGAGAAAGCTCTGTGGTCTCACAGAAGGCAGCGCCTTCCCTCCCCAAAAAGAAGGGAACTAGACAACTACGACAATTAGCTAATTTCTGGCAATGTCCAACCCTTTGTCTCCATAAGAAAATTGTAGTGATCACTCCCACCAATACTGTAACAGGGAATTTGGTAAGGACAAGGTCAATTTGATTTTTCCCTCATGTTGGATTTCTTTACCACTGCCTACCAGCCCATTTGTCCTTTAGGACTCAGCCAGTTCAGTCAACAATAGTGTTACTGATCAACCATTGATCCTGAACATCAAAGTCCCCCATTCAGTCTAAATTGTGTGCCTTTGTCACCCTGAGTGCTTCTTCCCAGTTATATCTGACATGAAGGAGCACTATTCAATAACTGACTGTGCGCTGACATTAATAATCATCAACACTTCCTGACTTGTGTTTGACTAAATGTTTCAGGTCAATGGTCTTCTGTGAAAACCAAAGTAAAGATAAACTGATTTAAAATGTTTACTTGACGCCTTCCACGGCTTGTCCTTCTAAGTATTTCTGGTACATTCAGCTGAGATTTCAAATGTTCAGATTTTGCCTTACTGCCTTTTCCATATCAGCGTGACTGCTATCTATCCTTTGAACCCTTGTTGTTTGTGAATGTGAATATCTTGTACTTTTGGACTTTACAAACCATTGCTATGGTACATGGCTCTAAAATCTACATTAGACCTGGCCCTTCAAATCCATAACCTCTTTCACAGTAGCTAAGTGAGGAACCAGTGAGCCAAAGTTGGCCTTTGAAAAAGACAAATTTAAATGTATGTCAAGTAAAGACACGGGTTATGAATACGCAGGTCTTTCAGAGAGTTGGTGCGTTTGATGGTCAGTCATCAGAACTAGAAATATTATTGGTAACGGCAAAAACCCCTACAGCGAAGACAATTAAGTGACAGTCTGAAGTCACTGGTTAATCATTTGAGAATGGGGAACAGAATTACAGGATACAACCATCAGAACAAATCTAATGAACCTTCCATCCCCACATTATAGAAGCTGAATCTGACCCCTTCAGAATCAATATACAGCTCCCACCCACCCACTGTCCTTTCCTTTGTGCGTCAGCAGGCCAACAGAAGTTCAAAATCTGCCTGTTCCAGAGGTGTGTTGCAAGACATCTGAACAGGTCCATTAAAAAAGAAAAAACATTTACTACTCCCAAAGCAATGGTGACCTTGATGGAATTCCACCAACAAAATACAGGCGAAAGTGGGTACTGCAAATGCTGGAGATTAGAGTAGTGCTGGAAAAGCACAGCAGGTCAGGCAGCATCAGGGGAGCAGGAAAATTGACGTTTTGGGCAAAAAGCCCTTTCCTGATGCTGCCTGATCTGCTGTGCTTTTCCAGCACTACTTTAGTCTCAACCAACAAAACACAGTCAATAACCCAACTTTATGCAAACCTCACCATGCTCTGTTGCAGCCAATATAACAGCTGTGAAACTCAATATTTATCCGATTTACCTCAGTGCACGTTTACACATACTTGTTAAAATAATTCATCTTACTCTCTATTCAGAGTGAAGATAAGGTGATACAAAAAAGTTCAATTCTCTTTCTGACAGCTGCTGTTGAAAAAAAATTGTACATTTGAATTCGCAGCTTAAATTGAAGTTACAATAGGTTTCTCGGTTACTTATAAACCCCTGCATTGGCAATTGGCCAGCAACTGACTTAAGCTGCTGAATGTCACGGGGATGAAATTTCAGACCTCAGCGAATGACTTCACTTGAACATTCATACCTGATCTATTAACAGCGTCTTGTTATTTCTAGCGAGATGATAAGCAGTGTAAGATCCCTGGATTCCTGCTCCAATGACTATCGTATCAAAGTTGTTGTCCATACCATTTCTCTGAGCAGCCATCTTCCCGAAACTTTGACAAATGTTTATGGAGTCACGTGTCTTCTCAAAGGTCACCTTATTAAAATGGTCGTTCCTGATGAAAGGACAGAAGCAATTACAATGTCTGTCTAAAAATAACACGTGACGGAGTTATTTACAGAATACAGAATTTACGGAAAGGCAACTGTGCGTGCTCTGCTGGCAGACCCTGAGCATACATTTCTCTGTAAATTACTAACTGCCTTACCCAGCAAGTGATCTTGCCACTGATTAAGGATGATATTGTGTAGAATCAGCAGTATGATGCTGTGGTTCGCTTTCTGGGCTAGAATTCCTTTCGAATTCCTCCCAAACACCAGCCCGTCTTTTCCAAGGGGGCTTGTTCTGAGCAAGATGACTTAAAACACACACAATTTCTGTAGTAGTTCAGAGTCTATTCACTGACAGCAGTGGGAAAGAGAGAAGTTAATATTTCTTCGTGTTTACAATCAGGCGAGTTGCATTCTCTGTCCTTCAGATTCCAAGCGTTTGCAATTATTTCCCCTTTTTGGCTTTAGATTCAACTCCTTTTCAAGTAGGCTGGCTTCTCTCATTTGGGAACCGGCTTAAACACACGCCCTTTCTGGAAAGCGAGAGCCACGATGACGATTATTTTGCTCATATACGGAACTTCTACACAGCACAGTCTTTGAATACACTTTTTAATAAAGGGGGAGGATTCCACGGATCACTCTGATTGGGAACTTTAGTTTCAAAGTATTATTTCACCTGTGGTTCACGAAGGGCTTTTAAAATGTAGAGTGGGTGGCTGCATTTGAAACCCTGGGTATATACCATCCCGCTTGCTGTTTGCAGTGAGACAGTATAATAGGTTCCGTTCGTTTCCAACCATTCATGGTTTCCGCTTTATCATTGTTGGAGATAGACGTTTTATTATCATTGTGGCGAGACTCTGTGGTAACCTCTTCATTTCCCCCCTCAATGGAAATGAAAATACAAATTAGAAGTTGCAGTTGTGTGTTCTTACTGTCACTTCTTGTTTAAACAAACACCTGCAAGTTTCTCGTTATAGGACCATAAGACATAGGAGTGGAAGTAAGGCTATTCGGCCCATCGAGTCCACTCCGCCATTCAATCATGGCTGATGGGCATTTCAACTCCACTTCGGTCAAAGTGACTCCACTTATGTCAAAGTACTTTTCTGCCCACTTTCAAGTTTATTTACCGTAAAGCACAAAGTCCTCAAACTATTCCAAATGAGCTTGTTCTTCAAAACAAAATTCTGAGAGACAATGTCTCCCAAAACGTGCCAGAGAAATGGGTATCAGAGCCCCTTGGGAAGAAGTTCTGAGTGACCATGGGGTTCAGGGCCTGGGGTGGAATTTTTTTTGGTTAAAAAACTCTTATATGTTTCAAATATACATTTGCCTAACCTGATCCCCTCCCCAAAACCTAAGGTACTAACACCAACACCTGCGGATACTGGAGAGAGACTGAGGGGTGACCTTATGTAGATTTATGAAATCTTGAGGGCCATGGATAGGGTGAATAGCCAAGGTCTTTTCCCCAGGGTAGGAGAGTCCAAAACTAGGAGGCAAAGGTTTAAGATAAACAGGAAAAGGTTTAAAAGGGAATGAAGGGGCAACATTTTCATGGAGTGGGTGGTGTGTGTATGGAATAAGCTGCCAGAGGAAGTGGTGGAGGCTGGTACAATTACAACATTTAAAAGTTGGCTGGATGGGTATATGATTAGAAGGGGATGTGGATCAAATACTGGCAAATGGGACTAGATTTATTTAGGATATCTGGTCAGCATGGATGAGTTGGACCAAAGGGTCTGTTTCCATGCTGTACATCTCTATGACTCGATGACTCTATGACTCTAACTGAAAGAAACCAAAATAGAAATTGCTGGAGGAACTTCCAGGTCTGGCAGCATCTATGGAGTGAGAAAAAAAAGTCAGACCTGCTGAGCTTTTTCCAGCAGTTTCTGTTTCTTTTGTAATAATGCTAGTTCTTTAGCACACAAAACCTTCTAACTTAAATAATAGGTTAAATACTTGCTGCAAAAATGTGTGTGTTAGCCTATACCAGTCCCACCTGCTATCAATAGAAAAACACTCTTCTACTTTTTTGTTTATTCGAGAACAATGATGAATTGAGGTACTTTGGCTGAAGTAGTATAATGGGAAATGAATATGTTAAAGATGATGATGCAAAATATGACACTAATGCAGAGCATGGAGAAACAATTAGAGTCAAAGAGGAGAAGAGAAAACTGCAGAAGGGAGCTGAATTCAGTGCAATGTATATCTTAAATCATTGTGTGTTGAGAGAGAATTACCCTGAAACGACAAGCCAAAGATGGAAAGGAAAGGAAAATGGAAGTTAATGCAGCCTCTAAGAGTGTCATTTAGAAATCTGATGGGCTAAGGAACCCGGGAGTTTAGAAGCCAGGACAAGACAAACATTTGAGTTTATATCTGTGGGTGAAGTATAATCCATAAGTGTAGCTGCAGCAGTCCAAGACATGTTCATAACAGAGCACTCCCATGACAGATAAAACCATACTTTCCAGAAGATTTCTTATTGTATCTAATGTTCTTGAATATAATGGTGGGGCAAGCTTGATGGGTTGAATGATCTCCTCCTATTCCTACATTCTTATCTGCCATTTCTGTACAGCTTTCCTGACTGCTTACAATAAATCTGGCAGTAATTCAGTGTGAATCATTTCCCCTGAGCTTCGGTTGAAGATCCATCAAAGTTACTATGGGAGATCCGACAAACTCTGAGCATTGTTGGTGTTTCTTTCAGAAAATTATTTTGAGCTCATTGCCTGCTCTTTTAAGGTGCTGCTTCTGCAACAATTTGCAGGGATCCTAGCCCTCACTAATGTGTAAGCTCTCACACAAAGCTAGTTAAAATTATGTAAAGCATCCACAAGACATTCAAAATAGGCTGGCTCCAGAATCAAACACAGGGTATGCACAATGGAGCTTTGACAATAATGAGTTAAAAGTCCAGAGTCTATTTGCTCAAACAATGTTGTCTAATCTGTGCTCAACTGGAAGTGATTTGATACAATGGCTGTGATTATTGCTGTTTGCTTTTCGTTCCTTTCTTCCTTACTGTCTGTTTGTTTACTTTAGCAAATGTGACGTGTCTTCATCCTTTTAGATTGCTTTTGTTTTGTATAATCTTGTGCTCACTCCAACTGTCAGGTTTTCAGAGTGCTTAGTAGATGCTGACACAAGCTTTATGTTGGAAAATGCTGAATGCTAACTTCATTTGGTTGTGGATGGATAGGTCTGTAATTAAATTTGTCCTGAGTAGGCTGACACCCAAAGACTAATGGTGATTCGTCATGCATTTCTCAAATTATATTCATAACCTCACAGCGAAAATATTCGATTTAAGGATTATTATTTCTGCTCATTTCATAAATCAAAACTATCATTAATCAACATTTGGGTTAAATCATTATTGAGTTAGAAATTTAACTTTTAATACAAATAAGGTCTAACTGGAAGAAGGCTGCACTGCTTTTACTGTTAAATTCTGCTTACTAGTACCCTGAACAATTTTCCTTTCAGTTAATGAGCCCTTGCAATACCTTCTAGAACATCTGTTTGGCCAGAACATTTCAACAACATAACAAAGTATGTTTCCAGGATTGAACTTTATCCACTTATCTGATTCAATTATTGACCGCTCTCACCAGGGACAGGCTTTTCTCTTAATGAAGTGAAGATCTGGTAACATGAAGAAACAATACTCCAATCCATTGTTAAAGAAACAATACCCCAATCCAATGTTAAAGAAAGAATACAAGAATATGTTCAAGATTTACATTATCACTTGTCATAGGAAAATAACAGGAACATTGAAAATATAGAAACAAAAACAATAGGAGCAGGAGTAGGCCTTATGACCCTTTGGGCTCGCTCCACCCTTCAATATAAACACGGCCAATAATCTAATTTAGTACTCTATTCCTGCTCTCACCCTGTCTCCTTTGATCTCATTAGCTCTAAGAACTCTAACTCCTTCTTGCAAATATTCAAAGATTTGGCCTCAACCAGAGAACTACACAGGCTCATCATTTTCTGGGTGAAAACATTTCTCCTCATCTCAATGGCTTACCTTATATACTTTAGATTGTGACCCCTGGTTCTGAACTGCATGGTCATCAGGAAGATCCTTCCTGAGTTTGCCCTAATCCTGTTAGAATTTCATAATGAGATTTCCCCTCATTCTTCAAAACTCTACGAAGTATGGTCCTAACTAACCCAATCTTTCTTCATACATCAGTCCAGCCATCCCAGGAATCAGCTTGCTAAACCTTTGTTGCACTCCCTCCATAGCCAGAACATGCTTCCTTAGATAAGGAGACCATACAGTACTCCAGGTACTCCTAACAATTGTTGATCTTTAATCCCTCATGCATTTGGCCATAATATGTCAGAATTACAGATTTTATTCATTTTGACAATAAAGTTGACATTAGTTGCAAAAAGGGAGTTTTAATATTACTGTGATCATTCCTACTTCTCCAACAATGGAGGATAAACATTACTGAGAAGCTTGATTTAGAAAAAAGTTGCTTTTTTGCTTGTGAAGATTGTAATTGAAATTCAAATGAGATGTTTTGCTTCTTTGCAAACCTAATGTTAACTCAATGGGAAAACATTGAAATATCGACATAGGTAGAGACCATGGATCATTGTGACTGGACAGAAATGGTACCACTTTGGGAATTAGGAAACAGAAAGGACAAACTGATTGAATTCAGACAGTTAGTACATTGCTGTCCTGTTTTTCCAACTTGAAGAACAACTGCCTGGCAGTGGTAGGTATGGATTTCTTTGAAGAGAGTATAAGTATTGAAAACACAATTAATTCTCCAAGACAATTCTGAAGTGGTATTCTAAAAACAATTATTTTGATCAATTGTTTTTTAATTTTTATCATTTTTATGGAATCTCTCCTTCCCTTTATTGAAAGGTGAAGAAAGTGCATGTTCTCACTTGTCCCCATATGGTTATGGAAGGAATAAAATCAGATTTTTAAAAGAATCAAACAGATAAAGCAAATCTGGGTATTTTTGCTCTGTTCCTATATACAATTGAAATGAGTCCAGGAAAACCATATTAACACGTATTTATGTTATTAGTAAATATTCCCTTTATAACATGACTTTCACTCCAGACAGAAACCTATTTGGCACTTTCTTATAAGTATCCAGCTATATTTCTGACCTCAATTAATTTGTCCTAAATAAACATGTCTCTAAAGTTATATAGCTAAAGTGTTTTAGGTGGGAATCATCCTTATGACTTTCCTCTGAACATTTTCTAAGGCTTCAATATCACGCAATATGGAATGTTCTAAATGGGGTCTAACTCAATTTTAGTCTAACCAGTAAGGACTACATGGTATGTTTTGTTTTATAATGAATAATCTTGTGAATTCAGTTCAGACAAAGGATGAATTGAATATTATTGATGGGCACCTTATATTCTTACATTAGCACCAACTCAGAAGTGCTGGTGAACATCACTATCTACTGTCTTTAGGTTCATGCATTGGAATCAAGTATGGAGGATGTTTGACAATGTTCTCCTGCAAGTCAATCTTCTAATCTACTGAAGGTAGATTGCATTATTTTTGATTTGAAAGGAGAGCATATGGTACATGATGATTGAATAAAAAGAATTATCATTATGTGCTCTGCTACATTATGTAGCTGGCTACAGTCACTGTGTACAATAAACCCATGGGTCAGAATGTGCAAGTTATAAGTTATCTGATTAGCACTGCTGCCTCACAGGGACCTGGGTTCAATTCCAGCCTCGGGCGACTGTCTGTGTTGAGTTTGCACATTCTTCCTGTGTTTGCGTAGTTTCCTCTGGGTGCTCTGGTTTCCTCTTACAGTCCAAAGATGTGCAGGATGGATGAATTGGCCATGCTAAATTGCCCATAGTGTTCAGGGATGTGCAGGTTAGGTGCATTAGTTAGGGGTAAATATCGAATAATAGGATAGGGGAATGGGTCTGAGTGGGTTATTCTTCGGGGCGCCGATGTTGACCTGTTGGGCTGAAGGGCCTGTTTCCACACTGTAGGGATTCTATTATTTCTATGCACATTGCATATGACAAATGCTTCAATCTCCATGTTACAACTTTAATTATTTCAAGCGCTTGTGTGGTAGCTTCCATGTCGTAGATTCAATTAGATGTTCAAGAGGACCAGGGCAATTAGAATATGGTTTAGTTACCAATTGCACTTTCCATCTTGTATTTGTTGTTTTTATTAACTTTGTCTTGAAGGGTTTAGATCAGTTACGTGACTCCTTGGACACCTTAGAAAAGTTAAAAGCTCGAAAGTATGACGGATTTTAGTTTTGTTGATAAAATTGTGTCTTTGGAGTTTCAGTGGCAAACATTCCATTTACTTCATTTACAAAACATTCATTTCCTCTTTGGCAAAAGAGGAATGTTGTCTAGAGTATTGACCTGGTCTAATTTCAAACACTAACCAGTGATTCCCCAGCATGAAGACTGATAATTGCAGGAAGAGGTGAATTATTCACTTCTCATCACATGCACTCATCACATCCATCCACTTTTCTCTTAAGAATATGGGAATCAGAAAGAAACAGGAAATGAAGTTTGTGTTTGTAAATTATTGTAGTCTTTCACTTGAGTAATAAAATATAATCTGGTCAGTAGGTATGTAGTACCACATATGACCTCTTGATGGCCAGCTTCTTCCAGACAGCCCTGAATAAGTAAAAGCAGTACTACATATGTTCTGGGGCCTAATTAATCTAACAACTGTGCAAAATGTGTATTAATATTAGACACACTGAGTGGTGGAAAATCAGTACCTACTCATGAAAATTTCTGATGTGAAATTATCAAATTGCTTGCAACCAGGACAATATCTGCAAATTCTCCCACTATAATTTTAGTTGACACTAACAAAATGGGCACTCTAAAACTTTGGGAAGATTTTAAAAGATTACATTAATGTTTAAGCATAGTGCCGAATATTTGCATCCATTGATCGCTGTTTAGTTAGATGAAGAAAAGGGGATTCTGTGAATTAGGGGGTAATTCAGTCTCTTGACATGAAGTACAAACTGCTTTCGGGCAAATCTTAAAGCAGACAACATAGAAATATTCTGTTCAAGATTAGCATCAAGACAGATACTCAACAGATGACATGGATAACTAATTAAGGAGATTCATACACCGTACAATGTGACTGAGACTAAGTAGGTGTGTCAATCGCAGGACTCCAAACACCTAAGTAGATACAGCGGTTTAGATTTTATTATCAGGATATGTATGAGAGAAGCAAGATGCGGATAAATTTCCAAACAGTACAAGGTCTGACAGGGTCGGTAAAATCAATTGATTTGTACATGTTTGGAGCCTGTTTTGGAATAAGATGTAGAAGAGGAGCTTAACAGTGATTAGTTTTGAGAGATAAGGGACAAGGGAACAAGTGTTTTGCAACTGTATTCAATCTAGAGAATACAAGTAACATCATAGAAGCGGCAATAAATTAGGAAATAGACAAGAGAGAAGAACTCAAGAAATTCTCAATCTCACCAGAGAAGTTGTGCTTAGTAAATTGTTGGAGCCGTAGGCTGAAAATTGCCCTGGTCCTCTTGAACATCATTGAAGATCATTTAGGAACTGCATTGGTTTTAATTTTAAAAAATCTCCCTTGATTTAGGGTCCATCCTATTAGATTGGAACATAGCAAATTTAACTCCTTTATTTATAAACGCAGAAGGCAGATGCAAGGGAGCAACAGTCAGTTAGCTTAACATCTGTCAAAGAGGAAATGTCAGAAGCTATCACTGGAGAAGTTATAACAGGGCACTTGGATAAATTTAAGGTAATCAGGGAGATTCAACATGGTTTTGTGAAAGAGAAATCATCTTTTATCAATCAGTTGGAGCTCTTCGTGGAGGTAACATGTGTTGTGGATAGAGAAAAATGTTGTACTTAGATTTCCAGGTGGTATTTGATAAGGTGTCACAAGGAAATTGAAAACTCAAAGGTATTGGCAGCATATTGGCATGGATAGAAGATTTTCTGGCTAACAGAAAAAATATTGGGAAGATACAACAAGTGGTATTGCACAGGAAACATGCAGGGATCTGGAATGTTTATAAATGACATAGATAATGGAACAGCCAAATTTGCTGATGACACAAGGGTAGGTAGGAAATTAGGTTAAGAGGAGGACATAAGGAGCCTAGAAGAAGACAGTGTAAGGGAGTAGACCAAGATGTGGCAAATGGAGTATAATGTGGGAATTGTGAAATTATCCAGTTTGGCAGGAAAAATAAAAAAAGCATATTATCTAAATAGTCATCTAACAGAATGAACAGGAATAACAGGTAGAACTATAATTTGGTAATGAAAAATATTTCTGGTAGCAGAGAAATGTATCTCTTTTGTTTACTCATTGTTCTAGTGGAGACATTATGACATTATGAAAACAAATGTTCACTCATACCCATGGTAAGATGTCAATAAAATGTCATGCATGCATTATGTGTAGTATTTCAGGAAATATGATCATTAGTGATTTCTAAGACTAAATGCAGAAATGAGTCCTTTTCTAAGTTGAGGTTGCATGCAGTGCATTGCGTACTTGGCGAGATATATCTCATCAATCCATGTTTTTTTATTTTCATCAATAGATGTTTATATTCAAAATGCTTATTGAACTACATCTGTTTTGTATTCAATTCATGACCTAGCCAGAAGTCAGAAGTTAATTTATGGTGAAAACGGAAGGAACTCTTAAGTGTGGATCCACAGGCAGATTTGTGGTGTACAGGAAGCATTTGTTCAAGACCTTGTATAGAGGTTAACAATTGAAAAGTTAGAATCGATGAGAGCCTCTGCTAAATATTATTCTGAGCACATATTTTTAGATCCACATTGGAACTAAGTGCATGTCAAATGAATGCCAGCAGCATAGAGTTTAGTGATTGAGAGGACCACAAAATTGCATGTCTAGTCAGGTGTTAGTTCTTCATATAAACATGTCCCCTTGTGCAGGTTTGTGCAGGTTTGGTAAGATTATTAGGAAATTACTTTGCACATAGCACTGAAAATTGAAGGCTGTGTGTATATAGTGATTGGCAGTTCATCTTAAAATGGATGGATTCCTGGAACAAATGGAGCAAAAGCCATAAAGTAGAATTGGAATTGGAACAGTGATTCACTTCTTGCCAGCAGAGGATTGAAAGAAACCTGTCAGCAATACTATTTATGGCAAAATAGCACATTTACATCAAATACATCAAATAGAATATCACATTTATTTAAATGTCAATTGTTTGACTGTTATACCAGTCCTGTCGAAAGGAATGAATTAATGGGGGAGGAAGTTAAACAAATTTTATAACCTAAAAATAATATGAAATATGAATAACAGTTTCTCTTTTATACATTTGCATTATCCCAAGATTTCACTTGCAATGGTCTTTGTTTGGATTTCCGTATTTTTCTCAAGATTTTTAATCTCTTATCGAAACAATTTACCAGAATTAATTGACCAAAACTTTAGAAGTGTACAGATTTGTTGGAAATATGATCTACTAGCAGCCAGTCTACTATTAAAAATTATTAAGGGCATCAACAGCTTGCAAATCGAGTGTGTGGGGCAAATTGGAATAGAACTGATAGCCAGTCACGCAGAGAAGATAATGGGATGAGGTTAGACACTAGGGCATTTTATTATTTTCAGAGATTGATTAACCTGTGAGGTAGATTCTGAAATTCATAACATAAACTGATTCTTCACAGACCCTCAAGACTGTGCCAGACTCTTCTTTGAAAATAAAGTGATTGCAACAAAGGAAAATAATACTAATTATGCCACTAATACAAATTAGTGGCTGTAGTTCACAGAAAATACATTGAATGAATCCAGTTTGAAACATTGCTCGAGCTTTCAGCTTCTAAGTGTTTCACCCATTTCATGCCTGTCATAGAGTCATAGAGTCATACAGCATGGAAACACGCCCTGTGGTCCAACCAATCCATGCCGAACATAACCCCAAACTAAACTAGTTCCACCTGCCTGCTCCTGGCCTGCACCCCTTCAGATCTTTCCTGTTCGTGTTTCCATCCAAATGTCTTTTAAACATTGTAATTGCACCCACATCCACCACTTCCTCATGAAGTTCATCCACCCTAAAACCACCATCTGTGTAGAAAAATTGCCTTTTCTGACTCTTTTAAATCTCTTGCCTCTCACCTTAAAAATGTGCCCCCTAGTCTTGAAATCCCCTATCCTATGGAAAAGACGACCACCATTAACTCTATCTATACCTCTCATTATTTTATAAACTTCTATCAGGTCACCTCTCAACCTCTTATGCTCCAGGGAAAAAAGCCCCAGGCCGTCCAGCCTTTCTTTATAACTCAAACCTTTAACAAATGTCTGCCCCAAAACATTTGTAATATCTTGTGCACAAAATCTTTTTATTAATGGAGATCTTGACACTGAAAACACACGAGAATTTATTGCATTAGCACAAAGATTTACTGGTTTAACTTGAGGGCATGCGATATTTAAATAATGAACACTATTTCTGTGCTAGCACCTATCCATTCTTTCCCCATTTAAATTTATTTTATTTAACTTGATGTTAACACCTCGTTTCAGTAACAAAGTTTTTTTTAAACTGGTATGGAATTCACACAATTATAGTTAATTCAGAAAATATGACATACTGTTTCCTGATTTCACATTCATGTTTAGCTTCTGAACCTTTTTATGTACCAGCCAGCAGTCTTACACTTTTGCCAAAATAATTCTGTTCCATTAGTAGGATGTGAAAGAAGGTGTTAGAATTGGATAATATTAAGTGTGAGGTATTATATAAGATAATGATTGTGATGTTGTATAAGTAATGGCTCTGAAGAAATAATATTGATATTACATTAACCTTCATTCAAGATGAAGATGTCACACAGCCTTTGGGTGGAAGGAAATGAAATTTGTATGAGTTCTGAGATGTGAGCAGATGTGTTCTGTATGCTCCTGATAATATAAGTAATTATACTCAGCAAGTTAATGTAAATTATACATTACTTTTTATCATGCAATAGATTGCTCTGTTATGTAAGAGAAGTACCTCTTCTGTTTAGCCTCATCAATGATCCAATCTCAACCATTGTTAATTAGACAGGCTGAAGACTCATTCTGGATTAGTGGTGCTGGAAGAGCACAGCAGTCAGGCAGCATCCATGGAGCAGCGAGATCGATGTTTTGGGCAAAAGCCCTTCAGCATAGAGAAAAGAGGACTGGTGGCGACAAACTACCCAAAACAAGATACAGTATGTGATCAGTAATGGACAGGCAGAACCCATTTCTTCCTGAAGAATGAAGAAAAACATTTTTGAAGAAAAGTGAATTTACCACTTTAAGAGTTTACTGCTTTAAGGCGACAAGGTCAATTAGCATGTGAAATATATAAATGGCGAAGTAGTCAGCAGCAGATGTGACAGCAGCAACAGAGAAAGTTCAGCTCTCCAAAGACAAACTTTCATCAAGAAGCTGGTAAGAGGTGCAAGGAGAACATTGTGGGCTAAGGAAAGAATAAAGAAAACACATACTTTGAGAACAAACAGAGTTCTTAATGAAGGAGATTCTGTAAGGAGCAAGTGAAGGCTTCAGGAGTAAAGTTAGGTATCCCTGAGAGAAAGGGGGAAATTGTGCACTGATCAGGAAGGGTCGAAGGTAAACAAGTAAAAAAAACTTACCTCTCAAAAATAAGCATTACCGATATCTGCATAGGCTTCATCAGGTTCAGTTACAATGGATAGAAAAAGGACCAGAAAGGTGATTTATCTGAGGGCTGCAATATTGGGAAGGCAATTCAAATTTATTTCAGATGGAAAAGAGAAAATTTAGGGAAAGAGTCTAGGAAAAAAGATGTTAACAACATAAGATTTTATAGGACCAGAACTCAATAATTCAATTGGGATTTCAATGGGAAGACTTATAACGATTACAGCTAGAAAACCTGATTTAAAAATATTTGCAAAAGTAAGTGTATCATGTTTGCATCACGTTAAGGTGGGAAAACCTCCATTTGACTGAAGAATCAGCTGTAAATTCCATTTTACCAACATGAGGTGGGAAAGCCCTGTAAAAGTTTGAGAACCCAATGTTTTGATCATTAAATAGGTGTGAAAACCCAACAAGCCAAACAGAGAAACAGTTTGGATGGAAACAGAATTTACAAGCAATAAGATGCGATTGAATCACCAGATAATGTAATTTAAAGCTTTACTGAATGATATCATATAGTATTACTGCGATACAGAAAGAATCAAAGACATTATTATAGTGTTGTTGTAGTAGAGTTCAGGAAATTTCAAAGCAAAAGAATTGAAAACAGTATTGATTAATCCAAGAATATAAGTTTAAAGGACAGCAGATGACAAGCAGTATTGAAGTGCTAAAGATTTATAACAGCTTTACAGTAATAAGAATGAATTGGTACACTGCAAAGGAACAGAAGGAGAAATACAACTTTCACAAAGATTTAATGTCAGAGGTGGACCGTGCAGAACACAAGACTAGGAATTCTGGAGGAGGTAGATCTTAATATTAAAAATTGCCTCATAATTAAACACTAAAGTTTGACTCCTCTCAGCCCCAAAATAACATGGGCATTGGTGAACATGTTGGGAGAATTGTGTGAGGTTGGAAGTGAGGCCTTTGCCACACCAGAGCAAACTGTACCCATTTCCAATCAAGCGTTGAAGGCAACCATTGATTCTCACCAGTAAGTGACAAAAGGCCTATTTCCATGCAGTACCATCCATTAATAGTATTATTATGATTGTCTCACCTCATTGATATACAGTTTTCTATTCTCCCAGTTACTGGGTAGGAACATAATGGTGACAATACCTGACGTGAATGTTAGAGGGGCAACCTGGTGAGTCCAGCTCATTGCTTTCTGCTCAGGACTCCATCAATCATCAATATCTCAGGGAATGCTCATGATCAATGACCATATGTGACATGCATTCAGATTTCTTTTAAATGTTGTAATTGTACCCACCTCCATCACTTCCTCTGTCAGCTTGTTCCATACACACACCACCCTCTGCTTGAAAAGGTTAGCCCTCAGATCCTTTTTAAATCTTTCCCCTCTCACCCTAAATTACGCCCTCTAGTTTTGACCTCCCTCACCCTACGTACATTTCTGGTAAGGTTCTGCCTTAAAGCTAAGGCTGTACAAGTTTTCAGTATTCCCACAGCAAAACTGTTATTGATTGCCAAGACATTATAGAGAGTGCAGATACTTTTGTTGGTACCCAAAAGCTTTTGATGATTACTTCAATCTGAAAGAGAACAATGTTTCAACAAGCAGGATTTAACAAGGAGAGATCAGCTTCCAAGGAAATCCGTTGAACGACTTCATTAATGATCTCTGCAGATGAATAGAAAACTGAAATTATGAAACATTGAAATAAGAATTCATTAGGAACAGAACTGTTGTTGGAATTCTTGGTGAAATTTTGCCAGACCTGTTACAGTCCAAGGAAAATGTATCTTTGTTGGAAGCAGAAACCTGAAAGTCTCAGACAGATCTGAGAGGAGAGGAACAAATCTAGAGCACCAGGGTCTATTCACTTTCTAAGGTATGGACACTCTAAAGAGACATGAGTCAAGCCAATGCAAAGAGTAAGCAAGCCAAACAACAGTTGCTAAGAGTCAGTGTCAGTGTGTCAGAGATGGGTAGTAGTAGCATAAGTAGTGATATACGTAAATTTATCATGGTTAATGTTGGTGAAGAAGTTTGGGGAAGAGATGGAATATAAGTTAATGGTTTTGAAGGTGTTAGTGTTGATGTTGCATTAAGCTCCACCCAATCTGGTAATGATCCTTCTCCTCTGAGTGGAGGCAATGAACATCTCTATGTGTTCCTGACAGGAGCAGATGAGTGCTGCGCAGCTCCTAAGTGATTATGCCTATTACTATCATGCAATTGTTATGCAAGACGTATTTAGCCTCACTAGTAATCTATCCTATACTAGCTTAAATAGGCCCTAGATTCAGCATGGAGAAAGGAGAATTGATGCAGCAAACTGTCCAAACCAGAATACAACATAAAAAAAAACAAAGAACTGCAGATGCTGGAAATCTGAAACAAAAACAGAAATTGCCGGAGAAATTCTGCACATTTGGCTGGATCTGTGGAGAAAACGCAGAATCAAAATTTCAGGTGCACTGATTCTTCTTTGGAGTTCTGAGTTTTTTTTGATTCAGAATACAATGTGACTCACCATATACAAGCCATTATTAATGTAAAAAGTATAGTGTAAAACTTTGCATACTGTACAAGTGTGTTTCATGACGTATTCCAACCAGACTGCAGTAACAACCATATGATTACACTCTTCTCACATTGTTTCCTTAAATTTCAGGACAGCTAAATTTTCTGCAGATTAAATTTGGTACACAACTATTGTTTTAGAATCTGCTTTGCTTTGTAGCTTAACTGATGGGGCAGCTCGATTCCAATTTACTCTGAAAACTAAACTGCAGGACAGCCAGCTTGCGGTTCACCAGCCTTGGTTGGGTAGCAGTATACAGGTCTCTGAGTCAGAAAGTTGTGGGCCTTATAAGGACGTATTACAGGTGAACATTTCACTGCATGCTGTGTTGCTAAGGATTGCTTTAGTGATGTCCTTCAGATGAACAGTGAAGGTGTGGCCCAATTTTCCACCTCTGGTAAACCGAGAAAAGTCTATGAAATTATTTGAAGAAAAGCCGATATTTCTCCTAAACCTAATCTACATTTATTCTCTTGGCTAACATTCCTTAATTGGGTTTCTGTAGTGATTGTAATGAGGTCAGCCAGGTGGATCTCATAGAATATGAGTTCCTTGATTGGGGCTGTTAACCTGCTTCAATCAGGGAGCCTTGGCTGACAGATATAAACAGAAGTGTCAGACATCCTGTTCCCTCTGAGAGTTGGCTCTGAAGGAGCTGGATCATTGTCAAGGGTTCCCCATGCATAAATAAAGGGTGACTTGGTGATGGGATATGGACATTTATGGAGTTATTTCAGGATCCTGAATACTTTTTAAAATTTCTGTTTGTAAAACTGTACTATGCAGCAAATTGGTTGCCACTTTTCCCTACAACTGAAAAATAACACTTTAGAAGTACTGAAATTACTCTAACGTGTTCTGAGGCACAATGAGGTCATGAAAGTTATCACATACATATCGTATAATATATATTCTTCCTTGTCACCTCTGGGACCGCATTCTTGCTGAGTGCACTTGAAGCTCCAAAATTCATGGAATACCTTCAGGATAGGAATAAGGATTTCTGATTTATGTAACAGCAGTAACTTTGCATAGCAGTCAGTTGCAACAACACAGAAGTTACCTTGAGATGGATGGATTCAACAGTTGGGTTCATTGACTTAACCTGCTCAAAAAGAATTGAATGTGCCAACTAATTTGATCACTGGTATCATATTAGGAATGCCATTGCAAATAAAATTTTGGTGAGGAAGAAGTCTTCGGTGGTTGAACAGATTCTGAAGTGGAACTATGCGTTAGCAAAAACTTATTAAAGCAAACCAACTGGAAAATCATGTTGTGGCATGTAAAGACTAAATACAACATTAGATTTATTGCACATAGCCACTTTGGCTAATTAATAAATTAGTAGTAACATTATACCATGTCATTTTATTTTATGCTTTTTCTTCAGACATGGCATGTGGGCTTTGCTGGTAAGACCAGCATTTATTGCCCATTACTAACTGCCCTTGGGAAGGTGATGTTTAGCAAGTAGTTGAGCAGATGAACAGAATTAATTGATTCATTAATTGACTGAGGGGGTATAAAAGGGAAATATTTGGGATTGCTATGTGGCTGAAGCTGTAAGACTGAGGAGTTAATAAACACTATCCACAGAGAAAAGGGTGTCTCCTGTCACCCCTGAAATGTCCACATTGTGTCTGCAGAATGTTCAGTGCATGCACTTGTTGTAAAATTCTCTGCCAGTAAAAATATGACAGCACCCAAATAAGCACAATAGATATTAGCAAACAGCACAGAATTACATCACTTGCAGTATTGACAGAGGTTCTACATATGTGTACTGAGACCATTTTGGGAACATCAGCAGACATTCTGCACAAAGAATGTTGTCTGTTTCTTTTTTATCTTATTGACTGGCTTGGATATAAATCGTCTGTGTTGGGATTGCCTCTTGAAGAACACTTCTTCGATACATAGAAGCAATTGGAGAAGATCTCTGACTTACGACTTGTGGATGATAAGGAAGACTTTGAGGAATCACTTAGTGCAGAATATCCAGCCTCTGATAATATATATGTTGCTGATCCTGTTAGATTGGTCAATACTGAACCATTGAATGGTTATTATGGGAGATTTGGAGATGGGGTATGCTGTTGAATGTCAAGGAGTGTGATTATATATTTTCTTATTGGAGATGGCCATTGCTTGATACCTGTATGGCATCAAAACTATTTTACATTTAACAGCTGAAGCCAACATGTTGTCCAGGTCTTACTTTGTACAAGCATTAAACGCATCATTATTTGAGAATGCATAAACAGGCTTAAACATTGCATAAACATTAAGAAACATCCCAAGTTTGGATCTTATGGTGGAAGGTGGGCATTGATGAAGCTACTAAAAATGGTTTGGTCTTGGATGTGATCCTGAACAGCACTGTCAACAGTATCCAGGAGCTTGAACAGCTATAACCATCTTCCCATGCCAGCTCCATCCAGTTAGTAGAGATTCACAATGAGTCAATTTCATTGGGACTCCTTAATGTCACATTTAGCTAGCTTTATGGCCTCAATGGAAACCTGGAATTCAGCTATTTGTTCAACCTTGGAACAAGAAGTGTAATGAGCCAAGTGGTCCTGATGGAACCCAAACTGACCATCAGTGAGCAGCTTATTTTTGAGTAATTGCCATTTGATAGCAGTATCAATGACCTCTTTGTTCACCTTGCTGATGTTTGACACTGGTGTTTAACCTCAGTTTTATCCATTGCACAAGGCTGCTTCATGATATCCTATTGAATGAATCAAATTGACTGAAGACTGATAGCTGGGATGATGGGTACCTAAGGAAAGAATTGTCCAGTTGGGATTTCTGACTAAAATGCTGTAAACACTTCCATCTTGTCTCTTGGACTCAGGTGCTGAACTGTGCTATCATTGTAGATTGAGGATGGAAATGTTTAGAAGCCTCCTCCTCTGATTATTTGTTCACCAAAGCTGGGTGTAGTAGAGTTCTGCTCTGATCCGTTGGTTGTGTGATCACTTAGCTTTATTCATATCATACTGCATCCATGGTTAAAAATGTATGTGATCCTTCTTAGTTAACCCTCCGGATTGGCATATAATATTTCAGTATACCTTATATTGTTCCCAGTGCATTCTCCTCCACTCCTCATTGTTCCAATTTTCATGGTAACCATACAGTGAGGGATATTTTAGACCAAGAGATAAAAGACTGTGAAGAAATACATTCCTGCTGCTGATGGTTCACAAGGCTGCTGAGCCTAATCTGAAGCTACCTCATCCAGGACAATGTAATGTCAGGTGAGGATATCTTCAGTATGAAGACATTAATTGGATGGTGATTATTCCTATAATAATGTCATGAACATATGGACCTGTAAGAGGTAGGTTGATGAAAATGAGCTCAGGTAGGCTTTTCCTTGGTAAAGCTTGTCTCACCACCTTCTACAGCACAATCTAGAAACTTTGTCCTTCAGAACTCAACCACTTTACTCAGTAATCATATTGATGAACCACTCATGATGATGGATGATGAAGTCCTTCCTCCAGAGTACAGTCTATGCCCTTGCTATGATCAACATTTATTTCTTATCACAAGTATGGTAGGGTAATGGCTATGTACATGGAATAATCATCCATAAAATCAAAATTAAAGGGTGATTGAATTGAAGCTTTAACATTGTTTCTTTTTTCATAGCTGCTGGCAAAACTGCAGAGTTTTGTTATGGCTTTCCGTTCTTATATGCGTAGTAAACACCTGGCCACATTATCTTGAGACATGAGTTAATATCCAAACCTCATTCCACATCTAGTGGAATTGAAATGTAGTTGATTAAATAAATAAAAAGTAAAATCTGAAATTCTTAATAGGGTCAATTAAGCTACTCAATTGTCACAAAACCCATCTGGTTCACTGATGTCCTTTAGGGAAAGAAATCTGTTGGATTTACTCTTTGTGGCCAACTTGTGGTCCACAGCAATATAATTGAGATTTAAATGCCTTCTGCTGAGAGAGCCATTCAATTGTATCAAACTTCTTCAAAATGAATGAAGAGTAAAATCAGTCTACCCAGCATCGACCTAGGCACTGGATGTGAAAAGTGTATGTTCAGCCTCGGCATCCCTGCGAAGAACTCCCTGAAAAGATATGGGGACCTGCACCAACATTGTAAAAGCTGAGCAGCAGGCTGAGCACGCCACAGCCCGACACAATAACATTGACAGAATCATGGGTTTCACCTGATGCCCCAGATTCCCTCGTTACCATAGCAAAAGTAAAATACTGTACATTCCGGAGATAAAAACAGAATGTACTGGAGGACATCATCAGATTTGACAGTGAGAACATTGCATTGTGCTAAAGGAGAAATTGTTCAATGAGAGAAGAAGCTCAGTCAGACAGAGAAGGTTATGGTAGATGGAGGCTGTTCACTCAAGGAGGATGTGGAGAGCCCTCAGACTATCATGATAGATGATACAGAGGGATTGGATGTCCAGAGTGAAGTGGATGTGGTTAAGGCCAGGAAATGGGAAATTGTTGGAAAGCTGTCCGAGGAACCATGAATGTAGGTAAGGAAGAGATGGGTCAAGGGAGAGAAAATAATGTGAAATCAGGAAGAATTAAAATAAGTGGTGTGGGAGCAGGCTGAAATGATGGGTTTGCCATGACCGTCCTACAGCTGGTTCTGATATAATGCGATAGTTCCATTCCCATGCGATCTCGCATTATAAAAAGAAAATCATGCAATAGTCGTGCCATTTAAACAAATGGGGCCAGAATTACATTATAGCCAATATAGGTAGGGAAAGTTCACGTTTTACAAATAACTGTCTAAATTCTTCAATTGAATTAAAGCCAGTTTAAGGAAGACATGTTATAGCAGAACCAACTGTTTTTAATTAAGAAGATATAGGGAAGATGTGCAGGCAAGATCTCCAACAGGAGAGAGGTCAGTGACAGTTCTGGAACAATATATAGCATATCACAGCCCATTGGCAAATAGCCCATTACCCATGACACTCAGCCTCTGTAAATTAGAGATTGGCTTGTCTGATGACAACAGCACCACCTTCATCAGCAAGTCTCATAACAAAGTCAAGGTTAGACCTGAAGGAACAGAGATCAGCAAGTATAGAAGGAGATTGTTTGGAGTGGGTGAGGGGAGTCCACTTGCAAGCTGTTCAAAGCTCTAGCCATAGAATAGCCTGTGGTTGGAAGAAAACAAAGAAAACAAACAAAGAAAGCCTTCCTGCAATCTTCCCCACTGTAAGAGAGCAATCATGGGAGTCCCCAGTAGAGATTCAAACTACTTATCCACATTCACAATTTTTAAAAGTTTGTTCAAGTGTAGTAGGCTAGGTCAACATTATTGCCCATTCCTAACTACCCAAGGGGTAGTTAAAAATCAACCACATTGCCATGCACCTAGAGACACATGTAGACAAGACCAGGTAAGGAGGGCCGATTTCCTTCCCTGAAGGACATAAGTGAATCGGATGGGTTTTTACAGCAATTGATGGTGATTACTTGACCAGCATCGCGCCAGCTCTTTATTCCCAATTTTATTGAATTCAAATTTCACCACCTGCATGAATGGGATTCACCCTCAGAACTTTGGCCAGGGTTCTGGAATGCTAATCCAGTCACATTATCATTATACTAGTTCTCAGATTTCAACATTAGCTCTGTTTCTCATTGAATGTAATACTCCTTAATGAAAATGGTTTGCACCCTCATGCATAACGACTGAAACAATTTCTTGTTTGTACTGATTGTATATACCTGCTGTTTAAATTACACAAGCTGATGTGAACTTTTCGATTGCTATTTTATGTAATTTTAAATACAGCAAAATTATTGTATCAACTCTTTGGATTCAGTAGGGAATCTCCTGGTCTTTCCAAGTTCAGAATAATAACTTCAGTATATCAGCGGCTGTTTTGTTGTTGATCTGTTAGCTGCATTGTGCCTTGTCAGTATGGCACTGTGCAGGTGTTTGCTGATAAAGCAGTCATGCTATGAGCTAGGATTTCATTGAGGCAAATATTCCAAGTCTGTCATTGCTCACAGCCACAGTATGGAATAAAGCAACTCAAAATACCATGCTCTGAATGGAGAGGTTGCAGAAGATTAGAATGTAATAGCCTTGGCATGGGAGGAACATGCAATAGCATACTGATCCCTAATTGTGTACAGTCCACCAACTCCATGGCAGCCTATGGAGCAACGCAAAGTGGCTGCAAGCTACTCTTCAGATTCTGGAAAGTGAATAAATCTGGAAGTCCTCATAATCAGTGCACCTGCATTCTGTTCAGATTAATGAAAAACGAGATGCCAATGTAATCACTCCCTTGTGCCTTGAAAGAATCTGCAGCATAAAACTCAGAATTGCAGTTAGTCCTGCAGCTTTAGCTAAAACTGAAGCTATTAGAAAGGTGGTTCCAGGTCAGCACTTTAGCACATAGCAGAAATCAATCAGAATATGTTTTTACTGAGATGGAAGGCACACAAATAGTATAATACTGAAAATGTTGATGGTTTACTAACTGTTTACTAACTAATACATACAGTTTGCTGTCAGAGATATCTCTCCATCTGCCTTCAGTTTCTTGCTTTCTGCTGTGATAAAGAAGTGAGGCTAAAGAGAGAACACTTCTCATTTAAGGCATTCAACAGTTGCTTATGCCCGAAATGTCGATTCTCCTGCTCCTCGGATACTGCCTGGCCTGCTGTGTTTTTCCAGCACCATATTTTTCAACTCTGGTACTCCAGCATCTGCAGTCCTCATTTTCTCCTATTTAAATATATGTCAATCATGATTTAAAGTATACTTTAATCACATGATTTCTCATGCAGGATGTTAGATTACTTTCGCTTGGTCATACTTATGCTCCTGTAAATTGTTATATCACATCAAACAGAACTTTTTGCACTAAGCAGCAAAGATAAGGTAGAACTAAATGTGGAGAATCAGGTTTGATGCAATTATTGTACAGTAAGTATTGCCATCAGTGGACAGATACCACTGTAATCGGTACATTTGTGGACAGGGAAAATCATGCCACTTATTTTATTCTAAAACTTGCGTATATAATTATGTTTCCAGATGGATTTCAACCTTATTATATTAAATATAGTCAAATGACTGAATAAACTTACAGGTACATGGTTTCGGGGCAGCATTAGGAAAATGCCATTCCACCCCTTTAGCCTGCTCTACCATTCAACAAGATCGTGGCTGATCTGTTATGACCTTGACTCCAGATTCCAACCTACTCATGATAACCAGAAACATCCTTGTTAGTTGACAATGTATCTGTTTCTGCCTTCAAAATACTCAATGATCCACCTCTACCCTCTCTGGGGAAGAGAATTTCAAAGTTTCACAACTCGCTGAGACAAAAGAAATTTGGCCGCATCTCTGACTTAAATGAATTCAGGTCAAGGACATCAAAGTCTTAAAATCTGGATGTCCACAGACTTCTTTTTATTCACAGCACATGTTACTTCTTTAAAGAACTCCAATAAATTTGTTAAAGATCATTCCTCTTTCACGAAACCATGCTGACTTTGCCCAATTATCTTGAGTTTTTCTTAGTGCCCATCTCTAATCTCTGTAATGATAGATTCAAGCATCTTCTCCAAAACAGCTATTAGGTTGACTAGCCTATAGCTTTCCTGTTTTCTACATTTGTCCTTTCTTGAATAATGGATTCATATTTGCCTTTTCCAGTGTAACTTTTCCAGAATCAAGTACATTTTGGAGATTTGACACAAACACATTTGCAATCTTATTAGCCACCTCCTTTAGACCCTTGGATAAAGTCTATCAGACTTAGGACTCATCAGACCATTGTCATATTGGTTTATGCAGGATTGCTTCCCCAATTATTGCAATTTCACTAAGCTGTCTCCCTTATATCTCCTGACTTACAGCTATTACTGGAATGTTTTCATATTATTTTGTAGAGAAAATTGGAAACAACTATTAATTTTATCCACTACTTCTTTATTAATTACTATTAAATATCCATTCTTACTCTCCAGACCATCACTCCTTTATTTACTGTTTTCATTTTAAAATATCTGCTATTAAAATATCTGAAATTCTTGCTATCTGCCTAACATTTCTAGCTAGCTTTCTCTCTACTCTAATTTCATTCTCCTGATTAATCTTTTAGTCATTCTCTTCTGTTCTTTATATTGTGCCAATGATCTGACCTGCTACTGAACTTAGCATAATTATATGCTTTTCCCCTAAACTTGATGCTTTCTTAAATTCTTTAGTTTACTATAAAAAATGAGCCTTCTGTTTAGAGTTTTTCTTTCTAGTAAGAATATATGTATGCAGTGTATTCTGAACCATCTCCTTAAGTGTTTGCCCCTGCTCCTGTATTGATCTGTCCCCTAGTCTCATTCACTGGCACATCACTGCAACTTGCTTAAATTGAAAGCCAAATAATTGCCTTTATCTTAGTTTAAAATGGTAGTCTTAGACCCACTTTTCTCCAGATCAAACTGGGTGTAAAATTTAAGATTGTGGTCGCTGTTATCTAGCAATGCCTTTATTCTGATGAGTGTCATGGTGGCTCAGTGGTTAGCACTGCTGCCTCACAGCACCAGGAACGCGGGTTCGATTCCAGCCTCGGACGACCGTCTGTGTGGCGTTTGCATATTCTCCCTGTGTCTACATGCCTTTCCTCTGAGTGCTCCAGTTTCCTCCTACAATACAAAGATGTTTAGGCCAGGTGAATTTCCCATGCTAAATCACCCACAGTGTTCAGGGATGTGTAGGCTAGGTACATCAGTCAGGGGTAAATATAGCAGAAGAGGGTAGGAGACTGGGTCTGGGTGGGTTACTCTTCGGAGAGTCGGTGTGGGTTTGTTGGGCCAAAGGGCCTGTTTCCACATTGTAGGGATTCTATGATTAATTAGTCCTGCTGTATTATACAAAACCAATCTGCTCTTGAGCTGTTTCCAGAGTATACTACTCTAAGAAACAATCAAACACACTCTATGAACTCTTAATCCAGGTTACCTTGTCAATCAAATTTTTTTTTCTATTTTTATGTGGATTAAAATCTCTTATGATTAGCCTGTGTTTGACAATGATGTGTCGAAATAGTTGTTTTTATAAAACTGCTCTCTCATACTAGGCCTTATATTTTAGAATACAGACTCCAAACAGTTCCTTCACTGATAACCAATGTTACATTTTTAAATTGAAAAAAATAAAGCTACTGATAAAGGATCCTTCTTCTAGAAAATATAGAGAGTAATCTGACAGTTTGGCAACACTTCTGCTTAAAAATTCTTAGGTCTGCCACATATATACAAATTACCATTCTATTTTATACTTAATTGAGTTGAGTCATTTTTCTATAGACATGAAACGAGAAAACCTGAGCTGTTAAACTGTACTCTTGACAGGTTATGCATCCAAGCGGAGTGTTCTGCATTTTAACATTATAGATGTTACACAAAAAATGTTTAATGAGTATTTTTCATTTTAAACTGTAAATCATTACTCACCAGATTGACACAGTTTAAACACAGAATTTTTGTTAACAGGCTTTCACCATTTCATCTTAACGGACTTCAGAAAAGTGATTCTATAATTTTATCCACGTTTAAACCAGGTAACATATCGGTATGCCATTGTTCATGCTGGGCCACATATCCTCAGCATATGAGGGCAAGAACTGGGCTGTTATAGTGACATGACTCACATTTCTAATTTACTCTCATTTCCTCTATTGGTATTCACAGGGACTCGAGCAAGGTTTCTGATAGAACTAAGACTTGGTATTCCTTGTACATTGTAATTCCTTTAAGGTTATACACTCTGTGAAAAAAGTTTAAAATTTCTACATTTTGAAACATAGGGCTGCAGCTACCAGATACTTTCCATTCATTCCTGGGTGAAATTAGGAAAGGTAAGGAGGGACCATTCTGTTCACGGTCCTGCCTGTTATTCCTTCTCTTGTGGAGTTGATGATAGACACTGACTGCCTGCTTATATTCGAGATTTAGAGATCATTCTGATCAGAATTTGATGAAGAAAATATGTCATTCAGAAATTGTAATTACATAATGTTAGAAATGGAATATAAATAAAAGGTAAAGTCACTATAGTCATATCAGTCCACAAGGCTGCTCTCTTATCAGAGAGAGACAATTGGTGATGGTTTAACCTAAAGGTCACCATGCCTCAGGCAAGGGGAGAGGCTGAGAAGGAGAGTCCTTCAGCCAGACAGGGAATTTAATCCATGCTGTTGGCATCACTCTGTTTTGTAAACCAGCCAACCAACCAACTGACTAAAGGAATATAAGAGGATTGGAATATTAAAGCACCTTTGTGTTACTGAGACTTTATAAAGCTCTGGTTAGGCCCCATTTGGAGTACTGTGTCCAGTTTTGGTCCCCACACCTCAGGAAGGACATACTGCCACTAGAACGTGTCCAGAGGAGATTCACACAAATGATCCCTGGAATGGTTGGTCGAACATACGAGGAACGGCTGAGGATCCTGGGATTGTATTCATTGGACTTTAGAAGATTAAAGGGAGACTTAATAGAAACTTACAAGGTACTACATGGCTTGGAAAGGGTGGACGCTGGGAAATTTTTTTCTGTTAGGCGAAGAGACTAGGACCCGTGGACACAGCCTTAAAATTAGAGGGGGTCAATTCAGAACAGAAATGCGGAGACATTTCTTCAGCCAGAGAGTGGTGGGCCCGTGGAATTCATTGCCGCAGAGTGCAATGGAGGCCGAGACGCGAAATGTCTTCAAGGCAGAGATTGATAAATTCTTGATGTCTCGAGGAATTAAGGGCTATGGGGAGAATGCTGGTAAGTGGAATTGAAATGCCCATCAGCCGTGAATGAATGGCGGAGTGGACTCGATGGGCCGAATGGCCTTACTTCCACTCCTATGTCTTATGGTCTTATGGTCTTAATTACATAGAACATAAAGCATAGAAACAGACCATTTAGCCAAACTAATATTATCCAACTCAAGTTTCCTGCCATCCTTTTTGTGATAAATAGAGTTAAAGAGTTGTACAGTACAGAAACAACCCTTGGTTCAACTCATCCATGCCGACCAGATATCCTAAATTAATCTAGTTCCATTTGCCAGCATTTGACCCATATCCCTCTAAAACCTTCCTATTCATGTATCCATCTAGATGCTTTTTAAATGTTGTAATTGTACCAATCTCCACCACTTCCTCTGGCAGCTCAGTCCATACATACACCACCCTCTGCATGAAAACGTTGTCCCTTAGGTCCCTTTTAAATCTTTCCCATCTCACCCTAAACCTGTGCTTTCTAGAATTGGGCTCCCCACCACAAGAAAAGATCTTGTCTATTTACCTTATCATGCCCCTCATGGTTTTATAAATCTCTATAAGGTCGCCCCTCAGTCTCTGTGTTTCAGGGAAAATAGCCCCAGTCTGTTCAGTCTATCCTTACAGCTCAAATCTTCCAAAGCTGGCAACATTCTTTTCTGAACCCTTTCAAGTTTCACAATATCCTTCCTACAGCAGGGAGAGTAGAATTGAATGCAATAGTCCAAAAGTGGCCTTATCAATGTCCTGTACAGCCGCAGCATGACTACTCAACTCCTATACTCAATGCATTGACCAATGAAGGCAAGCATACCAAGTACCTTCTTCACTATCCAGTCTACCTGGGACTCCCCTTTCAAGTAACTATGAACCTGCACTCTGAGGTCTCCTTGTTCAGCAACACTGCTCAGGACCTTACCATTAATTGTGTAAGTCCTGCCCTGATTTGCCTTTCCATAATGCAGCACTTCACATTTATCTAAATTAAACTCCATCTGCCATGCCTTGGCTCATTGGCCCATCTGATCAAGGTCCTGTTGTACTCTAAGGTAACCCTCTTGGCTATACACTACAATTCCAATTTTGGTGTCATCTGTAAACTTACTAAACATACCTCCTGTGTTTAGAACTAATAGAATAACCCCATTGTTCTTCTCTCTCGTGTGCTTATCTTCTATTTTCCAATACTTGAGTTGTTGGGATCTCTGATGATAGTCATGCTGCACAATGTGTATCCCAGAATGAAACTGGATTGATCATATGTTTAATTTTTGCAGTTGATTATGGTGATTGTTCGTCATAGCAACATAGTCCCACAAGGCTGTGAATGTCATTAACAACACAACATAAGGCTAAGCAAAGACAATTGCATAGATCTTAGTACAAGCAGCAAAACAATATTCTAACCCAACACTACCCTTTTTTCAGATACTCAATACCAGGGAAATAACGTTCCTCTCAATGCTTTAATTTCTTTATTAACCTTCTTTTCCCAGTATCTTTGCCTTGGGCTGTTGAGACAATTCTATGATTCCTTTCTGAGTACAATAGCCTAAACCTTTTAAGTTCTAACAACATGGAAACCATCTATACTGACTCTCTCAGCTTGCAAGCTTCAAAAAAGGTACTTCAATTAGAGTGACTGTTTCCCACCGACTGAAAACTTGGTTCCCTGCTAGGGAAAAAAACAATTGCCCCTTCTGAGCTGAACTCCTGATTCTTCCAAGTTGAACTCAAAAGCTAACCCAACAGTCTGTAATCTATCATAAACTCAGCAATATAAACATTCCATAAGATTGTAAGATATAGGAGTAGAATTAAGCCATTTGACCCAGCGATTTTGCTCTGCCATTCCTGATATGTTTCTCAACTCAATTCTCCTGCTTTCTCCTCGCAACCCCCTTTTCCCTTATTAATCAGAACATATCCATCTCTATCTTAAAGACACTGATATGCTCCACACACAGCCTTCCACAGATTCACCACCCTCTGACTGAAGAAATTCCTCTTCATCTCAGTTCTAAAGGGCCATCCCTTCATTCTGATGCGATGGCCTTGAGTGCTAGTCTCCCCTATATGTGGAAACATCTTCTCCACATCCATTCTATTCTGTAAGTTTCAATGAGATCCCTCTTCATCCTTCTAAACTCCATCAAGTACAGACCCAGACTGCTCAAGCACTCCTCATTTGCCAAGCTCTTCATCCTTGGAATCATTCTTGTGAACTTCCTCTGGAGCCCTCCTGTGCCAATACATTCTTCCTTATTCATTGTGCTCAGAACTGCTCACAATATTCCAAATGCAGTCTAACCAGAGCCTTATACAGCCTCAGGGTATATCTCTGCTCTTGCATTCTCGCCTCTCGAAATGACTGCTCAATCCAGTAATGCCACAGGAATCCTGCCAGGCATTCGACTAGAACACATGCTATCTTGGAAAAATGCACTTAAATCACTTTTCCAATTATGTTCCTGGCTGTTTAAATAAGAATTACCTTCACAGAAGTGACTAACATCCATCTAACTCGATTTTAAAGTCTTAATCCTAAATGATAATAATATGTAATATAAATAATCATTTGTTCACACAGAACTTGAGTATTATAGCAAAATGATAAATTTTGTCAAAGCTGAACATCCTCCACTCATCAGAACATTTCACAAGAATATCAGTTCAGTGGGAAAGCCTATAATAATTATATGAGACATTTTTATCAAAGAGTTTTCTGCCTAACCACAACATAGTTGCTTGGGTAATCAATGGCTGATTTTTCACCCTAAGCTGTTTTCCCTTGTAATTTTTTTCTCTCAGTGGTGCTTTGTCATTGCCATTCAAACCTCAGGGCAGTGGGAGGAGCCAGGTTTCAAGACTACCTCAGCAGGAACAGGAATCAAACGTGCATTGTTGGTATTATTTTGAAATGCATGCTAGCCAACTGAGCTGACCTTCTTCCTCATGATAATGTAGCTTCCCCTTAATTATAATCCTGAAGATTGAAGACCCATATCCATGTCTTCCAATATTCTTAGTTTTAATGTACACATTAATAATGTGACTTGTACCTGATTGTCATCATTCATTAAAATACAACTTGTTTAAGAGAAGAGCCTTTTCTCATTAAGACTGACTCACTACTTTCCTCTATCACTATAAACCTAGTAGGTGCTCAAACCCAGTCAATAAAAGAGGATGGTAGCAGCAAATTAGCTGAACAATAAGCTGATGTTGCTCAAGAAAATCTAAAGCGAGGAATTTTAACAATTTTGGCTCCTTCCTCCTGGATCCACAAGTTATTGCAATCTACAGTTCATTTGCAATATGCAAATTACTATTATAAATCCAACAATAGAAAGGGGAATGAGTGGAATTATTAATAAACTCTGGGTTTTTTTATCCAACAATTGCCAAATTCAGATTTGTTTAGTTTAATTTCTCTTCAATGATGTTCATTCATTCAAGGGACGGGGTGCGGGTGGTGGGGGGGGTCGATCATTTGATCATTTTAACACAATGACCCACATCTCTCACTGTTTTTCTCTGACAGTTTCTCAGGAATTAGACAATGGGAGTACAGAGTATACATGCTAATACTATGTACCTGGCAGATTGCCTGTGGCATTGCTGACAGATAGCCTGGGATCTGGAATATGATTTAGAATCATAGAATGGAAACAGCACATTTGGCCCATTAAACCTCTGCTGATACTTTGCAATGGCAATTTCAATAAACTCAGTTCTTCACCCTTTCTTTATAGCGCTGCACCTTTTCACACCGTTCAGGTCTTTAGTTAACCTCCTTTTGAAAATGAAAACTGAACCTGTCTCCAGGTCATAACCACTCACTGCCTTTGATTCTTCTGTCAGTTACTTTCAATCTGTCTTCTCAGGTTCTTGACCCTTCCACCAATGGGAGCAGTTTCTCTCTGTCTATTCTGTTTACACCCCTCATGGTCTTGAATGCCTTGATTCAAATTTCCTCTCAATTGTTTCTGTGATGTTTTACTGTTGAAATAGAGATGTGTAAAGCTATTTCTTTAAAAGACAACATTCAGTTTCTTCATGTAAAACATGTCTAAGTAGACAAATCCCAAGGTCAGATAGGTATTATTAATTTATGTAGGCTGACATCTATTTGTAAAAGCCGACCTCATGCAGTTGAGGAGTAGCCAATTCATGAAAAACAAGCAAGAAATGGTCAGCTTTCTTTCTCCATTGTTTATATTAAAGCACATTTAGGTATATGCTAGATACAAAATTTATACATAAAGCACATTAAAAATGTATGTCTCAGTGTAGCATTTGTCAAGTTCTTTTCCATTATAACTTCCTATATCTTCACTTACAATGGAAACTGGCTGGGTAAACTTGTGCTGTAATTACTCTGTCCACCGGTGGGTATAATGCATAAGAATGGTTCAAGGAAAGAAGTTTCATTATGTGAGACTAAGTATGGGACTGGTGTAACACCAGATGGACTTCCACTTGAGCAGTGGAGGTTGACCATGCGATTACATCCTTCAGTTCATTACGTGTTCATGCCGAGCTAAATTGCCAAATCACTTGGGCAGGAAGTTTTAAAGTCCTGTCGGTTCGCTCCGGATTCCAACATCTGGGTGCTTGATAACACCTGGATAACACATCACGTTTTCCAATCTGTGTGCTTAATTCAGTCTCTGCTCATCTCTCCCAGACCCCTTTGGAGATGTCAGAGACCAGGCATTAGCAGCATTACATTTGAGTGGTTCCTCCCTAGAGTTTCTCCTGAAGGCTGTTCGGGAGAGAAAGTGTGGTATTTTTACTCGAGGTGACCACAAGAGGCCATCCCAGTTGTTGAAGGCAGCCTGGGCAGTGATGACTTCAGAGGTTGAGTCCAGTGGGTAATTCAAGACAAGGTAGTTCCACTGCTGCAAGAGGATGAGTAATGGACTGTCTGCGGTAAAACTGTCTGCACAATACTTTCTGCTGCTATGAGTGTGAGCTAGCATTGTTCTGTTGCTGCTGTAGAGGACTGTCACACAGGAGGTGGGTGCCAGGCATTTCCATCAAATGCTTCATATCAATCAATGTCTGTTACATCATTGCAGCTACCAATTGACTCAATGGGCCCATGGGCTTTTTCTGCGCTGCATGAATTAATGCATGCAATGTTCATGGCACCACAGTGTCATGGCCTCTTACACATCTGCCAGAGTTCATAATTACAACAGAAAATAAGCTCAGACACTCGGCAGCTCACGCACTATTCATTCACTGACCTGTCATCACAGCTAGGCAAATGAACACATCCAATAGCTTTTCACCAAAGCCTTGCATAGAGCAAGGGCACGAACACAAGAAATGGTCTTTTGAGTTGAGCCCTCTTTTTCAGTTCAGACCATCCCTTCCTCTACCTTTCGTGTCTCCATCAGGTTTTCTGATATCAGCCAGTGTGGCTGCCTTGCTTTGGCTAGACTTGCTGGTCCAGTTAGGCTTCAGTCCTAATACTGCAACACTGCAACATTACTACAGCCAGATTGCACATGACTGAAATTTGTCATAAGATGATGAACACGGAGAACCTTTGACTCACTTGGAAGGACTGTTTGGTTGAGGTGGATGGAGGTGAGGTACTGACAGGTTTAATATCTTTTCCAGTTGCAGGGGAAGTACCCGGAGGCTCAGGTAGGTTGGTGGGGAGAGTGGCACAAACCAAAGACTCCCTTCTAAGTGAGACAGAGGTTTATCTGTTTCTCCTCCAACCTAGGTTACTACATCAGGTGCTCCCGATGTGGTCTTCTCTACATCGAGGAGACCAAACATAAACTTAGGGAATGGTTTGCCAAGCATCTCAGCTGGGTCTGCAGGGGTGGACTGGACTTCCCAGTCACCGCCCATTTTTAATTCCACTTCCTACTCCTTTTCCGACATGACTGGCCTTGGCCTTCTCCATTGCCTGGTCCTCACCCTCAATAACTTCTCCTTCAAATCTTCCCACTTCCTCCAGATGAAAGGGGTAGCCATGGGCACCTGCATAGGCCCCAGCTATGCCTATCTCACTGTCAGCTACATGGAACAGTCCATCTTCCACAATTCCACACCTTTTCCTCTGCAACATAGATGACTGCATCGACGTCACCTTGTGCTCCCACGAGGAGGTTGAACAGTTCATCAACATCACCAACACATTCCATCCCAACCTTAAATTCACCTGGACCATCTCAGACACCTCCCTCCCCTTCCTTGACCTCTCCATCTCCATCAACAGTGACCAATGCTGACATTTTTTCAGGGAAAAGACCTTGTCTATTTATCATATCCATGCCCCTCATGATTTTATAAACCTCCATAAGAGCACCCCTCTGCCTGCAACATTCCAGGGAAAACAGCCCCAGTCTATTCAGCCACTCCCAATAGCTCAAAACCTCAACGGCTGGCAACATGTTTTTAATAATATTGGCTTTGAACATTTATTGTTTGAATTGTCCTCAGTTATTTCTGATACTTTTGTCCATAGCTCAACCATTCCAAGTGTAAGTAGCCACATGAAACAACATTGATTTGTTTCCTTTCAGGTTGAACTATACCCACATTTATTTTCTTGTTTCTAACCACCATCCATCATTAGTAATTAAGAGAAAGCATTTACGATCCTGCTTACAAATCTTTGCCTTGGAAACCCTGAACCCACTGCTAGTTGTACCCAGCAATCACAAAGGCCATTACCTGCTGCCAGTTTTTCATCTCTTTGGGCATGTGTCTGGCCTCCGTGTATGATGAAGGATCTGAAACTGCAGCCTTAGCACCATTGAGGAATAAAACGCAAGTATTTACCGAACATTTAAGAGTTAATAAGAACAAAATTCAGAAAGTATCTGCACAAAATCCTCCATGCTGCAAAACCTCATTTTGGCTTGGGGCAAATTCTCACAAAACTAAAATGGATGACCTTCGTACCCACTGGGATAAAAGCATTGGCAGATATCCAACTATGAGTGGCAACCTATCCAGAGTTAATTTTGAGCACAGCTATTTTTTTAAATAGGACCAATTCCTGTGGTGAAAACCTATTTTCATATACATGTATGTTCATTGACGAAATCAGTAATAACTAACAACAGCTATACAAATCTTAACACAATCTTATTATCTTTAGATGATCTCCTGACAATCACAGTTACAAATAATTCATATCAATATTTTTATTGCCTGTGGCAAGGTTGACTTTTTGTTAGTTTATGTTTACAATGCCTCTTTGCTTATTAATATGTCCATCTCGTTTTTTAAAAACTATGCTGGCAAAATAATTAAACTCTTAGCATTCAAATGTGCATAAACAGTGATCAAAAATGGAGTTGTAATTTGGTATAAAATGCTGCTGATGAGGCACATGTGCACACATACACACAAGCCTTGATTCTATTTCCATTCTTTTATTGAGTCTCTCAGGAGCACCTCCAGGAACTACCAGAGCACAAACTCAGAATTCATTCAAAATGAATACTGCATTTCTTTCCAGAGCTACAAACAAAATTATAAACAAGGTGTAGCAGAAGAATACAAAGACCTTAAAGGCACAGAAGCTAGAAATTCAGGTCCGATAACTCAATGAGTCTGCTGCCTTTTTTCTTTGTTTCTTCACTTTCATTTCAAAGCATTCCAACTGCATTGTCTCTCTGTCAGTTGCTAGAAAAGAATGTGTAAAGATCCCATTCACTGCTGTGATTTGGGAAACAGTTACAAAAGCAGATGTCATCATAATGTCCTTCACTGATTCAATCAAATGAAGAACAATAACAACTGTTCTTCTTTTGCGAGCAATTCATGAGAAAGGATGTTCAATTACTACTAATTATTTAGACCATTACCTAATTGAATCTGATAGGCATTTAGTATGGATTAATTTAATTTTACTTCATTGTACAAGTATGAAATGCATCTCACTATTAAATATACATTATGAAGTACTTTGCAGTGCTGTATTCACTCATGTGGATCGGCAATTTTCTGTGTTTAATGTACTCCTTCAGAATTAAAAAAAATCAGAACTGGTATATCCTGAAGCAACTCCTATTTTATCATGGAGGCTGTAATGTAATGAGAAAAGGATTACCTAAGATTAAATAAGGAGGATATTGAATATACCTCAATAATAACAAGATAATATCAAGCAAGCTATAAATGTTGAAATTTTTTGTTCAAAGCTAGTTGGAACCACTAACAATTTTATTTTTCTTTTCAGACATTATATTTTCACGCTCAAACAGCAGTCGAGTTTTTTTTTAATTTTCACAGTTACTGACTTTTTTTGATGTGCCTGTTCCCCTGAAAGGAATGAACAAATATCACTCAAGACTTCAAAGCTAACACACGCTGTGGCCAGAAAAGAAATTCAAACAAATATTGTCAGCTTTCAAATATTGCAATGAGAGAATTTGTCAAAACAAAATGATAAAATCGTTGCATTCTTATTGTTGCTTTGTTGAAACAAAATAATCTTGAAGCTGGTAATAAACTTTGAAAGTCAGTCATTGGTAATACATTGTGTTAGATTTCTGGATTCCCCCAAGGGAAATGGGTGCTGGAGGTTAATTTTTCTATTTATTCATGTAATGTGGGCATTACTGGCTAGCCATCATTTATTACCTATCTATAGTTATCCAGAGGGCAGTTCAGAGTCAACAGTACTGCTGTGTGACTGAAGTCACGTGTAGACTAGACCAGGAGAGGTTGCCAGATTTCTTTCTCTGAAGTTAACCAGATGGGTTTTTACAATAATTGACACTGGTTACATGGTCACCATTAGGTCAGCTTTCTAACTCCAGATTTTTAAAAAAATTGAAAGTTTTTTCATCTATTTTAGTGGGATTTGAACCCATATCCCCAGAATATTAGCCTGGGGTTCTGGAGTATCAGCCATATTCTAATATCACAATATCTCTGCTTCCTCTTATCAGAGAGGAACATGTTTATAACCCATATGCAAAATCTTAGCTTTCCAAAGAAACATGAGTATAGTCTATTTGTATGTTTGAAGTAGTTTCTTACCAGAGATCGCCCTACATTTGGTTCATTTATACTGAATGAAACATAAGCTCGCTATCCTTGAAAGGTACTCCAGTGGGAATGTGTAAAATCAAATTTAAAGATACTATTGCTATTTGCATAGCGTCGGAATCAGCACTGAAAGAACATAACCACTATTGATACCTTGTTAGATCATGTGTTTACCTTCAGGTCAAGGGAAGTTGACTTTGCTGCTTTAAATTGTTAATACTGGTGTTAGAAAACAGATTGCGTTAAACAAACTTTACAAGACTAGAAAATATTTCAAATAATTCCAGGCAAAAAGCCTAATTGCACTTTTTGGAAGATAAAGGGAAATGTAATCATTGGCATTGTAAAACAATTGGCACATGAAAGAGATCATGTTGAATGAGATTTTGATGATTTATTGTTTTGTTTGTAGTAATATTCTGCCAGCTTCATATTTCACAAGCACCTCTTATTCACTACTCTTTACTGGGAGAATCAGAAATGATGCTTACATAAGGATGTTTGGCTTGGGGAGATATCCCGTTTGAGAGCATCATGGGCATGAGCTCAGTATCTGCCACCTAGAGAAGCAGCCTCCTAGTTCACAGCCATTGTTGAACACACGGAATTATGACTGAGTAAATATGGGTACTATCTTTATTTCAAAGTTCAGTAAGATTAAAAGGAGAACAATGAGATCCAGCTTAAATGTCCTTGACTGTTTGGAAAGCCAAATTTATTCCCTTCAGAATAGCATGGACTTTGATGTTATTTGTTAGAGGCATACATAATTGTATGCATGAAATCTAGATGGATTATGGTGAAAAGTTATTGGCTATGCATTGTTAAATGTTAAACAGTTATGCTCCTTCTCATCAATGTGTTTATTAAGGTTTGTGATCTGCAGTTAGCACATACCATCAGTGGACAAGAAAAGGCCAACTAATTCATCATGCCTAAACACAACCATCATGCCTGGAGCATTGTGTTTAGGCACTCATCCTTACCTACCATCAGTCATGCTATCTCCTGAGAAACATGAGAAAAAGGGAAAATAATTTCAAGGCTGCTCGGGTGGGATAATTGAGAGGAAATTCTGCACAGTTCCTTTAAGTTATCGAAATTAGTTCTGGAGACCACATGGACCATGTATTACATGATGTTGCATTTTTATAAGGTACGTTCTGGTCCAGAGCTCACTTTCTACTCATGGGAATGTGGGCATCACTAGGTGGGGCAGCATTTACTGATTGTTCTTGAAAGGCTGGTGAACTGCCTTTTTGAACCTTTGTGCTTACTGATCATTTCCACTCACTATAACTTCCAATTAAGCATTGCCAATCATCTCTTTTCCACCCACCTAGAGTTCATTTTATATGCCTTTTACAGATCCACTCCAAAGTCTCTGCTTTTCTAAGCACCAGCCTTTCTGGACAACTTAGGACGTTTAAGGTTCCTCAGCAGCCCGCTCCCACTGTCGCAGCTTGTCAGTCTTAATCACATCCACCTTTCCCTGCTCCAGTTCAGCACAGCACTACATGCTAGGATTATGTGACACACTCTGACTAGCCTGCACAGCAAAGACCCCCCCAGACTGATCAAAGCATCAGAACTTCATCTTCAGCAGGCACATCAGCTGCTCCATGATGGCATTGGCTAAAGAATGGGCTGCGTTGTAACTGTGCTCATTCTCAGCCAGGGGTTGTGTAACGGGAACCAATTAGCCATGGTCACAGAGGGTAGACACTGTCTCCTAGTAACCATCCTTATAAGGCATCTGGACTCTTCAACACAGCAGGAACATAAGAGTTTTCAAAGATATAGGTATCACAGCTTGATACTGATGATAGTCTACTGATGAAGTCAGCTGTGTTTTGATAATGGCTTTCTGAACACAACGTGCGTACAGTCTGTTGTGATTCTGTTCGCCAAGCTGGGAATTTGTGTTGCAGACGTTTCATCCCCTGTCTAGCTGACATCCTCAGTGCTTGGGAGCCTCCTATGAAGCGCTTCTGTGATGTTTCCTCCGGCATTTATATGGTGTGTACAGTCTGTTACACTCTGCAGCTGGGAGAAGCCAGTGATGTTGTTGCAAAAGCTGACTGCCCGGGCTGCAACACTGATCACCTTAGGCAGAACCGAGATGCAATGGTGTGAATTGGCACAAGTGGCATCAGTCAAAGCCTTGATAAATCTGTGAGTTGGGGATGGAGAGGATGCTAGGGACTCCTTGGAAGGAGTCAGTTGTGTAAAGGTTCAACATGACAGCTACCAGGATAGAATGGGCACCCTTCTGAAATGGTTCCACAGAAGCCCATAACCAAGTTACCCTTTATTTACATGTGCAAACTCACTGACACTGATCCAGCTCCCTCAGAGCCAGCTCTCAGTGAACAGAACCTCTGACACTTCTGTTTATATCTGTTAGGCAGAGCTCCCTGATTGGACCCAATTAACAGACCTCATATTCTGTGAGGTCTACCTGGCTGATCTCATTACAATCACTACACAGTCCCTTCCTGTCATAGGTCAACTCCATCAACTGGCACTGTCTGTGACAGTGTTCCAGGATATCCACATTGTGTTTACTCATCCAGAGGAAATGATAGATTCTGAGAGGGTCTTCAGGTGTGACCGCTTTAACAAAGGCTAATCAGTATTATCTTTTCTGTTTAAACTATTTTTCCACTTTTATTGAAATATTCCCAATTTTTCTTATTATAGTGCAACTGGATCTGTTATTTCAGGCAATGCCCATTTGAATAATATCCGTACTGTGTCTGAGTTTACTTCCGACTTAGTTTACTCTCCTATTGAGGTCTGCAGCATTTTTCGGAAGCATTCATCACCAGTAGTGTTTGAGATACAAACCCTTGTTTCTTTTTAACTTATTGCTTTGATCAGGTTTTTCTTTCTGTTTAGAATTCAGTAACTGTTGAAACAAGGAGAAATTTTTCTCATCATCAGGGACATTTTATATTTGCATTTTCATCAGGATTCTACTATATTGTGCAACATAAACTAGGATAAATCTTTGATCAAAAGGATACAAAATTAATCTTGATTGTTCTCTTAATTTACTATTTATTTGAAAGTTTCATATTAACAGAATGCAGCTAACAAAATTGTTTAAGCAACATCATTCATATTTGGTTAAAAATTGTTAGATCGACTAACAGCTAACTGTTTTGTAAATTATTTGTAATATTTTAATAATCAGAGCTGCATGAAATGTTGAAACTAAATTAATACAGTTAACCTGTTGCTACTGAATGCAAAATAAAGAGTTTGAATTTGATGTGCCTAGGAATCATCCAAAATAAATTTAGAATTAGAATTATGTATTATTGTCACATCTACTAAGTATATTGATTCAAGAGTACAGTGAAAAGTGTACAATGTCACCATTCCCAGTGTCCTCTTAGGTACAAAGGAATCCAGGTTCAAAATCTTCGGTACAATGTAGAAAAAAGAAATCAAATTAAAGGTTTGACATTTCAGTCCTTATAAAGTAGAAAAATAAAATATATGGCCTTGTAAGAAAATTAACATTGTGCTTCTCAAAATGAAGGATTTGGAACTTGTAATTATTTAATTTGTTAAATGTTCTCATTTTTTTCAAGTTTTGCTGTTTAATTCTGCTAAACCTACTAAGGCATTAACTTATCCTGCATTGAATTGCACTTTGCAGCTTGATCTATGATTTTCTGAATGAACTTGGGGAATAAGTGTGGAAGGCTAATTTGACTGGGAGCACACCAAAGGCATCTGTGTCTTTCCCAAGATCTACATATGCACAGCAGAAGACAGTCAATAGTTCCCCACCTTCTCTTTCCTACACAGGGTATTTTGAGGTCAAATGTCACACCTCCATTGCTATACTGACTGAAAATAGTTAAATTGAAACCAAACTTTCTAACTTTATAAAACAAAACACTGATATTTAACCTTATACCCACATGGAGAATGAAAATACAAAGATTAAAGCAAACAAAATAAGCAGCAATTTCACAGACAATAACACTAACAATTATAACCTAATAGCAATGACTAAATCCCAAAGTAGTGACCATCGACCCAGAAAAGTATTTTGTCAGAGGGGCCTGTACTAACAATTGCCTTTCATACATGCACATGGGTTATACAGGCTTTATCACAAGCCTGCATGCTTAGCCAATGGGTAAGGTTTAAAAAACATTAATTCTAAAATTTGACTGAAATCAATTAACCAAACCAACCTCATACAATATTTTCTTTGCAAAATGAAACAAGAGAGAATTCTGATGATGCAGCAAGTATTTGTGTGTATCTTATTGCTGGAATTCAAATCAAATAAGTTTTTTGGTAATATAGAGAACAATGATTCCTGACAGTAAGTTGCAATCAATATCGTACTCAAGTAGATCAGATGACTTCATAAGCAGTAAATAAAGCTAGAGTGGTTCATGTTAGTCATCAGAATCCAAGGATTAGATTATTGTCTTAGATTCATTGAGAGTGATCCTTTATTACTTGTACAAGCTGCAAATACTCTTTTTAACCTTTACAGTGAATCATTTCCATTGCTGTTTAAAGATTAAAGCAATGTCATGTGACATGGGACAAATGCTGTTATTGATTTTCTGAAATAGGCACTTCACAGTATTTTGTACCAGCAACAAACGGTGTAAAAATACACCAGACATATGTGAGATCCACAATATCACCAGTTAAATTGTGCTTCCACAGCAAGTTCTGGAGTATGTACAATATTTTATATATTACTGTTATGAATGCCAACCACAGGCCTCTCTAACTCACCCTAAAACCAATTTCAATCAATATTAATGCCTTTGAAATAGAATTTGTAGTTGTTTCTATTTTCCTTTTCATGTTATGCTCAGCAAATGAGCTACTCCCGTTGAGATTTTTCATAGACAATGGACTTTTCAGTTATCATTGGCAATGGAATTTGTAATTTCTTCTGTGGGAGATGGGTGTGGCTGACAAGGCAGGTATTATTGTCTATATCAAGCTTCCCTTAAATGGATTGGCTCTCGAGGTCATTTCCAAGGACAGTCAAGAGTAAGCTGCATCACTGTAAGTCTGGAATCACAGGAAGGCCAGACCAGACAAGAACAGCAGATTTCTTTCCCTAAAAGACACAAATGAACCAGATGAGGTTTTACGACAATCATTAGTGGTTATGTGGTCCCAATTAGACTAGCTTTTTTGTTAAATTCCTGATTTTTTTAATTCAAATTTCACCAGCTGACATAGATTCAAAGTGTCAAAGAGATGTACAGCATGGAATCAGACTCTTCTGTCCAACTCATCCATGCTGACCAGATATCCCAACCCAATCTAGTCCCACCTGCCAGCACCCGGCCCAAATCCCTCCAAACCCTTCCTATTCATCTGCCCATCCAAATGCCTTTTAGATGTTGCAATTGTACCAGCCTCCACCACTTCCTCTGGCAGCTCATTCCACACTCTGTGTGAAAAAGTTGCCCCTTAGGTCTCTTTTATATCTTTCCCCTCTCACCCTAAACCTATGCCCTCTAGTTCTGGACTCCCCAACCACAGGTAAAAGACTTTGTCTATTTATCCTATCCATGCCCCTCATAATTTTGCACACTCCTATAAGGTCACCCCTCAGCCTCCGATGCTCTAGGGAAAACAACCCCAGCCTATTCAGCCTCTCTCTATAGCTCAAATCTTCCAACCCTGGCAACATCCTTGTAAATCTTTTCTGAACCCTTTCAAGTTTCACAACATCTTTCTGATAGGAAGAAGATCAGAATTGCATGCAACATTCCAACAGTAGCGTAACCAATGTCCTGTACAGCCGCAACATGACCTCCCAACTCCTGTACTTAATACTCTGATCAATAAAGGAAAGCATACCAAATGCCTTCTTCACTATCCTATCTACCTGTGACTCCACTTTCAAGGAGCTATGAACCTGTACTCCAAGATCTCTTTGTTCAGCAACATTCCCTAGGACCTTACCATTAAGTGTATAAGTCCTGCTAAGATTTGCTTTCCCAAAATGCAGCACCTCGTCTTTATCTGAATTTATCTAACCTTGCTGACTAGTCTTCTATGAGGAATCTTGTTGAACGCCTTACTGACGTCCATATAGACCACATTTACCACTCTGCCCTTGTCAACCCTCTTTGTTACTTCTTCAAAAAACTCAAATCAAGTTTGTATCCAATTCTGCAACAAATCTCACCATAGCTCATGTTGTTCAGACCTCTTTAAGGTTCCTCCTGGGTTTTTGGATAACTCGTCCGGTGACATTACAATTACACCTCTATCCTCCCCTGATTGTATGTTAAGCCAGATTTGCTACTTGGTGAAATGAAGCAAAATGAGCAAATATTTCTCTTATCATCAATGATGAATCACTCAATTACTTCATGATGATATATTCCAATCAATGATGTGCTACCCTTTTGTGTCAAGTCACTTGCAACATCACTGTGAAATAATATCTACCTTTTCTATTATGAATTCCTATGCCAATATTATTAATAATAAGCTCCCCCTTCAAGCCATTCTGGTTTGGATATCTATTGTCATTCTTCAGAGCCATTGGAACTCCCTGTCTAATGGCATGATGGGTCTACCTACAGCACATGGACTGCAGTGGTTCACAGAATATGTTGGAAGTTCACAATAGGTGGAATCTCATTGGAGTCTCAGCAACATGGGCTACATGAGCTTTGAGGCAGAATTGGATGAGATGTCTGACAAGGCCTATCTAGACATTGAGAGCAACTCACTCCATCTTTTATACTTGGGCTAAGCAGTGAGGCAGGTTTCTCACTCGGCAGCTTTCTCACTCGGCAGCAGTGAGTTGCCAATTGAAGAGAATTATAGCTTGCAAAAAGTGCTACTAATGCCACAATGCGTCTCATTAATATTCAACTTTCTATCTTATCGAACATCCAAACAAGTGAGGACATTGAGAAATCTCAACTTTGAAATCACAGTGGACCCCTGGTGACCAGCTTGCCACATGCTCCAAAAGGACTTTTCCATGTTGGACATTGGACAACAGCATCTCAGGACATGATGGTCACAGGCCATATACATTCATGGACATTGGCATCAGACGTGTGTCAGCCTCTAAGAGCCTTTGTGGCACATTGTCAATCCATCTGTGATACGCTTCTGCATTTTAATGTTGCACGGGCAACTATCATTTTAATGTTGCAGCAAAGATACTGTGAGCTAATGGATATCATAGCTCCTAGTTAGAAAAAAAAGCTCCTGCAAACAAAAGGGGGAGAAAGAATGCTGCAGAAGGTGCTTTCTACAATAAAGTGGCTCACTTGTGTCTATCTGTCAGTTGATTCCATTCTCTTGTCTCTCAGAACAGTTGTGAAGATAAATGAAAGGTGTGCATGTGCACCACCCACAGGCACATGCTTGCTACTACAACAAGCTTGTCACTTCTAAAGGTACTGAAAGGAAAGAAAAAGACAAGGCAACTGCTATTTATAAAGCTATCGCAACAAGAAACAGAAGCACTTGTAAAGCCAATGACAATGTTAAAAAATAGAAGAAGCACCACTTTGCTATACAGATTTTTATGCTGACATTTTAGACAGCACAAAGCTACACGAGAAAAATAAAAGACAAAACATCTCAACATTGACTGGTAATCCAATGGCATTTTATCAGAACTTCAGTCATTAAAAGAAAAATACAACCTCAATTTCCCAGATCAGCAGAAGACTGACAAACAGCAAAAAGCTGTAAAACTTGTATTCGCTTTGGGCACTGAGGGTTAAGAAAAATAAATTCCTCCAGTATTTCTGCGAATGACTATATCTTTCAAATTTTAGAACATCAGTTGAATTTTGAGGCAAATTTAAGATGCACAGGCTGAAGTTTATGGAATACTGACAACAGGCAGGTGAAACGATTAACCCATTCATCTTCAAGTGTTGACTCAACAATACAAAATACAATTTCACCAAAGCTAACTTAGCTGAAAGGCTAATGGAACTGATCATTGCTGCTAAACTCATTAATTTCTTCAGAAAAGCACCCTAGACTAGCACAAAGAACAATTTTCAATGCTCTGCTAAAGAATAGATCAACTTTGAAGCAACTGTAGTAGGGCAGCAGCATCTGCAAATACTTGACTCTGCAACAACTATTGCAGCCATCAGCAGATTCAGTGATGCATCTTGTTTGAGGTATGGCTTATCTCACCCAACAAGACAGTGTCCAACATTCTGAAACATGTACAATATTAATTTCACAACAGGTTTATCAGCTAAAATGTGTAGGAAGTCCGAATGCTCAAAGAAACCCAAAGCACAGCACAATGCTCCACAGCAGGATGTGAAGAAAGGCCAAGAAATGAACAATGTCTGAGAAACTTGCAAAGTTCTGTCTGTGGCTTATGAACAGGTCAACAAAGTTCAAGAGGTAACAGCAGTGTCACAGCTGGCAGGCCTCAGTCAGACAGTACATGCATAAACTTCATTCACACAAGGACACTGTCAGAAAAGCTGAAGCCCCGTTACCACCATCCATTTGACATATCCCAAAAGGAATGGTATGTGTGTATTATACCTCAACATCGATACCGATTCACACTCAAATACCATCTCTTTTAGAAACTTCCGGAGAAATTGAATTGGTCTAGGAGATTCTGTGGAGAGGTAGCCAAGTCAATGTTTCGAGTCCAGTGTCCATCCTTCGGAAGTTCTGCCAGATGCTGAGTTTCTTCAACCATTTCTGCTTTTATTTCAGATCTTCAGCATCCACATTGTTTCATTTTATAATGAATTAGTTATTGTCGAGAAATTCAACTATTATATTTTATATTCCTATCGCCATTGTGAGATAACCTCACATTCATTCAACTGACAAACCTCAGTCATGAAAGAAAAGGAAATATTTCTTTTTGGTTCATTTTACTTTCATGACTCTGAACTCTAACTACACAGTCTTGAAATTGAGACTGGAATCTCAATGTTTGTTTCACAGTGAAAATGAAACTAATTTGATATTTCTGTGATGTGATTGCTTCATCATGTATTAATCTTTTTATTATGTTATTTTGTTAACAAATACCTGCCATTCCTTTTGACATTGTTTTCTAAAGCATCCTTGTGTTGTCTTTAGAATGCAATAGGCAAGATTGCAATTGTCAGACACCACGTGGAAAGTGAACTTCGTTTCTGGTTTGTTTTTTGTGTAGTAGACTAATGTCAGTATTTTACAGAACTGACATCAACTTCATTACAATTAGAACTAATGATATCTAAAACTGCACCTTAGAAAATAAATGAGGATTAAAGCAGGAAGATGCAAGTTCAGTAAATTTCAGGACCACAGACAATGGCTCACTGCTAGTAACATTACTCTTTTGGACAGGATTCACCACGCTGCAGGAATCTTGCTCTTCCCAAGCTAACTGACTTCCACTTACCTCTTCATTTATCATGTGCTAATTGCTTCTTACGATTTATCCATTTTATCTCTTCACACACCATCATAGAGGAATACCAGGATTGCCTTTTTTTTGCAATGTGCACCTTGCTTTCAGAAACATAAACATCTTCTGGGTTGGTTTTCTCATGGATCTTGCAAACCAAAATCTATAAATAATCAAACAACACAGCACATGGACACACTCATGAAAACCACCTTACAACTTTAACTGTTACAGTAAATGGTATCATGGTTTTGATAAAAACAGTTTTCTGACTGAAATAGCAGATATTATCTAATGCATTGAGACAGTGTTCTTAATCCCCTATGTCAGCAGAGTGTTAAATGCATTAATGCTCTATTCTAAAATAGCAAACAGAGCAAGAAGTGATGCTTTTGCTATTAATGTCACCAACAGGCAATTTTAGGCTGATGGTATTGTTGATTTGAACCACCTGCCTCGACCAGAAGGACTTTGTAAAAGATATTAGTTGATAGCGCATAAAAAGGCAAAGTTCATAGAAACATTCATATTCTGTATTGTTTAAAGTTGTTAACAACTTAATGCATTGGTTCAGGAGCCATCCTCTCCATGGTGAAAGTTTAGTTTAGATATAAGCCAGAGAGATGAATGGACCTTAGCCTTTATCCCAAAAGAACCTCTACATCTGGCAAAAAAAAGGGTACTGAGTAAATAACACATTTTTTAATACAGTCTCTTATTGTTCATTGAGGGGAGAATAGTTTTTAAAATACCAATTGTGCAACAGAATTATGCCTTTTGAGACAAAGAAGTCCATTCTAATTAGATATGCAAAATGTCCCATTCATCAATTCCTGGGACGTGGCTCATCGCTAGCTAGGTCAGCATGCATTTTCCATCCTTACTGGCCCTTGGTTTGGTGATGATGAACCATCTTTTTGAACCTTTGTAGTATATGTGGTTTGGGTACACGGTGCTGTTAAGAAGTTCAGGGTTTTGATGCAACGACAGAGGGCGATGACAATTGTTCTTTATTCCTTTTTGTTGTGCCTGTTGGGAGAAACAATGACATTTTAAAAAGGCTTTTTAGCTCGCAGATTTAATTTAGGCTGTAGAATGTTGAGAAGAAAATGTTGATTGATGAATCCTTTCTCACAGACCAGCTGATTTCCCATTGCACCAATCTTTATTCTGGCAGGGTAGATGACTTTATCAGAACAATGCAAAAAAAACTGCATGAATACCTTTTTCTCCTGCACATATTAAACACTCCATTATATCAATGTTACATAATACATCTAACATCTACATTTGTTTGATGCTTTGAATAAAGCTAGCGTTTAACTGAATACAGATCAAATATTTCCAATACTAATTACTCGTGTATTGCAAGGTGTTTGCAACCTCTGTTGTCATTTTTGTTAAACAAAAGCATTTAGGCCCTATTTCCATGCCACACATGTTTAAAAAGCTGTGGTGTGGCCAGAGCTGCAGACCAGTGCTTTACTTGGGTACAAAATCTAAAGGCAAGGTGGTTTGTCAAAAATCACTTCCTATGACTGAGATTCAAAAGTCATGCACTGCAGCATTAGCCCATGCTGAGTTTCAATTCATCGGTGTATCATTGTCTGACGACACCTGACTGTCAAGAAACTGACTGACAAGCTAATTTTTAAAAAATTCCCTGGGCATCCTGCATGATTGACATTTAATGACTGTGATTGAATCTCAAGGACAAGACCTGTTGGAGCAGACAGTAATAAAGAAAAATAATCTCGGCTGAAACATGGCTGTGGGTTTCATATTTTTTTTTAAAAATGTATTTACACATGAGCCAGCATTATGTAGAAGTGCACAGCTAATTTGTTATTCCATTGTGTGATCCTTTTGATCCGTGCATATTCCCATTCATTAAAGGTGAGGTTTGCTCTGGGTTGCCATACATAAGCTGAACACATGCATTAATAAAAACTGAAGTGACAGAATATACCTTCCTAGGCCCCTGCAGGCATTGATTCCAAACTGTTGCACATGGAGATACCACAATATTATTTTTTTGATGCAATTATCATTTAAGAAGTAATATGCTGTTCCGTTAATCCCTGCGTTATAGAATGTCAATATTTTAGTCATTATTTCCCACTAGATGTTGATATATCTAATTTATATTATGAAAATATTATTAAGAAGAAAATCTAGACCTTGGATGTGTTTTCTTTTAGTGAACTTATTAAATTATTTTTCTGTTGCTATGGCTTTTAATCATCATTAGAGAGACAAAGTAGTTGGAGTTTTATACCATACAGGATAGCATTGCAATTAATAATTTTCATTTAGTGAGACTATCTGTGAAAGACTGAAGGTAACAATGTACATATTCAAAAGTAAGTGTTTCCGATGGTAACTAGGAGCTTCTTAATAGAAGCTAAGACACAGACAATTCGATGCAGTAGAAAGGATGAAACTGAATGTGGTAGTGCTCTGGTTATGCACTGGGAATGAATGCCAGCTGTTCTGAGAAATAACCTTGACTATTCTTCTTTTTGTTACAGGGAAGATTGATGAGGGGAGGATGGTGGATAGTATCCGTAGGGATTTTAAGGAAATGTTTGACAAGGTACTACATGAAAAGTTGGGCAACGAAATTGAGGCTCATGGATTAGGAGGCTCAGTGTCAACTTGGACAATAAAAAAAATGGCTTAAGGGTAGAAAACATTGGTGAAAATCTGCTGGGCCAACCTGGACTGGGTGAAAAGGCAAGAGGAGCAATTTAATTGGGCAGGAGGACAATACTCAGACTCCCAAGGGTTAGTTAAACTTTGGCATTATAATAGCTGAAAGTTTCAATGGTGTTCGTCAGGTTGCCTTCATATGCAGGCAATTAATGCTCCTTAAACCCCAGCTCAGTACAATTACAATCACAATCGTGTTGATGGAAAGTGAGAAAAACAATCTTCACAACACAGAATTATATATGAGTGTGCTCTTGCTGGGATGGAACTCTTCATGGTAACTCTGATGGACATATAGCTCTTCAATAGTCTGCCTCCTTCATTACAGGTCTTGCAAAGCTTTTCTTCACTTTCCCACCTCAGGTACTGAAGCAGTTCCTCTCCACACACAACTGTCCAGGCTCATTTCCGAATGTTAGATCGAGAACTGCCCCTACCCTTTTTTTGGGGTTTCTATACACTGGCTAAAAATATATCTCCTGGGTGTAAGTTAAGAAAATTAATCACTCCCTACCTTGCACATTAAAACTATCTTGCACATTAAAATTATCCAGTTAATTTTTGGACAGTTAAAATCACCAACTAACATTGCCTTATTATCCTTACATTTCTCTGAAGTTTGAATACATTGTGATCAGTCATCACTCACCAACTGAGCTAGATGCCTGTCCCTTCAAACAAAGTATCCACATGGCAATATTCCAACAACAGGGGCTGACAAGGTCCAAGGTGCTGCATTAAAGTATTGAAGTGTACTGTTTGGAGATGTGCCATAATAATGTGGAGAGGCTGGCACGTATTGTTTGCCAACACCTGAGGTGCATATGCCAGCTGTCTGTGGAGTATGCCCTTAATCGTTGGTAGCTGGGGTAGGAGGAGCAAGCAGTGACCTGGGTAATCTTGTTAACTTTCTGATCAGGAATTCTCTCAATATCTAGTTTCTATTTGTTGTGTGGTGCACTGGGAGAGTGCACATTAATCAGGTGACATTGAGTGTTAATGAGGTCGATAATGCCCGATAACCCTTATTAAATCAACTCCTTGCCACTCACTGGTGAGAATCTCATCTCCACATCTCCGGAAGTTCTTCGGAAAATGCAGCTTTATGGTCCCAATCTCCCAGCCTGCTAAGAAAGTGAGTTTGTGGTTTAATGTAGGTTATGTTAATCCTTGATCCACAGAAGAGACTCACTTGACTTCTCACACGACCCTCACAAATTTCTCACATTGTTCTGGAAAGATTCCACTCATTATGTTTGATTTTGGTTGCCATTCTAGAAAGAATATTAGGGTCCTTGAGAGGGTACAGAGAAGATTGACCTGAATAGCTATGGAGATGAGGGAGTTTAACTCCAAGGCTAGATTAGAGTGGTGCTGGAAAAGCACAGCAAGTCAGGCAGCATCCGAGGAACAGGAAAATTGATGTTTCGGACAAAAGCCCTTTATCAGGAATGAAGGCAGGGAGCCTCCAGGGTGGAGAGATAAATGGGAGGGGGAATGGGGCTGGGGAGAAGGTAGCAAAGAGTACAATAGGTGGTTGGAGGTGGGAGGAAGGTGATAGGTCAGAGAGGAGGGTGAAGTAGATAGGTGGAAAGGAAGATAGGCAGGTAGGGCAGGTCATGAGGATGATGCTGACCTGGAAGGTTGCAACTGGGGAAAGGTGGGGGGAGGGGAAATGAGGAAACTGGTGAAGTCCAGATTGATGCCCTGGGGTTGAAGTGTTTTGAGGCGTAAGATGAGGCTTTCTCCTCCAGGTGTCGGATGGTGAGGGAGCAGTGATGGAGGAAGCCCAGGACCTGCATGTCCTCGGCAGACTGGGAGGGGGAGTTGAAATGTTGGGCCCAGGATGGTGTGGTTGATTGGTGTGGGTGTCCCAGAGATGTTCCCTAAAGCACTCTGCTAGGAGGCGTCCAGTCTCCCAGTGTAGAGGAGACCGCAACGGGAGCAACAGATACAATAAATGACATTGGTGGATGTGCAGTGAAACTTTGATGGATGTGGAAGGCTCCTTTGGGACCTTGGATGGAGGTGAGGGGGGGAGGTGTGGGCACAGGTTTTGCAATTCCTGCTGTCACAGGGGAAGGTGCGGGGAGGGGAGGGTGGATTGTTGGGGTGCGTAGTCACGGAGGGAACAGTCTTTGCGGAAAGTGGAAAGGGGTGTGGACAGAATATATCCCTGGTGGTGGGGTCCATTTGGCAGTGGCGGGAATGTCGGCGGATGATGCGGTTTATGTGGAGGTTGGTAGGGTGGAAGGTGAGCACCGGGGAGGGGACGGGTTCTGTCCTAGTTATGGTTGGAGGGGTGGGGTTTGAGGGCGGAGGTGTGGGATGTGGATGAGGTGCGTTGGAGGGCATCTTCAAACACATGGGAAGGGAAATTGCGAACTTTAAAGAAGGAGGCCATCTGGTGTGTTCTGTGGTGGAACTGGTCCTCCTGGGAGCAGATATGGCGGAGGTGGAGGAATTAGGAATACAGGATAGCATTTTTGCAGGACATAGGGTGGGAAGAAGTGTAATCCAGGTAGCTGTGGGAGTCGGTGTTTAGTTACAAAGTCAGGCAAAGGTGACTGAGAGGTGTACAAGATTATGACAGATAAGGTTAACAAAAAATAGCAGTTACTTTTAGTTGATCATAAGAGAACTAAAGGTCCCAGGTTTCTGGCAAAAGATAAGTCAGGATTTGATGAGGTGTTTTTTTTACTTAACAAGTGGTAATGACCTGGAACCTGCTGTCTACAATGGTGAGGGAAACAGACACGATCAATGATTGCAAAAAGAAACTGAAAAATGTGCTTGAGGGAAGCAAGTTGCAATAATCAGAATAAAGAGGGTTTGAATTGTTCCACAAAGAGGTGACATGGACTGGATGGGTCAAACAATCGCTTTCTGTTCAGAAATGTCTTTATGACGACAATCCTGTAATACAAGGAAAAGGATCAATTATTGTGCATGTTAAGATGTTATACCTTGGGCTTAAACTTTAAAATGATTATGGCTGCCAACAATGTAGTTTATAAATTATTTCATTTTCAGTAAACAGCAAAATAACAATATTACAAATGTTTCTCATACTTTACATATGTAGTACCTACCTAATGAAGTCATTTGTGTTTGATTTATTTGAATTGTGTGTTCTAGGTTAGAGCTGCGAAATCACATTCAATCAAACTGATAACTTACAGATTGTTGCCAAGAAAACCAAATAACCATAACAGCTGCACAAGTGTTGTAAAATCAAAATTATTCACTGTCACCCTTATCCAATATAATCTATGCACTAACATTAGGACCTTGATATTAGCCCTCACTGGCAATACCTGATTCTGATTCCAGAAGGTCAGCGTTATTTAACAAATTTAGAATGGCGAATAAATCCCATACATGTACAGTAGCGGTGTCTGTGCTGTACAAGTATCCCACCCTTAGAGATGGGCCACTTTGTTTATTTATTTAAATCAGTAGTGTTGGGAAATATTAAGAACTATCATCCAGGATTCTCGGTGCGTAGAAAACCAGGCAGTAAAATGGAGCTGGAACTGCTGCCTTTAGAAAACAAGCTTTTTCTTTTGTCTGCAAAACCAGGATGGCTGGATAGGATCTTAGTGCCTGAAGAACTACACTTCAACCGGGATGAAATGTGGATCCTGTTGCCGACCATCAGTAGGTCTCTCCGCATTGTAATGAAGGCACCTCCACAACCCTTTGGAGAAGATGGGAACCAATGAGAGGGCCCGTAGCTCTAGAAAGCTGGAAGCTCCACTAAAGGAGATGGGAATTGGTCAGGTTGCAGCAAAACTGTTAGCATGCCTCAAGGATATCTTCCTGGGTTTTCTCCACCCTACCTTGGTTCTCTGTACCCTAACCTGCCATCTTGTAAATATGGAGAAAGTGAGGACTGCAGATGCTGGAGATCAATGTCGAAAAGTGTGATACTGGAAAAGCACAACAGGTCAGGCAGCAACCGAGAAGCTGGAGAGTCAACATTTCAGGCATAAGCCCTTCATCAGCAATGTAAATATTGGGAACCAATAGTTAATAACGCAGGATTAAGTACTGTTTATAAACCCGCCGTTGTTTTATGACAATTTCAGATGCAGCTGCATCCATGGATTAAGCTATTCTTCTTAGAATAAAAGAAATTAACCATCCTGAAAATCTAATGAGAAATGATCCTATGGATAAAAATGACCTTCAATACATCTCCTAAACAGTATGTAATATATTAAATCTTGTATAACAGTTGTGGGGTGCCACCTATTAGTTCAATATATTTCTCAACTAATACCAACATTGGTGCACTATCAGCAATAGGAACTGAATAGCAATCAAGATGAGAAAAGCTGGTGACATCCCCTCTCTTCTGTAGATCAAAGATTAACAGGACTGACAACAATCCACAAAACTGACTCTGCAAAGAGTACAGATTGGACAACATTCATTGAGCATTAATAAAGAACTTTCAGAGATATTAATTCCCTTCCTCAAACTATTGGCGAAAACATTGTTCAATATTCTGTTGAAATAATGTAAAAGTCAAAACTGTGACTGTTTGTACAGCCAAAGTGAAGATTTCATTGTAGGAAACTTGATGGTGGCCATCACTATTGAACCTCAGCTCTGAGCCTGCTCCACTCTAATGGATTGTATGAACAGTTTTTCTGACTTTTAGCTTCCACAATATTCACACTTGCAATCTCTGCCCATTTATACCTCAATTTTTCATTCAGAGTTTTACAACTGGTGTAGCAGAGATTAACTACCAGATGACAAACAGGTGGCCAAGCCAATAAAATAACTGATATAATAGGGTGCGATTGCTGATGATCTTCAACTATTGTCATGTGATACTTATGTTAACTCCTGTAATAAATGACTAAGACGTGGGTCACATAGTACTGTTATTTATGCTGGCTATTGGGGTTAAAATAGATAGGATCTAAGGTTGGATTGGATGAAGCCAAGGACAGCTACCTCAGCAACTTGGTTCTTAAATAGCAACTCATTGACAAGTGTGTACTTGTATTGACAGTGAAATGTCAGCTGCGCCACCTATGTGCTCTCAGAAACATTTGTTTGTTGTCCCCTCCCACTCTGTGTTAAATATAGAGCAGGTTCTGGCTGGCAGTTCTTCACCTGGTGCATAGCTGGGCTTTAAGAATACTGTGGCACTCAGAACCCCACAGTGGTGTGTATTTCCAGTTCTGGTGCGAGAAAAGAAAGCACAAGTCAGTTGCCAGGGAGGTGTGGTGAATAGCTAATGTGGTGGGAGAATAGCTTGAGAAAAACCGTTGCGCAAGGAGAGAAACTCTCCACAAGATTCCACTGAAGAGTGGCAGTTGGAGTTTAATTTGGACAAATGCGAGGTATTGCATTTTGGTAAAACAAACAAAGGCAAGATTTATACAATTAAAAGTAGAGCCTTGGGTAGTGTTGTAAAACAGAGAGACCTTTGAGTTCAGGTATATAATTGTTTGAAACTTGCATTATACGTAATTAAGGATTGTTAGGAAGGCATTTAGCACACTTGCCTTAATTGCTCAGACCTTTGAGAATAGGAGTTGGGATATTATGTTGAGGTTGTACAGAACAATGGTGAGGCCTCTTCTGTGGAACTGTGTCTCGTTCTCATCACCCTGTTTATGGAAGAATATTATTAAACCAGACAGGGTTCAGAAGAGATTTATCAGGATGTTGCCAGGAATGGAGGGTTTGAGTTAAAAGGAGAGGTTGGATAGGTTGGGATTTTTTTCATTGGAGGGTAGGAGTTGAGAGATGACTGTATAAAGGTTTATAAAATAATAAGGGGTTTGAATGGCAGGTGTCTTTTCCCTAGAGTGGGAGATTTCATATTTTTTAAGATGAGAGGAGAAAGATTTTAAAAAGACATAAGAGGCAACCTTTTTCACTCAGAGAATGCTTTGTGTGTGGAATTAACTTTCAGAGGAAGTGATGGATGCTCGTATAGACATAATGTTTAAAAGACATGTAGGTAAGTACATGAATAAGGAATATTTGAAACAATATGGGCTAAGCACAGGCAGAAGGGACTAGTTTAATTTGGGATTAATCTGGGTTGGCATGGACTGGGTTATTTTCCCTGCAGTGTCGGAGGCTGAGGGGGACCTTATAGAGGTTTACAAATCATGAGGGGCATGGATAGAGTAAATAGACAAGGTCTTTCCCCTGGGATGGGGGAGTCCAGAACTAGAAGGCATAAGTTTAGGGTGAAAAGGGACCTAATGGGCAATTTTTTCACACAGAGGGTGGTACATGTACGGAATGAGCTGCCTGAGGAAGTGGTGGAGGCTGTACAATTTCAGCATTTTAAAGGTGTTTGGATGGGGATATGAATAGGAAATGTTTAGAGGGATATGGGCCAAATCTTGGAAAATGGGACTTGATTAGGTTCAGATATCTGGTCGACATGGACAAGTTGGATCGAAGAGTCATTTCCGTGCTGTATGACTCTGTGACTCTAAGATTAACTAAAATTGACACTGAGCTGATTTCTGGTTAAATTCAGCCCTGCATTCACAGGCACAGGCCTATCTGAGCTCAGGCTTAGTAACTGGGATTTACTCTACCATGTTTCCCTCAGGTTGTCACACTGCAACTTTGTAAGATGGAAACTGAGACCTTTATACCATGAGATCACATGCCACGATATGGGTTATGGCATCGTCAGCGTGTCCCTTCAAAACACATCACACACCTGCTGTAAAGCCGAAATACACAAGTGTTCCATGCAATTCAGCTATGCTCAATTATTATGTGATTCAAAGGCCTTAGATTGATGTTTAGGCCCCCAAAATAGGCAACTATGATTTGAATTACATTCCTCAGAACTTTTCATGAGTATTTTGAACTTGATATGCATTTGGTAACAGTTTTCTTTATAGAGATTCTGTGGAAACAAGAGTACATAAGTATCAATAAAAAATTTCTGCACAGCACGATTATTGACCTAATAGTCGAAATTGTCCCCAGACTGACTATAATGCATTGCCGATCTGACTGGATGACTTAGCCATTTAAATTTAAAATCCAAATAACATCATGATAAATTTCCGGATTTTCCCATGTTCCACAGATCCCTAATCTCCCTTATGAACATATTACTTCTGAAGTCCCAAATAGAAAATTGTTTCTGTCACCAGGCAATCTACACAAATTACAACTGATTACTCAGAAATCAAACAGTAGAGGTTTTCAACCTGCAAAATTCTGCTGGGATTTAAACATCTATAAGCAATCTTAGTAACAACCACAGAATTCCAACATGACAAATGAGCCAGACACCTCGTTGATATAAGTGGGTAACTCAGGAAATAATAAATGTGAAGAGCCAGTGTCACTAAGCTTATGTGAACAAATGAACAAGGCAGCTTACTGTTGTATTTCAATAAAACTACATTGAATATTTAAATAACATCATCTTAAAAAACTGCACAAAGATATTTTACAATATTGCAAGCAGAAATCTCAATGTCAGCAAAAATTCCTTCAGCACATGTCATGGAGCTCTGTGGATGTTTGCAACTTTGCTACCTCTGAACCTGACTACTCCAATGCACTGCAGGTTGATCACTGACATTTAATTAACAGTGTGGAAACAGGCCCTTTGGCACAACAAGTCCACACCGACCCTCCGAAGAGTAACCCACCCAGACCCATTCCCCTACCATCCTATATTTCCCCGACTAATGCACCAAACCTACACACCCCTGAACATGCTATGGGCAACTCAAAATGGCCAATTCACCTAACCTGCACATCTTTAGGTTGTGGGAGGAAACCAGAGCACCTGGAGGAAACCCATGCAGACACAGAGAGAATACGCAAACACCACACAGACCTTCACCTGAGGCTGGAATCAAACCTGGGTCTCTGGCGCTGTGAGGCAGCAGTGCTAACCACTGATCCACCATGTCGCCCTTAATGTTTGTATTGTTGAGATCATTCAAACCTCTGTTGCCCCAAGTCTCACTCCTCTTCCATCACTGCGTTCACTGATCTACACTGACTCCTGGTCAAACAATGTCTTGATTTTAAAATTCTCATCCTTTTAATCTTTCAAGTTGAAAAAGAATAATATTGGACTAAAAACATTAATTTGGTTTCTCTATTCATAAGTGCAGCTAGATCTGCTAAGTTTCTCCAGCAGGTTCTGTTTTTATTTCAGATTTTCAGCGTCTGCAGTATTCTACTTTTGTTGGAACTTTCAAGCTTGCTTTATTCTGGCCCTCTTGATTATCACTCACTTTAATTAGCCATCATCAGTGGCAAAGCCTTCAGTTGCCTAAGGCCTCTGTAATTCCTTCCCAATATCCCTCTACTACTGTACCTTACTTGTGTCTTTTAAGTCACTCATTAAAACTTACTTCTTTGATCAAATGTTTAGTCATCTGACCTAATTATTTCAGTTGAATATTGGGGTCTATTAAAATTTCCCTAGTACATACTGTGTAGCATAAGACTTCATTTAACAGTTATTACAGCAGTAATTAACTTTGCAAAATTATAACATGGAAAAATAGCATTATTAGAAACTAAAAGGTCACAATACACATTGATGTAGTGCCAACAGTTTTTCTGGTGCCAAATGTAAACTATTATCAGAGTATTAGTGTTGAGAATAAGATGGTTTTGTTCTTAGAAGGAATGTGAATTAATCTTCAAATGGAGGTGGGCAAGAGGTTAATCCAACATCATCGGTAATAGTCCCATTGCTGTGAGCCAAAAGGGTTTAGACAACTGATTGACAGAGAAAATAATGTGTCCCTGGAATTATGATATAACAACAAATGCTCAGGTATAGAGGGGAGATCTTTTTAGGTCAGTCCTTATCAATCGGATCTTGTAGGCAGACATGATCATTGGGTGGTCCTCAGACAGCAGTCTTCATCAAGCAGTCCTCATTGGGCAGATGGTAGAAGCACTGGATGAAGAGGAAGGAGACTCAGGGAAGAGTTCCCTAACAGCTTGGCTCCAGAGTAGGATGCTATCCCCACTACTTTAACTAACACATTCTGTGGCAGAAGTCTGTTTGTCATCTGGTGTTATTGAATCTTCCCCAATTGTCACAGTTACTCTCTTTATCTAATTAACTAATGTTTTATATCTAAACTGCTGCTTCTTAACAAACTTAATAAACAATCAGAAATGGTATATTTTGTCAATTGCTTATATTAGATAACTGTGACAATGAAACCCCTAAAACCAACACTTTTGTCTGGCTTGGGTTAATGTTTAACTCATTTGCAAAATGCTATTACACTAAAGACGCTATGCAAATATAAGTTGGTATTGAAACAGTTATGGCAAACACTAAAGATTTGTGGAATAGTGGACAAAGCTGTATGTAATGCTGATCCTTCTAAATGAGTGAGAGTGTCTTTCCTGCTGCTGAACATGTGTTCGAGATATACAAAGTTAAAAGGGGGTATTAGCTGAGGCATTAAGCTGCAAAATGGCACCATTGGTCTCAAATCAGCATTGCTCCCCGACTGACATCATATTCAGCTTGCTATGCATACTTCCAATGTTTGCTACTGCACATGTGTTAATACATGTACAAATATAGGACAGCAGTGATTCAAGAGGGCAGCTCACCACCACCAACACCTTCTCAACTAGTAATGGGCAATACGTGTTGTCTCAGCCAGTGATATGCACATTGCACAAGTGAATTTTTTTTCAAAGGTATCTATTGTGATTTGTTCTAGACATACGTGCGTGCTTTGTGGATGTCATTTGGGAGCTTTGAGGACAGTCATACTGCTCAAAAACAAATAGCACAGATCCAACCTCTTGCCATCAGTGTCCAGATTGTAGGTTGGTTTTCATTCTGATTTCAAATGGTTCAAGGCAAGCGGAGAACCAGTAGGTTTCAATGTTTATTTATAAAAAGATAAGATGGCAGCTGTTATTTGATATATTAAATGGCTTATTCAGAAGTTGAGAAGACAAGGGAAATGCAATATCTGGCTGTTTGAAGCTGTTCAGTGATACATTAGGGCTACAGAATCAGCGACCTAATCCATTAAAGTCACTGATTAATGCTGCAGTCTTTCTTTTCTCTCAAATATACAACTTCCTTATGTAAAGGGTTATTTATATTGACCAAGATTAAACTCGATTAAACCATACACCAAGGACAAGTTAGCAAGATTGCCTCTGTATAACATGTTAGAAAAGTGACTGGCTTATATTCGCTGCAGGGTCTCAAAGGGCAGTGACTTTTAAAACTAGAATAATAAATGGCTGGAGGTGAGCTATCAGGAAAGAAGTTTAATGAAGAGGTTCTAATGAGCTCATTAACTATGACAGAACATGGTCATCAACAGAACCTAGACATTAAATTAAGGCGTTAATCACACCACTAGACATTTGTGAGTTGAGATTGCATGATATAATTTCAGTAACAAATGAGCTTATGTGTTTATGTGGATATCCTTTGTCCTCTGTTTATTGGAGCTTTAAGCCATTTATTTTAAACAACATAAATCCTTCATTCGAATTTCAGTTTGAAGGCTTCTTTTTATTCATTCATGGGATGTGAGCATCAGTGGCAAGGCCAGCATGTATTCTACACCCCTGAACGCCCTTCAGAAGGTTGTGTTTAACTGTCTTCTGAAAACACTGCAGTCTGTGTGGTGAAGGTACACTCACAGTGTTGCTGGGAGAACAATGAAGAAGGAACAACAATATATTTACAAGCAAAGTTCCAAAGATTATCACAGGATTGTACAATGCAGAAAGAGGACATCAAACCCATTATGCCTGAGACAGTTTTCTGGAAGAGTTCTTCAACTTCTTCAACTAATTCATTCACTGCTTGAGTCCTGCATATGGTAAATGTGTCTTTGTCAAATAATTGTCCTCTTAATTTTCAAAAGCTATTATGAGTTCAGTTATGAATGTTGGTGTGGGATTCCATGCCCTTACAAACCTTTGATTAAAAAGGGTCCCTCTACATTTTTCCAACGATGATCATAAATTGACACCCTCTCACTGTCAACTCAAAAGCTAGCAAGGAAGCGTTTCCCAGCCTCCCATTTATTTTATCAAAGCCCTGCGAAATGTAGAATTCTGACACATTTACAACAAGAGAGAATATAACCATCTCTTTCTGATATTCAATTACATTGCTATTGGTGAACACCCCAATATCAATAGCCTGGGATCATAATTGTCATGCACTAAACTGGGCAAGCCACACAAATGATGTTCTTACAATAACTGAGAACTCTATGGCAAGAAACCCACCTGCTGAATTCCAAAACCTGTCACCATCTACATGGAGCAAGTATAGAGTGTGATGGAATTCCTTACACTTACTTTTACAAAGGCAACTCCAAAAACATGCAAGAAGTTTGACCGTATTCTGTAGAAAATAATTTGCTTACCTGGCACCCCATGCATAATCTTAAACATTTATTCCTTCCACCCTGACACACAATACCAGCAATGCATACTCGGTGCAGTATGCACTGGATTAACACACAAATCCGTCTATGACAACACTCTCTGAACCTGAAACCTTTACTTCTGGAAACACAATGACAGCAGATACATAGAACTTCCACCACCTATATGTTCTCCAGCAAGCTGCACATTATCTTTATTTGGAACAACAGCACCATTCTTTCATCACTGCTTGAACAAAATCCTGGTATTCCTCCCTAACAACATTGTGGGTGTGTGTACACCAAAAGAGATGCAGCTGTTCAAGAAGGTGGTTTACCACCACCAAGAATAATAAGGAAATGGTAGTAAATACCTTGCTTCACATTCCCTACGAGAAAATCAATCTTTGCATCTGTGTTGACCTTTGGCCAGGATTTTACCTCTTTGAAATGGATGCTAGTGGCGGTGGAATGAAGCAGGGAGCCAACGTTGAGCTGGATGGCATTGGGTTGGAATTCTGATGCCTACCTGCACATGGCCAGCAATGAATAGTTTTGTCAGTGTGAATTCATGAGCAGTAGTGGTCAGTGTTCCTTCACCTGCAGCTTTCACTATTAAAGGTGCAATGATGGCCTGAACCCCAAAACCTTTTATTCTTACATTTATTGGATCAGCTGCCTCAACATCACCTGCACTAGCAGCAAAACCCGATCATGGTTTTCATTAGCTCTAGGATTGCTTCCGATAGGCTTCCCTACACCTGTCTGCTCCACACTACACCACAATTTTCTCCAGATCCTGTCACTTGCATGGCTATTCTATGTTAAGTTGCATTCTCTTTCTCTCCAATTTCAAAGACCAGCTTCCTATCTTCAATCAATCAAACCCGAAATCCGTAAAGTTAATATTAACCCAACCCACCAGACAAGCACGTGATTACACTGGATTGATCCACTTTGCCAACTTTTACTTTCCATTGAAGTCAATCAGGTGGGGTGCAATATGGAGAAACAGTCACAGCCTGTCAGTTTCTGTCCTTAGGTTAAAAACAAGTTTCTTGTTCCATCAATAGATCTTTTCACAATTCAGCTTCATCCTACAGACTGTACACTTCAGTTCTTATTTGGTCAGTTTTATAATTTCATGTTTAAAAGACTGAAATTGCTTTTTGTTTGATGTATAAACTGTACAAAAAAACTATTTAAATCACATACTGCGCCCAAAGGTGGATTGCTTTTGTTTTATCTTCCTAAGGATGTAGTTAACCACAGGCTATTTAGATCACATATATTTGTATAATCAACCTGTTCAGACACACTTCTGGAGCAGGTGGGACTTGAACCCAGGCCTTCTGGTCCACATGTAGGGATTATGCACAAGATTCTAGATTAGAGAGTGGTGCTGGAAAAGCACAGCAGTTCTGGCAGCATCCGAGGAGCAGGAACATCGATGTTTCGGGCAAAAGCCCTTCATCAGGAATAGAGACTACACAATCCCATCGAGCAGCGTCAACCTGTGGAAGGGTTTTCAGAAAGAAGTGTGGGAGTGAGGCTAACTGATTTGCTCTGAACCGCTTCCATCAATATTGCAAGTGCTGCTGATTCTAAGGTCTTAATGTTAATCATTATTAAGAATTCAGAAGTCTACTCATACTTTAATATTAGGTAAATGAGGTCCTAACTGTTCTATGCATCCCTTGTCATAAAGTGTGCCAAAATGTAATGATAATTTGAGCATTAGTACCCTACTTTTATTTTCTTTCTACTTTATGATAACTGCTATTATGCCTCACGTCAAGTAAAGTTCAGTTAAAGAATGAAGCAAAGCACTTACTTGCATGACCAAGTTTTAGATTATTGTTTTTCATTCATCTATTTAAGCTCCAGCCCTTCGATAGTTCAGCAGTTTCCTTATCTAATGGATATTCTTATAAATGCAACCCTTACTTTCCTTTCTCATGTAGATAATTAAATTAATGACTGAAAATACTTCAAATTGACTCTTCAAACCTGAGATGAATAAGACATATAATTTATGATCTCAACATTTTTTTGTCTTGGCTTCATGAATTCTAACTCCTCCGACCTGTAGGTATGTGTGTGGGCCAATAAAAGAATGGATAAGGTAAGGAAAGCCAGACTTTGATTTAATGTTCTAATGGCAAATTATAAATATTGAAATTATGATTCAACACAACATAAGAATGATAATTTTTGGAAATAAAACTGGAATCCAGCAAAATGTAAATGTAAGTCAAACGTCTGTGCTGTATCCTAAGCATTTTCAAATGTGATTACTGTAATTCCAAAGCAGGTAATGAATTAAGACAATCAAAGCACTGGGGCCCATAGAAATAGTCTGCCCAAACAGAAACCATGTGGGAAATGCATTAATCTGTTTTACTGTGTAACAATTTTAAATCCAAATTGTTGGATGCTTTTTTCCAAGCCAAACTGAACTACGCACCTTGGTCCTTAAAGATAATTTATGTAGGGTTTATTCCTTTCCAAGATTAGTTACTCATTTTAATTAGGTTGGCTATTGTTTCATTACTTGTCAAGTTGCTTTTTAATATATTCTACTTATTGATTTAACTCTCTTTATGTATTGAGTCTGAGATGAAGTAATTGAAAAATTCCTAATGGGGATCGTGTATCTTAGATTAGTTGTATGTTGTGAGTCGGGGTTTGAAACTTGCAAGGAAGGCCCGAAGGACTACTTGTCCCAATATTGATTTATTCTGACAAAAATTGGTCTTACTAAAAAAATTCAATATTTCCAACTTCTGCAGTGGCTAAAAAAATTAAAACTATTGAATTTTGGCTCCAGAAGTTGGCTTAAGAATGATACCAAAGTGCAGGGATGGTTTTGACACACTGCAATGCCCAGCTTTTTGCTAAGTGAGTTGTTTAAGTTGTCCATGTGTAGTGTGATTTATTTTCCAATCAATTTTTTGTTCTATAAATGCATTGGCCCTGTGTCACAAATCTAAAATTTAATGAGTGCCTGGAAACCTAATGCTTCCCTTACCTACCAGAGGCCAGATGTTGAATGAATTACAGCGACACTTGCAACTGTTGAACTTTGATCCTTTAGGTGATTACATATTTTGAAAAAAAAATAAAATATTGTGCTGACAGGATACTTTTTTGCCTATTAGGTATGAATAATTTAATTCCTGCTGTAATTGCTGACATTTCATGCTAGTGTTGCAGTATGTCTCAAACAATTTTTTGAATTTTAATGTTTTTTATATGCAATTCACATTAACAAAGTGTAATTGGTAGTGTAAATACTACACGTGACTACACAGTATTAGGCATTAACATGCTTAGTATAATTGTTCTTTGATATATTTTGAGGCATTAACATGTTTAGTATAATTGTTCTTTGATATATTTTGATTCTGGCAAATATAAGTATTCAGAATGCAGAAATGTAGTTTTTAAATATGAATTACAGCATCATTAGCATTTCTCCTGGTATGACTAATACATGGGATGCTACAATAATGTAAATGCTTTGAAAGATAAATCCTTATAAAACACCAGAAGCATTCTCTTAATGCAACAGTAAAATAAAGTTTGACTTTACTATCTAAATTTGCAACTGCTTTTTAATCCAGAGGCAGCTCAACAAATATGATTGCAAGCTGAAATTGTGTGCATTAAAGTTTATTAGAATTGTTTACAGTTTTGCAAATGTGGCTCTCAGATAGTAGGTTGGACAAGGACATGATATTACAAAAATGAGGCAGAGATAGCAATGCAGTCATGCCTGGGTGCTGATACATTTAACTTAAAATATGCATCAACTTAAATTAAAATAAATTGTGAAGTGGTGTGCTTCATTTAATGTAGGACTATACACGATTAATTAAAGTAGAGAAGCGTGTGAAATTTTAGGCGGTGTCTTGTTTCTTGACTGAACTCAGCACAATTGAAAACTAAATGCTGCCTGTGAGCTACAGTTAACACAACTTTGTTCCTTTTTCTGCCAGAAATTATTCCATCTAACAAAACACATGGCAACATCCTTTTAAGTTAATTGCCGAAGAAGATTCACATTGAACTTGAAAGGTAAATCTACTCTTCTCTCCAAATTTGTTGTAATACCTACTGAATTTCTCCAGCACTTCCTGTTTGTATTTCAGATTTCCAGTAATCAGCAATTATTTTGCTTTTAATTAAGGAAGGAGAAGAATAAGAATAATTTCTTACTTCGCTCAAAGTGAGTAAATTGTCTCCGATTCACTTTTTAGAAAAATCTGTACTGGTTTTCTTGTCTTAAAAAAAAGGATAGCACTGTTGCAGAAAAGATTCTGCTTGGTTGTGTTAAATGTTTAAACTGTTGGGAAGGCAATGTGTACTGTTTTGTGAGGAAACAATGTATTGAGTAGATGTCTTCCAGTTAAATTTACAAGTCGGCAAGGCCCACAGAATGATTGGTCTCTCTTTAAAAGGAAAAGCTGATACTATTTGTTAATGATTGTCAATGCAAAGTCAAGGGAGATGAAATTTATTGGGATTAACAATTTATTAAATGCAGTCACAGGCTGTTCTGTTTCTCCATCAGCCCAAACACTGCAATCTATTCAACTGGAGGGTAATGTTCAGTCATTAGCACAGATCAAATAGGGAACACTGCAGTTGCTGGAACCTAGATTTAAATCACAGTGGTCTTTCACTGAGAAATGGCACACTTCACTGCTGAGGACTGAAAGGAAATAAAAACGAAGATGCTGTGAATAAAGAAAAAATAAATAGATACTGAAAAATTAAGCAGAAAATTTGGATTTATCAGCAGTTTTATGGATTGATTTGTTAAGCCATATTCAGAAAGGACAAGGACGGGTTTAGAAAAAAAATGTCTGTAATATAATTTTCTGTATTTGGAATACATTAGTATTATCCATTAAATATCAGTTAGATAAAATCTCATTATATATTACCATTAGAAAATATATTGAATTAGATTCAAGCCTTTTAGGAATTGTGCATCAAAAATTGTTCACAACGGTTTCCAAGGATTTTTAGACTGTCAGGTGTATGTTCTTATTGAGAGTACATAACCAGATGACCTGAGTATCATCTTCAGGAATGCTTCACACATTCTCAAAATGAAATTTGAATGGATCCTTAACACTGTTCCACAAAAACAAAAAGGGATTATTATTAACAGGGTGCACTGTCTTTAACTAGTAGTGATCTGCAATTTTATCCTGTCGGAGAGATACACATGAACATACGAGTTAGGAATAGGTCACTTGATCCCTCTGCTTTACTATTCAAAAAATTCATGCTGATTTGATTATAAATTCATCCCCAATAATCTTTCATTCTTTGCTTATCATGAATCTATCTATTCAACGCCCGGCTTCCACCTCTGTTTGAGGAAGGGTGCTCAAAGACACGTGACACTCTGAAAGAAAAGATCTTGGCTCATTTCTGTCTTCAATGGATGACCTCTTCCTGTAAAAATAAATTCACTAGTTCTTGATTCTCCCAGAACAGAATGCATCTTCCCCATATCCATGCTTTTCAAATACCTCACAATCTTGTATGTTTCAATCAAGTTGCCTCTTCCTAACTCCAGCAGATACAATCCTAGCCTTTACAACCCTCATTGAGCTGCTTCCAACATATTTACTTCAAGAATTAATGAACAAATACATTCCTGAAGAAGGAAACAAATGCTGTTTTTACATTACTCCAGACATGGTCTTACCAATGCCCTGTAAGAGTTACCTCCCCACATTTCTATTCAATTCCCATGTAATAAATGATGAACTGAATTTTGTCATATCTTGACTAAATGTCAATTTCATCATGTATCACAGAAGGCTCTCTCCATGAGGCCTAGTGAGATTTCTCATTATATCAATGTCATTAACTATCTATCCTGTCCCAAGAGCATTGCTGCCATTTGATGCGATCCCGATTCTGCCAAGCAATAATCCCGATTAACAGGCATTTCTCTGCTGTCTAGTCAGAATCTGTCCTCAATGCACTGAACAGTTGGAAAATGCAACTAGTTGCTCCCAACATCAACTTGCTGGACCTCTCACGCAATTCTGCCACATTTCTTGTCATTGTTCAGGCCTCTACAGGATTTCAACAGGGAACATTTTGTCAACTTTTCTAATTTCTCCCTGTACCTTTATATTAGTCTTTTGCAAACATACATTAGGACACTCAGATCTCCCTGCATCTCTAAGCTCTTCAATCTCTCGATATTTAAATAAGTGCTTTTTTTTTCATTCTTTTTGACAAAGTGGACAGTTTCTCATTTTTGTATACTTGACTGCTTTTCTCTAGATCTTTGCTCATTCATTTAGACTGTTTACATCCTTTTTTAACATTCTAATGTCCTCTTCACATCTTAGTGCATCATCAGAAAATTTAGTGACCATACCTTCAGTCTTTCATCCAAGTCATTGATATAAATGACAAAATGTTGAGGGCCCAGCACTGATCCCTGTGGCACGCTACTCAGTATATCTTGCTTACGGGAAAGAGACTCATATATCCCTATTCTATTTCCTGTTAATTGGCCAATCTTCCATCACTGCCAATATATTACTCATTATACCATGAACATTTATTTTTCGCAATACCCTTTGATGTGGCACCTTATCAAATGCCTTTTGGAAATCTATGTACAGTACAACTACTGGTTCCCCTTTAGCCACAGTAACTTTACTTCTCCAAAGAATAACCAAATTGGTTGAACATGACTCCCCTTTCATAAAACCATGTTGACTTTGTCCAATTACTTTGAATTTTTCTAAGTGTTCTGCAATAATTTATTTTATAATTGCTTCTAACATCTTCCCTCTCACAGATATTGAGCTACCTGGCTTGTAATTTCCTGCTCTATGTCTCTCTTTCTTTTTGAATAAGGGACTTATATTTGCTTTTTTCCAATCTCATGTAATGTTTCCCAAATCTAGGATAGTTTGGAAAATTAAAACCCATGCGTCAAGCATGTCACTAGCTACTTCTTTCTCGACCCTATAATGAAATCTATCAGAACGTAGGAGCTTGTCAGTTCACAGCTCTGATGGTTTGCTCAGCACCACCTACCTGGTAAATTTCCTGAGTTCCTCTCGAATATTACTTTTATCCTCCACATGCTCAATTCATATGTCATGTCCTTTCTTACCATTATTAATTTTCGAGACTCACTTTCTATAGGAACAATGCTCACTTTGTTAATTTAAAAAAAAACACTAACATAAACTGCTAACATTTTTTTTGTTTCTAGTTAGCTTTCTCTTGCATTCTAATATTTTCTCTCCTCAGTATTTTCATTATTCTTTGCTTTTTTTTATAATCTGTCCAAACATCTGACCTGCCTTCTGTCTGTGCACAAACACATGCATTTTTCTCTATGTGTGGGACTATATTTAACTCCTTAAGTTAATTGATGATGGTACATGTTCCACTTGGAAATTTTCTTTCTTGTTAGAATGTTCCTATTCTGTTTGATCTAAAATATCTGCTTAAATGTCTACAACTGCATTCTATTGACATTTCCCATAACCTAATGTGCAAGTTCTCTTTATTTAACTTCACTGTCATGCCTTATAATTGTCCTTGTTTGAGGTTAACACAATAATCCTGGATCTACTCTTTGCGCCCTAATCTGAATGAAAAATTCAATCATATTATGATTGCTACAATATAATTAATTAATCCTATTACATTGCACAATATTAGATCCAGGAGAGCCTGCTGACTCCAGAATGTGGTGTTCTATGAATCTATCCTGAAAAGATTCTGTGAACTTTTAATGGGGGCCAGCTTTGCCCATATAATTAAAATGTCTCATGATTACCATCACACCTTTCTGACATGACCCTATTTTTGCTTTCTTTATGCTTTTCCTTACAGTGTGGTTACTGTTAGGGGATCTGCACACTTCTCCCACCAGTGGTTTCTTGTCGTTTTCGTTTCCCATCCTGGTTTCCTGAATTTAGGTCAGCTAGCTCTTTATTGTGCTAATAATCATTAATCATCAATTAATCATCCTTAATTAACAAAGCCACTCCGTCACCTTTTCCTAGCTCTTATCCTTCCTCAAACTCATGAACCCTTTAATATTCAGTACTCAATCAATATCTTCCTAATAGCTATTGATTCACACTTACTTACTTCTCTACATGTTTTTAGTTCATCTGTTCTGTTTTGAATGTGATGTGCATTCAGGTATAGAACTTTTAGTTCTGTCCTTTTGTTAGTTTGGTAACTTCTTGCCTTCTCTGATGTACTGACAGGGTAGATGCCTGTTAACCTGCTGACTTTCCTGAGAGACTCCACTCCACCCTAATAAGATAGAACAGAAATGAGGAAGATTTCTTTTTCTCTCAGAAAACCTGTCGGATTCTTTATAGCAGAGGAGTGTTGAGGCTGGGACAAAACGTATATTCAAGGCTGAATTAGACAAACATTTGATCAGTAAAGGAATCAGGGTTATGCGGAGAAGGCAGAAAAGCAGAATTGAACATTATCAGGTCAGCCATAATCTTATTGCATGTCAGACTGAACTAGATGGGGAGAATGGTCAACTTCTGTTCCCTCTTGGATGGTCCCACTTGCATCTTCATCCTCAAAGGATTGTTGTCATTTCCCCATTTTGACTACATACTGGACATTCTGTCCTTTATCACATCTAGTTGTGAAGGGAATAGTGTGACACAATGAGTTAGGATACCCTTTCTGGGCTAAACTGCCAGGCTTTGTTGAAGTGATCCAAGGGTTGAGACATCACCTTAAGAAACTGTATGTTATTTTCCATTATGGCTCTATTGGAAGCATGGGCCGTGAGTTATCTTATTTCTGTGTAAGTCTGAGAGTTTTGTAAAGGTTGATGATTCCTGCTTTCTAGTTATATGTTTGGATTTCTTTGGGTCGGAGATGTCATTTCCTGTGGTGATGTCGTTTTCTGTTCTTTTTCTCAGGGACGGTAGATTGGGTCTAACTCTACCTCAAAAGAACAGGAAATGACATCACCACAGGAAATGATATCAGCAACCCAAAGAAACCCAAACATACAAACAAAAAGCAGGAATCATCAATAGTGCTTCGCTTGGAGGTCCACCGAAGATGTTACCAAGTAGGTGACGAAATGTCTGGAAATGAACCTTCCAACCCAGCGAGCAAACCTACATTCAGAATGATAATCCCCATCACCAAAGATGCCACATCTTGTCCTTGCATACTAACAACTCAGCATGTGAAATATAGCAGCTGGCAATCATTATGTTTTGGGGCTCAATATGGAATGTATTTGTGAAATGGAACTTTGTTCGCAATGCAGTTGCTTTGCTGCTGTGACATGGAGGCAATTAGTCTGCAATATGTAACGGTCATGACTGCTTTTCGATTAGATTAGATTCCCTACAGTGTGGAAACAGGCCCTTCGGCTCAAACAGTCTACACCAAAAGAGTAAGCCACCCAGACCTGTTTCCCTCTGACTAATGTACCTAACACTATGGGCAATTTACCTGACCTGCACATCTCTGAACTGTGGGAGGAAACTGGAGCACCCAGAGGAAACCCATGCAGACACGAGGAGAATGTGCAAGCTCCACACAGACAGTCACCCAAGGCTGGAATCAAACCTGGGACTCTGGTATTGTGAGGCAGCAGTGCTAACCACTAAGCCATCATACCACCCCAACACTCGTTACTTTAATAATTTATCAAATGAATTTGTGATTGTTATGGAATTGTGCTAAGTAAATATCATACAGTTAATTAGATGACATAGAAGTGTTGAATTTCGAGTGAAGATAAATTTTATGTCAAAGTTAATTTAAAGCAAGGAATAAGCATCTTTCCAAGGAGACACAAGAATGTCTTACTGATCATACTGATGTGGAATATGAATACATGACACTGTCTCCTTTCTGGAGACTGGATAGTGTCAAGACTTTGGAATTGTAGTTTCTTTATATGGAAAGTATATAAAACAGCTTACTTCACAGTTTAATGCAGATAGCTCAGTGAAGTCAATTGATTAACAATTAGCAGTTGAGACAAGTGAGCTAATCTCCTGTTCTGGCCTGATCTCTGAAAAGTCCACATAAAGTGGTTTACTTGTGACTGCGAGCATTGTATGGGTAATGTTTTTTGCAGTATTTTATGTAGTGCACTTTGCTTTAATAGAGAACATTGGGTATATTCCATTGTTAAAATTGTCTTAGATTTTTGGTGTCCAGAGTAAACCCAATGGACCAGTGAAAGTGGAGACAAAGGGCTACAACATTGCTGTGGGTCTGGAATTCATGTGTCCATCAAACCAGGATAAAGACAGCAGTTTCCTTCCCTAAAGGACAATACTGAACCAGACAAATTTTTACAATTGATAGTGATTGCATGGATATCATTAGACGAACTTCTTCTTAAATTCTGGAATTTTATGGAATTCAAATTTCACCATCTGCCATGGAAAAATTCAATTACATCTCTCCTATGCATTAGTTGGGGATTGCAGATCATTAGTCTAGTAACATTGTTACTGTCCCAACACCACCCCTTAACTGCCAGCACTCTGTTTGAAGTTACATTCAATGCTCAGTCACTTTAAGATGTCTGTTTTTATCTGAAACTATAGAATGAACTCACACCAGTCATAGACAAAATAAAACCACTTAAGGTATTTTCCAAAATTCCAGAACTAGAGGGCATAGCTTTAGGGAGAGAGGAGAAAAATATAAAAGAGACCTATGGGGCAACTTTTTCACAGAGAGGATGGTACGTGTATGGAATGAGCTGCCAGAGGAAGTAGTGGAGGCTGGTACAATTGCAACATTTAAAAGGCATCTGGATGGGTATATGAATAGGAAGGGTTTAGAGGGATATGGGTCAGGTGCTGGCAGGTGGGACTAGATTGGGTTGGGATGTCTGTTCGGCATGGACAGGTTGGACTGAAGGGTCTGTTTCAATGTTGTACATCTCTATGACTCTATGATTCTATAAATGACTTCAGTTGATTTTCTAGTGGAGACTATATAAAATGCGGCATCAGACTGTAAAATTTAGAATTTTAAACAGTAAATATCAGTTAAAAATTAAGCATGACCAAAATCAGATTCTTGCAATGAGATTACGAGTCATTACTCACTCAGCTGTTAGAATACAGTTGGTATTACAAGACAGTTTTATGTGGAGGTATTCATCTTTTGAGGTATTATGCAGTTCATCTAAAACAAACAATGCTTTTATTTAGTGTGATGTAATACACTTGACTATGCATTCTATACTAGTGTTTTATTAGCTACAACATAATTATGTAGACACCAGTGCATATCTTGCTATAAGTAAATTAAAATGACTGACTCCCTCAGTAATTTCAGGACTCATTAAAGACAACCCAATGAATAAGGCAATTATTAATTTTAATTGAAAGATAACATTAATTAACCTCACAGCATCCATGTTCACTTTGTTTTTGTCATATGTTCAAGTATGTTTGCATTTGTTCATATCTGATGTTTTGATGTGCAGTTATGAGTGAATTTGCAGACATATTTCACAAGGATTATACTGTTACAGTATTAAGAAATATCAGAATTCACAATTAACATATAACATTTAATGAAATCAAGATGAAGTCAGCACATACTTAATTGGTACAAGGTAAACAATCAATACAGGGAAAAGGCTATTGCTATGATTCTTATTTCTATGTAAAACTCTATTCTATACTAACAGGGTAAAAAAAAATCAAAGACAGTAGGAAATAATGCAAACAAATAACTATGATGACTAAAAGGGGCCATGAAATGTCTTTGGCAAACAGAATTAAGGAAATTCCCATGACATTTTATACTTATACAACAAGAAGGTAGCTTGGAAAAGAGTAGATCCAGTCATTGAGCCAAAGTGGGTGAGGTTCTTCACGAATATTTTGCATTGGTATTACAAAGGAACAGGACATGTTGGATGGTGAGTCTGTGGAGGGGTATGTTGATATTCTAGGGCATGTTGATATGCTGGGGCATATCAGTATGAAAAATGAGGAGGTGTTGGGTGCTTTAAAAAGCATTAAGTAAACAAGCCTCTAGGTTCTGTAAGAATCTATCCCAGAAATGTTGACGGAGACAGGTGAAGAAATTGCTGGGGCCTTGCACAAAATCTTTGTCTCCTCTTTACTTACAGAAGAGGTCTCATAGGGCTGGAGAATAGCCAATGTTGTCCCTTTGTTTAAGAAGGGCAATAGGGATAATTAGGAAATTACAGGCTAGTGAGCCTTACATCAGTTGTAGGGAATTTATTGGAGAAGCTTCTTAGGGATAGGATTTATTCACATTTGGAAAAATATGGACTTATTTGCAATAGCCAACATGGCTTTGTGCAGAGAAGGTTGTGTCTCACAAACGTGACTGGGTTTTTTGAGGAGGTGACAAAGATGGCAGATGAGGGCAGATTGGTAGTTGTTGCCTATTTGGATTTATACAAGGTCTTTCACAAGGTCCCTCTTGGCAGGTGAAGTCACATGGGATCCGCGATGAGCTGGTAAGATGGATACAGAGCTAACTTAATCATAGAAGACTGGGTAGCAGTGGAAAAGTGTGTTTTAGGTTGGAGATCTGTGACCAGTGGTGTTCTATAGGGATCAGTGGTGGGACTCCTGTTGATTGTCAATAATACAAATTATTTGGAGGAGAACATAGGTGACTTAATAGTAAGTTTGCAGATGACACAAAGACTGGGGAAGCTGTGGAAAGTGAGGAGGATTGCCAGAGGATACATGCAAGCTGAAGACTTGGGCAGGGAAATTCCAGGTGGAATTTAATTTGAACAAATGCAAGGTGATGCATTTTGGGAGATCTCATGCAGAAAAAAAGTATACAGTAAATAGTAGAACCCTTAGTTGCATCAACAAACAGAGGGTTCTGGTGTACAGGTCCATACTTCCCTGAAAGTGGCAATGCAAGTGGATACAGTGGTCAAAAATACAAATGCCTATCTTGCCTTCATCGATTGGGCTTACAGTATAGAAACTGATAAATCATGTTGCAGCTTTATTGAACTTTAATTGGGCCACATTTGGAATATTGTGCACAGTTCTGATCACCACACCACCAGGAGGATGTTGAGGCTTTGGAGAGGGTTAAGAAATATTTTTCCAGGGTGTTGCCTGGCTTGGAGGGTATTAGCTATAAAGCAAGATTGGGCACATTTAGTTTGTTTTCACTTGAACATTAAAGGATGAGAGGTGACCTGAAATAAGTTTACAAATTATGAGAGGCATGGGTAGAATAGATACTCACAGTCTTTTTCCCAGGGTAGAAATGTCGATTACTAGGGGAGAGTAGTAAGGGCATGGAATGTTTTGCCTGCAACGATAGTAGATTCGCCAAGTTTAAGTGCATTTAAGTCATCATTGGACAGGCATATGGACGTACATGGAATAGTATAGGTGGGATGGGCTTCAGATTAGTATGACAGGTGGCGCAACATCAAGGGCCGAAGGGCCTGTACTGCGCTGTAATGTTCTATGTTCTATGACACAGGTTTAAATTAAAAAGGGTAAGTTTAAAACAGATGTGAGAGACATTTATTTTATTCAGAGGTTGGTAAGTGCCTGGAAGATGACAGATGATTTTGATGGAGGACATTACAATACTAGCATGTAAGAGCCATCTTTACAGACATGTGAATAGGCAGGGAATAGCAGGATATGGACAATGTAGAGGCAAAAAGATTTTAGTTTAGAAAGGTGTCATGTTTTGGCACAGTGTTATTGGGCTAAAGGTCCTGTTCATATGCTGTACAGTTCTTTGCTCCTTCTCTTTATTCTTTGCTCTTAACACACTTATGACTACCATATTTCTGTATTACATATTAACCGACTGTCACCTTGTGCTGTGATTTAGATGTTATTGAATTTCTAGATGTAACATCAATGCTTTCCCAGTGAACACAATTGATAAATATGAGCATAAATGTTCCTATATTTTATTATTATTGTGAAAATCTCCAAGCATAAGTCATAGACTCAGAGTCAAAGAGTCATAGAGCTACACAACATGAAAGCAGGCCCTTGGATCTAACTTGTCCATGCTGATCAGATATCTTAAACTGATCTAGTCCCATTTGCCAGTATTTGGCCCTTATTCCTATAAACCCATCCTATTCATACACCCATCCAGATGTCTTCTAAATGTTGTAATTGTACCCAACTTCACCACCTCCATACATACACCTTCCTCTCTGTGAAAAGGTTACCACTGAAGCCTCTTTTAAATCTTTGCCCCTCTCACCTTAACCTTATGCCCATCTAGTTTTGGACTCCCCTACCTTGGGGAAAAGACCTTGTCTATTCAGTGTATCCATTCTCCTTCTTCTTGAGGTTCTTTCTCTCTGTGACAAAGCAGAACTGAATAGTTGAAATTATGATGTGTTAATGTACTGAATTTAGAAATCCTTGGAAATTGAAATCTTTGCCTCAAAATTTAGCATATTAATACATTAATCTGTCAATGATCATATGGAAAAATATCAAAGAATCAAACTTTAATTTTTAACAACATTTTTAATGTTTTCAAAATCTTGGTGTTGTTGTGATTATATCCAGCAGACAGTTCAGGTGTCACATTCATCAGGGCTAACGGGGAGTCTACCTTGATTTTGCTAATAATTGTTTTAGACGTTGTTCCTTCCATAGGAGACTGAGAGACACTGGCTTCCACCTATCATTTACATCTATCCATTTATACATCATTACCAATTCAATGCTTCATTCAAACACATTTAATTGAATTTAATTGAGATTTCCAAACTTATCTCATTTAATGGCAAACCCTGAGCACTCTACACTCAGAATTAATGAGAAGACTCAATTCAGGGTGAGCACAGAGGCATAGGGGCAAGATAAAAAACATTCTGGCTTGCCAATTTCCCACATCATCCCACGTCCAGGCCATTTGCACAGAGGCAGGATGGAGCAATAGGATTGCCCAATCCACAACCACTGGTTAACCAGCTCAGTCAGTTAATGGCTTGTTCTCAGAGGCTGATTGGAATTTTATAGCTGTCCCTGGATCTCTGGAGGAGTTGGGGAACAGCTCAGAAAACAAATAAATGGAACTAAAGACCGACAAGTCCTTGGACCTGAAACATATAGTTTCAAAAAGGATGTCTGCAGAGATAGCAGATGCATTGCTTGTAATCGACCAAAGTCCCATACATTCTGGAAATGACCCAGCAGATTGGTAAACTGTAAGGGTAGCATTCCTGTTCATCAAGGAGGGACAGACAAGTGAGAAACTATGGGCCAGTTAGCCTTACATTTGTTGTCAGAAAAATACTGGATTCCATTATCATGGAGTTGAAAGCAGGATGCTTAAAAGTCATAATAAAGTTAGGCAGAGTCAATGGAGTATTATGAAAAATAAATAGTGATTAACAAATCTATGAGAGTTCCTTGAGGCTGTAATAAGTAGGGAAGATAAAGGGGATCAGAAAATGTAATGTGTTTTGATTTCCAAAAGGTATTTAATAAAGGGCTGTGACATTGAATTATTTTTCAATGGGTATTGGGTTGGCTTGATTAAGCAAATAAGGAATTAAATTATATTTTGTTTAATTATGAAACATTTTCTGCAGATGACCCAGGTCAAAAATGAGGTCATGAGTTTATGGCTTTATTACTTTTAAATGGCTCAGATGCATGTAAACCAAGCTAATACAAGTGAGAAAGCTTAGAGTTAAAATACATTTAATCAAGGGCACAGCTGTGTTTTAAAATGGTTTAGTTTTGAACTTTAATGTTTGCTTATATATACATTGTATGAGTGTATGCGTGCATATATATCTGTATTGCATATTACTTTGAAATTAGATTACTTACAGTGTGGAAACAGGCCCTCCGGCCCAACAAGTCCACACCGACCCGCCGAAGCGCAACACACCCATACCCCTAACCTAACACTATGGGCAATTTAGCATGGCCAATTCACCTAACCCATACATCTTTGGACTGTGGGAGGAAACCCATGCAGACACGGGGAGAATGTGCAAACTCCACACAGTCAGTCGCCTGAGTCGGGAATTGAACCCAGGTCTCAGGCGCTGTGAGGCAGCAGTGTTAACCACTGTGCCACCATGCTACCCACCTAGAAATTCATTTCTGTGGTGAGTTTGATCTTTTTAAACATATAAACTGAGAGGTGACACTACATATCCCTATCTAGACACATAAATGGTCTCATTCATGCCAACTTATCTTGGTAAAGATCTATGAGGGACAAAGAGTTACAACAGGATCAATTTACAATTTGCGCATCTAAAAATGAATCAGGAGACTGTAGGGAATGATAGCATTAAAATAACCATTACTTTGAAAAAGACAATCAAGAATTAGGCATGTATTGTTTAGCTAATCCAGGATTGTCATTGAATCACTACAGTGTGGAAACAGGCCCTTCACTCCAACAAGTCCACATTGACCCTCGGAAGAGAAACCCAACCGAATCCATTCCCCTACATTTAACCCCTGAGTAATGCTCCCAACCTACACATTCCTGAACACTACAGACAATTTTGCATGGCCAATCCACCTTATCTGCACATCTTTAGATTGTGGGAGGAAATCAGAGCACCCAGAGGAAACCCACACAGACACAGGGAGAATATGCAAACTCCACAGAGACAGTCGCCCGAGGCTGGAATTGAACTCAGGTCAATGGCACTGTGAGGCAGCAGTGCAAATCACTGAGTCACCCTGACTGTGAATTGTTCATGCACTGTCTATACATTAATAAGCCAGTTAGATTTCAGGGTTCAGCACGTCTCTGATCATGCAAAAGGCGTAATGGCTTCCAACAGCTCATAAGTCATTGTTCTTGGGAGTTCAGTGAATAAGAAAGGAAAACTGAAGGCAGAAGGGAATTTTGGTCAACAGAACAGGAGACCTGTGCCCAGTCAACCAATTGTGTAAACTGGCATCCCAAAGCAGATTGATTGAAAACCACTGCATTTATTAAGTATTATCTTTTTATGCTTATGATAATAAACATAATAAATTCTGTAAAACTTCTGAAAACATATTTATACCTGGAATGGGTTTCGCAACTAATCAGCTTTAGTAAACTTTCAGACTTGCTGTCTCAAACTCAGTCTATAATTATATTTGATGTGGATTTTACAATTAAAATGAACCTCAAAATTTCACAGTGCCCCAGTAAGTGTTGCTGCACAAAGAGCTCATACTATCCATTAACATGGATAGAGGTCGAGGCAACTGACAGGAAACAGATCTAGCATAAATGGTTCATTTTCAGATTGGCAAACAGTAACAAGTGGACTGCCACAGAGGACAGTGTTGTGGCTCAACTATTTAAAATCTATATTAATAATTTAGATTAATGGATCGTTGTAATATAGCCAAATTTGCAAATGACAGATGAGGATAACAGATTGCAGATTAAGATAAAAAGAGTCTGCTAAGGGATACAGAAAGGTTAAGTGAGTAAGCAAAAGTTTGACAGATGTGGTGTTGTCTACTTTGGGAAGAATAGACAAGTAGAATATTATTTAACACAGAGAAACTGGAGAATGCTGCAATGCGTGTCCTTGTACATGAATTTAAAATGCTAGCACACAGGACAGTAAGTAATTAAGAATGCAAATGAACGTTGACCATCATAGTAAGGGGTATGGAGAGTTTTGTTATAACTGTGCAGGGCAGAGGTGAGACTACGACTGGAGTACAGTGTATAGTTTTGGGAGACTTACTAAAAGAGAGATGTACTTGGAATTGGAAGTCAAGTTCCAAAAAGATGCATTAGCGCAGTTCTTGGGATGAAGGGGTTATTTGATAAGGAAATGTTGAGCACGCTTAGCCTAAACTCATTGAAATTTAGAAGAATGAAAATTGATGGCATTTAAACATAAGATTCAGTGGAGATTTGACAGGGAAAAGACTATGAGGATTTCTAGGGGGGGGGGGTGGTATCTAGAATTATGTATACAATTTCAAAATAAGGAGTCTCCCATTTGAGACAGACATATGGAAGTATTTCTTTGCTCAGAGAGTTGTTAGTTTTTGGAATTATCTTCTCTTCAGAGAAATGGAGGCTGGGCTGTTGAATACATTTAAAGCTGATTTAGAGAGATTTTTGATTTACAAGTGTATCAAGCGTTGTTAGTGGCAGGCAGGGAAACAGGTTTAAGGACACAGTTAAATTAGTGGTGATATTATTCAGTGGTAGAGTAGGTTTGATGGATGGGCCAAATACCTCAGTATTGCACAATGAGACACCTTGTGGTGATCTCCCAGCAGCAAATTAGAATGCTAATGTTCCAGGCAGACTTTCAGGCTCTTCCTGCCAGACAAGCTTCAGTTGAAATTTCAGAAATTCCTGTGGAGGGGCTCCCCTTCCACAATGGTGACAGCCTGCTGCTTTATCCATGCTGCAAACTTTCCTGTCGGCTCTCCAGCTTCGAGTGCCCTTCCACCTGCCATCTTTAATTAGTTGGTGAGCCCACTGTCCAGCCCCTAATCAGCCAATTTGGGGAAAGTCACTGCCCTGTGATCATTTTCTCCAAAGTACAAGCTTCTGATCTGCCTTGGCACTGGGGCCCTGAAGTCTGTGGGGAACATTATGCCCATGTGTCATGTTAAGATCTTGTGATAAGATACTGTAACAAAATAAAACTTTAAAGGAACCCAGCTAAACAAGTGAAGGCAATATTTTGGGGGAAATGATGCTGTTCAATACCCTGAATTCCAAAGTTAGGGAAGGTCTCAAACCCACCAGAGGACACTGTATGCTTCCCTTCATGGGATTTTCAGGCACTGATGTAGTTATGAATCAGGCTCATTGTGGTTTCAGTAAGTCGGAAGAAACAGATATCAAATCCATGTTCTGATGAAAGGGCATCATCTTGATACTCTAATGCTATTTCAATCTCTCCAGACGCTGTCCAACCTTCTAATTATTTCCAGTGTTTTCTGCTTATGTTTATAGTAGATTCAGCTGGAATCTTACAGATTGTTTACTGTGTGCTGGCTTAACATATTCAGCCATCTTTATTTTGTACAGCAGTTGTCACATCTGAAAACTCCTCTTTTATGTTAGTAAACTTACCTGAATAGAGAGGAAGCAGTATTTGAACAAAGACAAAGAGAGTTACATTATAAATGGTGAATGAAACCTTCTCAAAAATATGTTTTAAGAATGTTGCTAAAGTCACTTAGAGATGAGTTTGGAGCAGGTCTTAGTCACCAGAATAATCCTGAACGTTACAGTCTGTGTGGACAGTGCGCTAGAGTGTGGAGTGCTTATTGGACACAAATTCAGGAAATTCATGGAGCTCCAAAGTTAAAATGATAATGAATAACCTTTGCAGCTAGGTTCTGGTGTCTCCCGGATGAAGGGTAGCAAACAATTCAAATGGCTTCACAGAAACCGAAAGGAAGCGCATTGCAAATTGCATCAATAACAGCTGTACTAGATTGTCTGAGCAAAGAGCGTTAGTGTGGAAATGGAAACCTCTCAATGGAGTTTTATTCTTTGTAAGGATATTGCTGGGATAAAAGGAATAGTGTGAATTTGAAGCTTTTTCTGATGTCTGTAACAAAATCTTTTATCTTGTCACACGGTCTCACAGTCCATGTTTTTTCTGTTTAATAGAGGTTTTATTCGTTGTCTTAAAAGTATACTGGCCGCCTCTTCTGAACGTGTTCTGAATGTGCAATTCAGAGTTAAAAACTACTGACAAGGAACTAACAAGCCACATTTTACTTTGGAATCTGACTTGCCAGTAATAACATCAGCTCGGATAAAAACAACACACTGACTGAGATTCTGGAAGAGGCAGGTTTAGTTAAAGCATTCCTAAATGGCTATTTAGAAAGGAACAACACACAGGGTTATGGAGAGAGGGAAGGAAAAAAGCACTGACTGACAGAATCATTTGGGAGAGCTGAGACAGATACGAATATCTGAATTACCTTCTTCTGTGGTATAAAGATTCTGGGATAGCTCAATTTGGAGTCAAAACGAATGCTGAGGTCATAAAAGTTCAGTTTGCCATAAAACAGTGCCCAGGGTTTAGGAGGGACAGGAGATAAAATAACTGCCATGGTTGTAGATAGTTTGGCATCAGCTGAAAATAATAATTGTGATTCATTAGCTTTTCGGGTCTGCCAATATTTACAGTATGTGGACAGAACACTGGTCAATGTTTTGCTAGGCCTGGTTATTTGGCAGGCAGAAGTCTTACCACTTATTGCTCCATTATCTGCTCTAAATACAATGATTCTGATGAAGATAATAAAGAAATATTGTGCCAGGAAGCTTTCTATTCAAACCCCATTCCCAAAAAGGGCTACTTAAATTTTCCAAATATGCAAGGCTTGTTCAAGTGACAGATTTTCCTCCTTTCCCAGCCCAATCCCAACTGTTAGGATCAATGTCTATATCAAGAAGGCATTTGAAATCGACTGGCTCTCGTGGTTGATGTGCTTTGTAGTTTTCTATGTTAGTTTGCATAATATATATTACAGAGAGTTGGATCCTGGTTGTGACACATATCATGAAGTTTATTAACAATGCCTCAGTACCTCCATGGCACAAAGAGAGAAGGGGAAAGAGAAGGAGAGCAAGACAGAGAGAGCCACGGAGAGAGAGTGAAGTACAGGCAGGTACCTTTGTTCCAGAGCATCAAATATGGTGACATGTTACTGTATTAAAGGAACAGTGCCTGTACGGCCTGCAATCTATGCTATAGTACTACAGGGATGAGGTAGTAGGCATGATTACAGAGCTCGACCAGGTGCTAGTGGTCTCCAGTTTTGTCCCACTTCATCTTAATAAGGCTTATTTAAAGAGGTGTTGTTGCAGTCTGCACTTTAGTTAATTTCTATACAATGTCTATAAGCAGCTGTCTCAGCACAGTCCTACCATTGTGCATAGCATCTAACTAATTACAAATGCACATTGTCTGGGCGTTTGTCATGAAGACTTAATTAACTCCATCCCAGAAAATTAGTGTAGGGTCACAATGGGATGAAGCAGGTAATTTAAAGTCCTATTATGTTTCATTTTTGTTGGGAACCCTGACATTCAGGAAAATTCAGGCCCTTGTAATAAAAATGTTCCAAACCTAACATCACTCTGGAATTCCCCATTACACACAAATATTTATAGATTTGATTTAACAAGTATACACCGACCATAAGACAAGAGGAGAGCAGATGCCTCTGTCAAATGAGTTCCATTTATCTTGGCATGTGGCTATCTTCCAATGAAAGGACAATAGAAAGAAATTTAGGAATGTGATGAATTTAATTCATTAAGCATTCACATTGTTTTCACAAGATTAATGAATATGGTTAGACCTCTTTATGCCACTAGGATGAAAAGACTCTTCTTGACATGACGATGAGTAGATGACTATGATGCAGGTTCTATAAAATTAATCACCTGAATTTGAGACCATTTTTCCCCAGAAAATCTTATGATAAAATAGTACAATGGTTAATATGACAGCTTAAGAAAAGAACTTGCATCCATATAACAGCATATCACAAATTTAGATTCTCCCAAAGTGCAGAGAACCAATTTTGTGACTAATGCACTTAAATGGCAATTAGAATTGGGATTTGAACTTACATTCTTATGAGTTAAACAGGAGAGTTTTACAGCTGACATTTTAAAAACCCAACGAAACAGACAACTACAGTTTGTAGCAATTGTCTGAGTAAGCAGATAACTCAAGAAGATTAGTTCATTGAATTTTATACAGAATGGATGCCCATAAAAGAAGATCCTTAGCCCTGACAACTCATCCCTATTGACACATGGTTTTTTTTTTATTGCTAGTTTACAGTGCTTAAAAGTTATGGAGCTAAAAGCTTATAAAATTTAAATTGCCACATTTGTGAATTTTTAGATTAATATAAATTAATATCATGTAAACTCTATTTGTGTCCTCTGTGGGTCTATACTAAGCAAGTAAGTAGTGAATGCTGAGTTAAAACGTGGACTCACTTGCCATTAGCTAGATCTGACTCCACGCTTGATAGGAAGCTTTCTTGTATTACCACTAATCAAATGCCGTGTACTATATCAAAAGAGCTCACAATTTTCATTCTATCCATCCATTTCTAAATTTTGTATTAGAAATGGAAGTCAAGTGTGCGTATATATCATTCTAGTTACAAATCACCCTTTGCTACAGCTACAGAACAATATTAAAATTGCTGATCATTTCTGAGCTGCAGCCTGAAACTGAAAAGCACGTGACAACTTGCAGTTTTCCCTGATCAAACAATAATTGATGTCTACTGGCCTGTACATGTGTATATCTAATAACCTTCAGATTTTGTGGCCTTAGCAGAATAACATCTTGTGCACCATATTATGTAATAGTCCTGTTTTCATACCATTATACTTAACCATGAGCAGCATTCCTTGAAAAGTGTTACTATTTTTTAGCAAAGACAAGAGGGGTGGGTTGGGGTGGAATTTTAACCTAGCAAAGTACAAAGAGCTAATGGAGTCTGGGGTTGGGAATAGTAGAGAGGAGGTTTGGTAGCCCATAAAGGAACCTGGAAGTAAGTGTAATTCTGTTAGGCCCCAGAGGTGACACCCTGCTAATGTTACGAAGAAAATTGCCCCAGATTCTGATTGGCATTCATGACAAAGTGTACACACTGGGCTACTCTGGCAAACACAGCATCCATGACCTGTGTGATGCATTTGTGGGGAGTCCGCTGCAAAATCCTGCACATGTCTCCAGCAGAGCCTGACACAAAGAAGTGGTCCTTTTGATAGGCACGCATAAAGTGTAATCGATAGAGAGTCTTCTTTCAGCGCATTGCATACATTTGGCACCAGCTGGTGTGAGATCCTGAAACTCCTGTGACATTGGTATTAGTCATATTTAAGAAACTGATCCTTGGCCTGTGCAGTGAACATTGCTGATCTTGCCTCCAACAAACTACACTTCTGTGAATATCTACTTTTTCATATGGAGCACCAGGCCTTGCTGGTGGTTCTCTCTCTGCTGCTATAACAACTCCGACAGTGTGTGGTTTTACTGTTGCTGCTAGTGATCTCGGTCCTGATCTTGAGTAAAAACTAAAACAGCACAAATAGGTATTGATCAGATACAATCATATCCAAGGCAGGTTCCCCTGTTTACTATTGGAGCAGAAGGGATATTCAGAATGATTAAGCTCCTAGGAGAGGAGCTGGCTCCCTTTAGTAATTCACCTGCCCCCTCAGTTGTGTGCAGCAAGGTGAATCAAAGAGAATCCCTTCCCCATGGGATCTTTCTCCTCGACCCAAATGAACCTATGGTTTAAGAAACAGCCAATTTAGCCAGGCTTTCTTGAATTAATAAAAAGTTAATTTTTTAAATTAAACATGAGAAGAATTATTTGAAAATTATGGTCACTACAATGGAAGCTACTGCCAGCATTGATGTTTGTAGTTGAACAGCTAATTTCACAATCCTTAGCTTTGCAGCTTCATTGTGGTTCTGTAGTGCTGATGTCTTTCCACTATATCTGAATTCCAGCATTCAGGGTGGCAGAGTATTTTTTTTGTCCTGTTTATTCTTTTAATTGGTCTTCTGCAACTTGAGAGACCATCTTTACCTGCAACACAGAGGTGACGAGTGGATAATTAATTGATTCTAAGTTTCATGGCTTGAATCCAGGCTAACATGGAACATAGAATCCCTACAGTGTGGAAGCAGGCCATTTGGCCCATCCAGTCCACACTGACCTCCAAACAGCATTCCATCTCAGTCTCTGTAACCCTGTATTCCTAATGGCAACCCACTTAACCTGCACATCCCTGGACAGCATGAGCAATTTTAGCATGGCCACCCACCTAAGCTGCACATCTTCGGACTGAGAGGAAGCTGGAGATCCCAGAGGAAATCCACGCAGTCACCTGAGGGTGGAATCAAATCCAGGTCCCTGGTACGTTGAGGCAGCAGTGCTAACCACTGAGCCACTGTGCTGCCCCATGGTGGTTCAGTGCTGGTACACAAGAAAACGTTCAGCCCCATTTGCATGTTCTAGTAGAATTGAAACTGGTTTATAACCTCCGAAAGGGAAAACAAAAGGTGTGTCTGCAGTTTTGGACATAATAGTCGAGCAACGGCTTACAAGTAGCGGGGGGTGGGGGTCAGCCCCCCCTTCCCCCACCTCCTCCCCCCACCCGCTACTTTTGTAGTCAAAAGAGGTCAGTGTCCAGTCTATTTTGCTTTGCCTTTCTCCCCTGCCTTTGAAAGACTATTGTTGAAGTTCCTTTTACATCTGTCGGTGTGATATTGTGTGAATCTCCCTCTCCAGACAGCCAATTAATTTACATCTAGAACCATTTTTGGTTGTATCAGTCCTCTTTGAAAAAGTATTTTGGGGTCTGACCCATGGTTATTACAAGTGCAATCCAGACATAAAAGTCTCCCAAGTAATTAATATCACTTGGCAGACATCACTTACAAGGTAGAGAAAAGAAGCTCTCCGAACAAGTACTATGTGTAAACTCCTTTTACGTAATTATACAAGTGTGCAGGTGTGAGATGTCAGTGCTTATGAGATGTTTAGGCTGTCACTTCTTCATCCTCCTCAATTGCTGCCATTCTCTTGCTTTGACTCCTGAGTTTCAGGAAGCCAATGAAACATCCACATCCACACTAGAAATTGAAATTCTTTATTAAAAGAACTGCTAATGAGCTCTTAACATATTTAAATTGGCAACCTGCCTCTGACAAGGATTCATTTTTGCATACAACTTAATGTACTGCAGTTAAATGTTGAAGTTGGCAGGATGATACTGCCTTTCTGCTGCACTGTCAATTTCAGACCATTTAATCTGTTTCCAAACCTACTCACCACTGGAAGTTTAAGTCCCTCCTAAGGATACATTAAACTGTGGCTTTCACTGACCAATTTTAATGCTAGTGAACATTTGAAAATTTTAAAATATTGATGAAACTGGAAAATTAAATGGGTGGACAGATTTTGATTCAATGAAAATGGATTCAACCAATACTTCTTATCTAATAAAACCTACATGAAAAATTTTCATGTAGTGACTTGAGTTCCGAAGCAGAAACTATTACAGGAGTGAAATGCAGCATCCATTTGATGTGCACAGCAAAGTCTTACAAACAGCAATGGAATAAGTAACAAAATAATCCATCTTTATCTAGGAACAGAAATTGCTGGAGAAACTCAGCAGATATGCTGCCAGACACACTACGTTTCTCCAGAAAGATCTGTTTATTTTCAAATCTGCAATATCTGCAGTTCTTTATTTTGTTTTACTAATCAGTCTTTATACTTTAAATCCTGTTGTTGGTGAAGAGAAATCCTCTGGTCTTCTTTGAGAAGTGCCCTGGGTATTTTTCTTTTATGCACTTGAGTAAGCAAACAAGAGTTTTGCTTTAACATTTCATTTAAAAGACTCCAGCAATGCATAACCTGCCAAGTACTCACTGAAAGATAAGTCTAGATTATGTGCCTAAAATACAGTAAGTGGATCAATACTTTATATTCAGAATTAAAATGTCATATATTATTGATGCCTGATAAGGTTAGTCCTTGTTTTGTCATCCTTAAAATATGACTAAGGACTTATCACACATTATTTTGAGGACATTTAAGGTTTTGCTGGGGTAAGTGATGGAAATGGTATTGTAACAATTTAATGAAAGATGAAAACTTCTTCATATGAAATGAATAAACTGTTACATTATTGTTGTATATTAAAACGTGTTTGCATTATTCTAAATACACTTATAATATCAGACTTACGATGTATTTCATGCTGCTAATCATTTATACTTGCACTTCCTTTCTCATTCCCCATCAGTTACATAAATAACAAAGTATTTAAGAGCCTGAGGATGGATATGAACAGACATCTACTAAACTTAAAAAGGTATCCAATAATAGTTTTGCTTACTTCTTTGGCCTGGAAAATAAGTGTGTCAGAAATTTCTTTGAAAACTTAAACCCTGTACAGCTCATTGTTTCCAGTCAAGATCACTATCCAGGATTTCTGAACATCCAGACAAGCACATAACAACATGTTGAAAGATTGTGCATTAAAAAAAGGCATGAAATTTTGTTACTGCTTAACTTTAGAAGCTCAGTTTTAAGTTCCAAGCAGATTAAATAGTTATCGCTAAGGGTGCTGAAAGTATTATTTGAAGCAAGGTGACTACGAAAAGAGCTGTACACCCTCTCTGAATACCTGGTTTTAACAGGGATTATCGAACTGAGTTCAGTATAGGGCCAGAGGATCAAATACTGTACAGAAGATAATATGACTCCAAGAATTATCTCCGTATGGTACAACATTTTAATGCTATGGATGTAAGTTTGCTTGCTGAGCTGGAAGGTTTGTTTGCAAATGTTTCGTCACCATACCCGGTAACATCATCAGTGAGCCTCTGGTGAAACACTGGTATTAGTGATCCGCTTTCTATTTATGTGTGCAGGTTTCCTTGGGTCAGTGATGTCATTTCCTGTTCTTTTTCTCAGAGGGTGGTAAATGGGGTCCAAGTCAACGTGTTTGTTGGTAGAGTTCCAGTTGGAATGCCATGCTTCCAGTAATTCTCATGCATGTCTCTGGCTTGTCCTAGGATGGATGTGGTGCTGGAAGAGCACAGCAGTTCAGGCAGCATCCAACAAGCAGCAAAATCGACGTTTCGGGCAAATGCCCTTCATTACGAATAAATGCAGTGAGCCTGAAGCGTGGAGAGATAAGCTAGGGGAGGGTGAGGGTGGGGAGAGAGTAGCATTAGAGTAGAATGGGCGAGTGGGGGAGGAGATGAAGGTGATAGGTCAGGGAGGAGAGCTAAAATGCCATCCAGTATTCCCAATTCCGCCGCTTCCGCCGTATCTGCTCCCAGGAGGACCAGTTCCACCATAGAACACACCAGATGGCCTCCTTCTTTACAGACTGCAATTTCCCTTCCCACGTAGTTAAAGATGCACTCCAATGCATCTCGTCCACATCCCGCACCTCCGCCCTCAGACCCCACCCCTCCAACCGTAACAAAGACAGAACGCCCCTGGTGCTCACCTTCCACCCTACAAACCTTCGCATAAACCAAATCACCCGCCGTCATTTCTGCCACCTCCAAAAAGACTCCACCACCAGGGATATATTTCCCTCCCCACCCCTTTCCGCCTTCCGCAGAGACATTCCCTCCGTGACTACCTGGTCAGGTCCACGCCCCCCATGACCCACCCTCCCATCCTGGCACTTTCCCCTGCCACCGCAGGAATTGTAAAACCTGTGCCCACACTTCCTCCCTTACCTCTATCCAAGGCCCTAAAGGAGCCTTCCACATCCATCAAAGTTTTACCTGCACATCCACTAATATCATTTATTGTATCCATTGCTCCCGATGCGGTCTCCTCTACATTGGGGAGACTGGGCGCCTCCTAGCAGAGTGCTTTAGGGAACATCTACGAGACACCCGCACCAATCAACCACACTGTCCCGTGGCCCAACATTTCAACTCCCCCTCCCACTCTGCTGAGGACATGGAGGTCCTGGGCCTCCTTCACCGCCGCTCCCTCACCACCAGACGCCTGGAGGAAGAACACCTCATCTTCCGCCTCGGAACACTTCAACCCCAGGGCATCAATGTGGACTTCAACAGCTTCCTCATTTCTCCTTCCCCCACTTCACCCTAGTTTCAAACTTCCAGCTCAGCACTGTCCCCATGACATGTCCGGACTTGTCCGACCTGCCTATCTCCTTTTCCACCTATTCACTTCACCCTCTTCTTCCGGACCTATCACCTTCATCTCCTCCCCCACTCACCCATTCTTCTCTATGCTACTCTCTCCCCACCATCACCCTCCTCTAGCTTATCTCTCCATGTTTCAGGCTCACTGCCTTTATTTCTGATGAAGGGCTTTTGCCCGAAACGTCGATTTCGCTGCTCGTTGGATGCTGCCTGAACTGCTGTGCTCTTCCAGCACCACTGATCCAGAATCTGGTTTTCAGCATCTGCAGTCATTGTTTTTACCTAGGATGGATGTGTTGTCCCAGTTGAAGTGGTGTCATTCCTCATCTGTATGTAAGGATACTAGTGAGGGTGGGTCATGTCGTTTTGTGGCTAGTCGATGTTCATGTATCCTGGTGGCGTGTTTTATGCCTGTATGTCCATTTTGTCATTTCCAAACTACCTTGCAAGAACTGTAACAAACACTACATTGGACAACCTCACCACAGCAAATGACATCATCACAGGAACTGACATCACCACAAGAAATAACATCACCAACCCAAGGAAACCTAAACATATAAATAGAAAGCAGGTCACTAACACCAGTGCTTCACTGGAGACTCACAGATGATGTTACCTAGTATGGTGACAAAACATCTGAAAAAGAACCTTCCAGCTCAGCGAGCAAACTTACATCCAGAACCTCAACCTGAGTTACAACTCTTCTCATAACTCACTAACTTTATGTTACGTTGGTATCTTGGGTTTATTTACTTCATTGATAGTCTGTAAATATCAGAAGAAACTTCAGTTTTCTCTTCCTGGAAACCCTGTCTTCAGGAGAGTTTATGTTTATGGGTGAATTTAGAACCTGTTAAGGTGAAAGGTTTTAATGCTGAAATCAGAGGTTGCCTCTCTTTTGATATACAATACCAACATTGAATATTCCCCAATAGATATAAAACAGATCCTGATTCAGAGGACAGCTTGCTCTATTTGTGTCCTACAGCAAACTGATAAGTAGTCCTACTGCAGCACTTCATGTACATGACTGGCATTAGAGTGTTTACTGCAATTTTTGGCTTCATTAGCATAGAATCACTTCACATCCAAGTGAAAGTGGCAGTATAACTTGACTTTCAGTAGAAAACATGTTCAGTGTTGACTAGAAAGACTATTATTAAAATTGACAGTAGAAAATTATTACATTTTTGTTAGCTTTAGATGTAAGATGAACTATGGGGTTGGGGGGAGGGTCACATGGTCTGTTCTGCAGTCTGCCTAATAGAAAGCCTGGGTGGTTTGATTATTAAAGGCCAAAGGAAATTAGATTGCTGTAATGAAAAAGGGAGGGGTATTTATGCTTGGAGACAAAAGCAGCATACATTGAGTTTGCAATTGTTATAAATATCTACTTCATAGCTCATGTTTTAGAATCTAATTTTCAGTGCTAGGCATTAAAGTTTAAGACTGGAAAATGAGTTAAATGCAGTTCAAGCGCCTTGAAATCTGGTGCAATCAAAGGGGGTCATGTTGTTTTAAGAGGTTAACAGTGAGATAAGAAGGTAAGATAATTAAAATGCTTGGCTTTAATGATTGTTCAAACACTTAAAATAAATGGCAAGTTTAGAGAATTACCTATGCTTGTTTCACAAAGTCAGAATACAGGAGATGGAGCTATAAAAATAGCAGGTGACTTACTTAGCTGGAGACATGATATCTGTAGTATTGGTAGTTCAGAGGCAATTGTAGGGAAAGTAGCTTAAAAAAAGTTCAGGAAATGCAAAAGGGTTAAGTCAAAGACAGCCTAGAGCAGGTTACATTGTCATGGAGATAGATGGAGTTTAAGAAGTTTCTCTGATTTCAATTTAAGTGGAGATATGTTTGAGAAGTTAGTCATAATTTGGCACTCAGATAATACCGACACAGAATAACTGACTCCAGGCAACAAAGGCTGCTGTTACACTCCAGGCAATTCGGGTAGAAGTCCTTGGAAATCATTGATAGTTTAGCGCAACTGCAAGTGAGGTGAAGGAAGTGCAAAGCAACATTATCATACAGTTATGAAAGTTAGTGATTAAGGAAATGTAGCAGCAGCTTGATGAAACTAATTGATAAAAGTTGAAACTGTGTGGCTAATTAGGCATGTGGAGCAGGTTCAGGAGTCTTGGGGGTCTTGGAAGGAGAAGCTTTGACAACTTTCCAGGCTTGATCTTTGAAAGTGAAGATTTAGAATTCCTTTGTAAAAGAGACAGAATTTATTTGAGATTTTGTGATTCACACATTCAATAATATTTAGGTGAGGACTGTTCTGATTGAATTGATAATTTGAAATGCAGCCTGTGAGCTGTTCAGTTTGTTGGTTAATTCATAATTATCTCCTATTATTCCTAAATGTTGGAGTCTAAATTGTTTATATTGTGTGTATGCTTTAGAATTATCTTGCCTGTTGAGTATACCAATGAGTTAGTAATGTTTATTTTTTTTAATGTTTGGAAAATAGATTTTTTGTTTACATTTAAATTCAACACAGGAATCCTACCAGTTATTACTGTTGGTTTGTTAAAGCAGTTTACTTTTTAAATGATTATAGTTTACAAGCCAGATCGAAACAAATATCTGGATTGTCCTATATTCTCATGCTGGCCTTGTCTAGAATTATAACACAATAAGTGGGGTCTGACTTCAAGAGGTGACGGTACCAGTTGGAAACAGTTCATAGAGTAATAGAGCATGGAAATGGATCCTTCAGTCCAATTTGTCCACGCCAACCAGACATCCTAGATTAATCTAGTCCCATTTACTAGCACTTGGCCAAAATCCCTATAAACCCTTCCTATTCATGTACACATCCAGATGCCTATTAAATGTTTAATTGTACCAGCCTCCACAATTTTTTCTGATGGCTCATTTCACACACACACCACCCATTGTGTGAAACTGTTGCCTTTTAGGTCCCTTTTACATCTTTCCCCTCTCACCCTAAACTCATGTCCTGTAGTACTGGACTCCCCCAACCCAGGGAAAAGACCTTGTCTATTTACCCTATCCATGCTTCTCATGATTTCATAAACCTCTATGACGTCGCCCCTAAGCCTCTGATGCTCCAGGGAAAACAGCCTAGCCTGTTCAGCCTCTCCCCATAGCTCAAATCCTCCAAATCTGGCAACTTCCTTGTAAATCTTTTCTGAACCTTTTCAAGTTTCACAACATCCTTCCTACAGGAGGGAGACAAGAATTGCACGCAATATTCCAAAAGCAGCCTAACCAATGTCCTGTACAGCCACAACATGACCTTTCAACTCCTATACTCCATACTCTGACCAATAAAAGAAAGCATACCAAATGCCTATTTCACTATTCTATCTACCTGAGACTCTACTTTCAAGGAACTATGAACTTGCACTCCAAGGTCTCTGCATTTAGCAACACTCCCCAGGACCTTACTATTAAGTGGATAAGTCCTGCCCTGATTTGCCTTTCTGAAATGCAACTACTCACATTTATCTAAATTAAATTCCATCTGCCATTCCTCGGCCCATTGGCCCATCCGATCAAGATCCCATTGTTTGCTGCGGTAACTTTCTTCACTGTCCAATATATCTCCAATTTTGGTGTCATCTGCAAATTTACTAACTTTGCCTCTTATGTTCACATCCAAATCATTTATATAAATTACAAAAATGATCCTTGTGGCACACACTGGTCACAGGCCTCCAGTTTGTGCTGTAAAAGTTCAATTTACTTGTAAGATGAAAGGGAGTTGAGGTCAAAAATAGATAACTGGCATTTCTACCCAGGTACAAGGATGGTGTGTTTCCTCCACCCTGATGAGGATAGAGGAAAGTGAAAGCAATTTCAAAATCAGCTTTCAGGTGTTTTTACAAATCAAGGAATATGATATTCAGCAGAGAAAACAGGCTGCTCGAGAGATGATGTGATGAGAAGCTGGACAATATTGTATTAATAAAACCAAATGAATGAGAGAAAAGAATTTTCATCTGTTATGCCAGAATAAACAGGGAATTGTATCAGATCTGTCTATCATTCTACTTAAACCGAGAAGAAGATATACTTCGTTTATTAGATTAGATTACTTACAGTGTGGAAACAGGCCCTTCAGCCCAACAAGTCCACACCGACCCACCGAAGCGCGACCCACCCATACCCCTACATATACCCCCTACCTAACACTATGGGCAATTTAGCATGGCCAATTCACCTGACCCACACATCTTTGGACTGTGGGAGGAAACCGGAGCACTCAGAGGAAACCCACGCAGACACGGGGAGAATGTGCAAACTCCACACAGTCAGTCGCCTGAGGCGGGAATTGAACCCAGGTCCCTGGTGCTGTGAGGCAGCAGTGCTAACCACTGTGCCACCGTGTTTATATTCATCAATTCTCAATGACAACTTTCTGAGGATTGCCACTCACAACCAGATTGCAACACTGCTCCCATTCTTTAGCATTGTTTAGCACTGAGCTCTGGATTTCTAGCTGGGATTCCAGTGCTGGCTCCTTCAACAATGTGAAGCAGAACTGACATCATTGCAGTAGTGCAGGATTCTTGGAGTAGTCAAACCATGCCTCTTATCTCTGCAGTCAGTGTGCTGTGAAAGAGTTACAATGTATAGTAAATGTGAGCTAGGGAGATGGTTGGCTAAGGATTCCAGAAGGGTAGTGTGACAGTGAACTTGGTGCCAGGTCAATGATACAATACTCAGGATAGGTTTGGGGAGTGGGAGTTCTGTAGTAGCTGATGTTGCAAAGGTGTGGAATGTCAGGATCTGTAGTGGTCATAAGGGTCATTAAGCTAGTGGTGTGAGCAGTTAGGGTCAGCAGGCAAGAAACATATTGAGCCTGGTGGGCAAAGAGTTATCGGTGCAAATGGATGAGGGCATATTGTCTGGAAATGGCCCATTAAACTTCAATTCCCCAGGAAATTCCCATGGTGGAACACTGGATAGAAGAGCATGAGGAGAGCAAGAGAGGATGCTTGAAAAAGAGTGGACACTGGATAAAATAATGCAAGCGAGAACAAAAACCAGATAAAATAGTTTGAGAAGGGGAGAATGTGATGTAAAACAGCATAGCAGGGAGGGAGAGTGGACACCAGATAAAAATGTATGAGAGTGATCATCACACAAAATAACATGAGAAACTGGACACCAAATAAAACAGCTTGAGAGCCACAAATGACAACAGACAAATCAGTGAGAGGAAAGAGAACACTGTATAAAACAGCACTAAAAGAGAGAAAGATAGAAAGGACCCAGTTAAAATAGCATGTGAGAAAGAGAGCAAAGACAATGCAAAACAGCATTAAATGACGAAATTTAAAAGAGGACTCCAGATAAGACAGTCCAACAGGGAGAGGGGGACAGAGAGGATGCCATATTCTACAGTCCAACAGGGAGAGGGGGACAGGGATGATGCCAGATTCTACAGTGCGAAGAGAACAGAAAATAAAATTCACAGTGCCAGACAGGAAAATTGTGTGTTTGCTTGTTGGACTAATGATTTTGGGAACTGTAAATTTCTAAACTCAAAGTTAAGAAGGCACTGTGACCCAATGAGATGTTTCTAAGGGTATTGAATGAAACCAGAGTGGAAACTGCAGAGGCACTGGAATAATCTTTCACTTTCCCTTGGATTTCAGTGTTGCTGGAGCATTGGAAAATTACAAATATTACACCCTTCCTTAGAAAGAAGGTTGCAAACATAAGCCCTAAAATTACAAACCATTCTGTCTAACTTTGGTGGTGAGCAAATGTCAAGAAAACAGCTATTTGGGATAAGTCCATCATCGCATAGAAAGGTATGCACTGATTGGGAAGAGTCCACATAGATTTGTTAAGGACAGAAGTGAAGGGGTTTGCAAGGATTTGAGGTTCCAGGAATAAGTCACTTCCAGAATGAGAAGATTGGAGAAGCTGGGGTTGTTTGTTTTCCTTGGAGAGGCATAGGCTGAGGGAATATCTAAAAGAAGTTTTCAAAATTGAGGGTCTGGAGAAAGTTGGTAGAGAGAAATGGTTTCTATTCATAAAAGGATTGAGAACTGGAGGGCACGATTTTAAAATGTCTTGCAAAAGAAGCAAATGCCAAGCAACTAAAAACACTTTCACGTGTTGTGGTTTGGAAAGCATTGCTGGAAGGTTCAGTTAAGGCATTCAGGAGGGTATTGGATGATTACTTCAGTAGAAACAATGTCCAGGGTTGTGGGGAAAAGGCTAGAGATTGGCACCAAAGTAAAATGCTCAAAGTGCCAGTGCAGAAACAATGGGCCGAACGGCAGCCTTCTGCATCTCAACAATTCTATGATACTGAGTCAGCTGCATCTGGGAATCCGGGTTTGGGAGGTATAATTCCAATCTGCCCTGTTGCAACAACTATCTGGCCACTGGAATATCATTTTCATTTTAATGCACTCGTTTTCAGTAGTCGTTTAAACAGTAATTTATAAAGCATTGTCATTTTGCATTCAAAAGTATCGCTGTGTCATTTTCATTTATATTTTAAAACCTTCTTTACTGCAGCCGTTTATTTGCACGAGGTACTGCATCTAAAATAGGCTCTCTGTGGGGAAATGGCCGTTCGTCATTAGTTCTCTGCTTTCAATAGTAACAAATTCCCGATAAAAGTAAACATTTTTCTAAGGGTAGCGGTTCCCAGTTGCATTGTAAGGATAACATTTAAGAACCGGAACATCTCCACTCGTTCATATCAAAGTTTGTTGAGATGCTCAGTTTCAGGGCGCCAGAAATCAGTTTTCGAAGCCAGATTTAAATTCGGTCACTCAGCCGGTTTTGTTTTGGGGGTTGGGGGTGTGTGGTGAGGTGAAATTTTTAATAAAGGGCAAATCTTTGCTTGAGCTAATCACAGACATCTCTGCACCTTGCACACTCCTATACTTACAGCTTCCTTCTGGAGAGTTCTTATAATGCAATGGTAGTGTCCCGCCCTCAAGGCCAGAGGGTCTTGCTCTGGAGGTCAGAACCTGTCTAAACAGGTCGATTAAAAATAGCCACATATTCGTTTCGGTGACTGACTTCAAACTTTGATCATACGGTCCACGGAATACAGTAATGGCTCATGAAAGCCAGGACTACGGATCTGAATACTTATTACGGATCTCGAGTGCAAATAGTCGTGATAAATAATAAATAGTCCAGAGCAGCAGTTCCCAGGCTTATCTCCAACGTGAACGTGTTTCCATAAAGAATAGTGCCCATAATCAAACCTCCCACAGCAAACAGTACATACTGATTAAGGAGATGAGGTATGTTCGTATGATTAGATCAGAAAATGAGTTCACGTTTCTGATCCATCATCTAACTTCAAACCCCCTCTCTCTGCCAGTCCTGCTGAATTTTCTCCGTATTCCCTACGTCTTAAATAAAATATTTCCAGCATCCGCGGTATTTTGTGATTGTGAGTGGAAAGTTAGATCAAGTAAGGGTGGGTGGGAGGAGTATAAATATTGACTGATGGGCCGAATAAGCTGTTTCGGTGCTGCAGATATGATTGGAGTTGCTGACTTGTGTGTGCACTTCCAAAGAAAAGACATCAGCAATACTCTGGAAAAGGAAGTTAAATGCAGACAATAAAGAGAGAGACGTATTGCAAAATGTACTGTAGATGAGGAGACGGGGGAGCGAGTATACACTCGCTTGCAGGATGGATGCCTGTGCTGTATAACTTGAACAGCCTGCAATCGAGCGGGTTACTTTCAGCGGCAGCAGAACGTCACGTTGCACGTGGTCGGCCCCAGCGGTAGGAGCTGTCCGTGGTGCTGACGGCAGCCGGGAATCGCGGCACTCCTCACACCCACAACTATAAACCCCGTCAAGGGTCGGGCCAGCTCCCCCACTTGTGCTCCGGCAAGTCCGACACAGAGCAGCGACTTCCCCCTCCCTGTCGCGGAGACTCGGAAAGTAGTTGGTTGAGAGAGGACAGACAGAGAGAGAGAGAGAGAGATACCCTTTTCGATGTGAGCTGGCAACCTCTGGAATGAATAAGAAGGGTTTCTCCCCGTTTCGGTTAAAAATGAGCAGGCTGTGTTTACTTCTAGCTTGTCTGATGACAGTCTACGGTCAAGGTAAGACTTTGGCGGTAGGGTTAGCTGCTAAAGAAATATTGTATTTAAAGTCAGTCCGGACTGGCTTCGGCTCAATGGGATTCACGTGTTCGGCAGTATTTTCTCCCTGACCCCCCCTCTTTAAACGCGTCTGGTGTGTTATTCGATTTTGGTTGCACATGTCGGTGTAACGCAGTTAAAAGTCCGTATGGCGGTATCATTTGACTGGAGGTTAATTAGTGAGCCCCGGAGGCGCTTACATTGTGCAGGGAGCATCGGCGGAAGGGTTAATCGTAACGTTGTGTTGAAAATTGAACACTGAATGCGTGCAGTAAACTCCGTATTTCTTTCTGGGTTTAATTGTTCAGCTTTTGTTACAATTGTCGCGCGGTCTGTTTTAAAATGCTTGACGGTGGACGTAATTGTTGTGTAAGTAACGAGTGAGGCAAATAATCCACAAACAAGTTCTGAAGAATTTCCAATCCAGCATTTCTAAGCCCAATGCTTATCCCCTTTCATCAATCTGATTTAAGTAAAAACAATGACTGAAGATGCTGGAAACCAGATTGTGGATTAGTGGTGCTGGAAAAGCATCCGGGGAGCATGCTGCCTGAACTGCTGTGCTCTTCCAGCACCACTAATCCAGAATCAATCTGATTAAGCTAACTGACATCAGACATTAGGGCCACTGATGAATTGTTAATTAGTGTGTGAATTAATCTTCACTTGTCACGTACTGTCAGGGTTACTGATAATTTGTGGTCGGTACAACATTTAACACTCGTACTGAGTTCAAGTTTTATTTTTCCGGCGACGAGGAATTTTGTGTAGCTACCACCAAAATTCACAGTAACCCCTTTAAAATCGTGAGAAACATCGACAAAAATCAAGTAAATGTGGAACAATTTAGTTTGCCGTGACGCTCAAAGTAAAAGTGGAGCTCAGACAGTACGCCCTCGCCTTCAAGTCAACCAATGTTCGTAAAATAATGGACGTTAGTTTAACATGCGTTGTATTTTGAGATACAGACACCAGTGTGCCTGTCATCGACGTGGTTCGCTCTCGTCGGCAGATTGTGCTCCAACTTCATGGCTGGTAGTGCGCCCTCCTCTGTGTAAATCAGCTTATCCATTCATTCTCTCTGTTCGGCTCAAACCTTGTCACAGCCACTTTGCAGGCCGACCAAATATCACGTGCTCACACACAATCCCTGAGCATCATCAACATTTAGGAAAGTGAGTGAGCCGCGGCAGTCGTTTTTAAAGTTTGTGTAGGTGAGGTTTTGCTTTGAACGTCACTCCTGAACCAGAACTATTGCCTTAACTGAACCTGATTAACTCTTCCCCCGGTTAGCTTAAGCTTTCCATAATTACCGGTTAAATACAAGTGATTCACTAGTGGTGGCGTTCCTAAATAGCTATCCTGGATCATTTGCCACCCTCTCAAATAACTGGACAATGGGAAGGTCAAGTCCTCAAAACTGCTAAAGGTGAAATTACCATGATTGGACACCCAATTAAACTACGTGGTTTGATTTCCATTTCCTGATCACTATCCTTTCGAACGATTTAACTGTAGGTCATGTTCCATTCAGGTCGTTTTTGGATCGTATTACAAATAGCCTCTGTCCTTGAACAAGTGGAACTGAAAATGTTGATTGCTGTTAGCGGATCTTTGGGAAGTGTTTTGTGTCTGTATTCGGACGAGATTCCAGAGGCACAGTTGTGAAACCCATTTGCTGCCAAAACATTTCTCAACCATAAATCATATCCCTTTATATAATTTTATTTGAGCAATTATACCACATTTCCTAAATGTCATACATACTTTTCTTTATAATTGACTAGTGCATGTGGTCTAATTAAAAGAATAAACAGTAATAATCATTAAGATGGTATTTATCTTTTGTGATTTGAGCTACTAAGCCAGTTTAGTTTATTTTAACCTTCTAACTGCACTTTTTCTGAAAACCAGCCAGAGTGTTTCAATATGCTCTCATTCATTTGTTCAATTGCAATGGCGGTTGCTCAATTAAGTTTTTTTTCTTGATTGTGAATTGACTGTAGGTAGGCGAAGAGAAATGTCTGATCAAGAGGAGCGCAATAAAACTGCAGTGGAAGTGGATGGGATGGAGTGGGAGGCTGGCTGGCAATGGCAGCATTTTATCAATGTCACAGCTAGTAGCTATTTCTACTTCCTGTTTTTGAAATTGCCATCTAGTATAAACTCTGTTGTGTAAACGAGGCTGTTTCACAGTTGTGCATCTGAATGCTAAAAGATCTGCTTTAGATCTGTGAGTGTAAATAAAAGAAAAAGTAACAAAGGAATGCACTGCCTGGGGTGGGGGGTGGTTGAGGCAGGAAGCCTTATAACCTTTAAAACAAACTTGGATGAGCATTTGAAGTGTTGAGGCATTCAACACACAGCCACTTGGGGGAACGTGGGACTAGTGTAAATGGTAGTATATTTTTGGTTGTACAGACTTGATGGGCCAAAGGGCGTCTTCTGTACTGTGATTCTATGATTCTGGGATTTGTACCCAATTACAGCTCAGATTTTCCCTAATATTTGACCTTTACAAAATTTCTTTCACTATTGCTTGAAATGTATGATTGCATTTATTGCACTGACCAAGGACAATTAAGCATTAAGAATAGCTTGCAATGCTAATGCTCCTATTGGTACTGCCAAGAATCCAGTAAAAATATTTAGCTTCTGAAGTGTTCTAAACTGACTGGATTTTCTGAAAATGAGGTCATTAAGATAAAAATAGTATAGATCTGAGTCCAATTATGTTTGCAACCTACAGATGTCAAGATCATCGGCCCAAACAGAAGTTTTATTTTCCAAATTATGCCTGGCACATTTTTTTTGATTAGACTCATAATTAATATAAAGTTTAAAGTTGCAAATAAATTACGTTCACTACATAATTATTGCCAGCTAGATAACCTTTGCAACTTAAAAGACTTGCAGGAGATTTCATTTTATGAAGTGAAGGCTAGACAAAGACCACTTGGTCTGAGAAAACGATCTAATAGTGTAATGGAAATGTCTGACAAACACCATTAATGCTCAAATTCAGCCTGATCTTCTTTCCAACCTCTATCTCATTCCACTAACTTTCACAGCCCAGAAAGAGGCAAAAAATAAAAGTAAAAAAGCTTTGGCCAATTTAGGAAAACAAAAGGGAGGACCAAGGTGACAAGTGCTTGACATGCATCTTTCTAAGACTCACTTATTTTCTGCTTGTCGCATTATTGTTCATACCTAAGGACTCTTGCGTCTTCCTTTTGATTTTTAGCTGTGAGTCTACACTTTATACACATGCCGGTATCTTGTTTTAGGTCAATATCTAACATACAATTTCTATGTTAAGTTAACACTTTGTCTCCCAATCTCCCTAATTTATTTGCTCAATTTGTCTATCCATATCTACTAAATATAAGTCCTTCACTATGTTAAAGAGGTTAATCAAATAGTGTGTGAAACACTAAATTGTTCTTGTTTGCTAAGCCTACCACTGTATCTGATTAGCCTGTATGTTCATTTAGTATATTTGTCATCCTCCTAATAAACCTTTTATTGTTTTATGAACTATAAATAACCACTCCACCTTCCACCACTATATCCCAGAATGTGTGAGTCGTCATAATGTGTACATGCTTGGAACTACTACTACCCATGTGTCCAACATAACAGTTATCTATTTAAAATACATTTGCCAGATAAAGGGTGGATTCTTTAATCGCCCTCCCAGTTCACCCAGTATATCTGTTCATTTAAATCTATTTTTGATCTGTTTTGTTTCATCTAAGGTCTATGCATATAAAGTTTTATTTTATGATTCAGATGGCTGTGGACATGTCCAAGACATGCTCACTTAGATCATTGAGAAAGGTAAGGCGCAAAAGCTCTAACACTCGTTTCATTGGTAACTGGACACCGTGCAGTGCTAATAATAAAAGCCATCTTCTGACTATGAGAATGCAGCCTATTCTGTTTCAGACTACTCATACCACAAGACTTAACCATATTAAGTTTGAGCAATATATACTTTTATTTGTTAATCAATAAGATGTAAATAAAATATGGCATTAAAACATAGTTTGTATGTCTAATTTCATTCTTACTGGCTGTTACTTTTAAAACCCTGGTTTTAGAATCCTGTAAATTGTCTGGGATAATGAGTTCAAACAGAATGATCTCCAAGAGAACTGATCACAGTTCTCCTGCCACCAGTAATAATCTGAAATACTCAGCTTGCTGACTTACATGATATTGCTCTAGTAGTGTCCAAGGAATGGTTTAAAGAAACTTCACAGCCAACTTCAAACTTTGACTTTTCAATCTCTTTTACATTTTTGCTTAAAGAAATGACAGGGATGGAGAGTGTGTGGAGATTTTGAATATATTTATCAGATTTGTTGGTTTGCTCATAAAAAACCTTATAAGTTGCTAAATCTATTTTCTTGTACCAGTGTGCAAAAGAGTCTATTGCTGCTGTAACATCTTCTGTAAGTATGGCATTGTGGGCGGCACGGTGGCACAGTGAAGGGGTAAATGTAGGGTAATGGGTCTGAGTGGGTTGCTTGGTGTGGACTTCTTGGGCCGAAGGACCTGTTTCTACACTGGAAGTAATCTAATCTAATCTGAAAGTAACCATCTAGCACTTTGGATGTAGGGAGAGAATGCTGTTTTCATCAGAGAGTGATAACACCAAGTTGTAGTGCATCATTTGCGCTACTATTTAATTGGAATGGCAAAGCTGAACACTTGTTGTAACTGACACATGACTGGGCATTCTTGTTCATATCCAAATGCCAGTTAAATTTAAGAGTAACTTTTCCTGTTGGTCCAATCCTGCTTTGGAAACACAACTGATCTATTGGGCAGCAGCAGGGACTTAAAAAATCCTAAAATTAATGAAAAGTTAATGCAGAGTTCTAATAATAATTCAAATCGAGATATTTTGAAATCATCATCAGTGTCTAATCTGCCTCCTGATGGGAAATATTGATGAATATGTGAGCCACAAGTTCCACAGGATATGAAGACTGAGCCATTTATCTGAATTTCAGTGCCAGCACCAGCCCGACAATGCTCCCCAATTCATCCTTATGCCTTGAATTCATGAAGCATCCTCAGTTGAACTAATCTTGTCCATGAGTAGCGAGATGTTAGTACCTAATTAACTTGTTAAGCAATGGACTTATCCCACTTTGCCAAAAATCTCATAAAACAGGAATGAAATGATGCAAGTTAACTTCTTGCTGGATAAAAAAAAATCAATTTCTGAGATTTTATGCCTGCCTGCTATCTCAGGAATACTTTGGTCTTGAGTTTCTAAAGCTGCTGAAATATTCTAAGGATAGCTTAAATTGTCCACTTACCTGTTGGAATGATTTGGACCCATGGCTCCCTAAATCTTTTCAGTGTAACTGATATCCATCCTGTCTGTATTAAAGTGAAACTTCCCTTGTAGAGGCTGCTAAAGACTGGGGCATTTTGTGTAACTCTCATTGTCAGGTAAGGTTTTACTACCGTAGCATTTTAATGATTTCATTTAACTGATTACAAAAAGGCAAATTGCATATGCTTTAAATAATGCAGTACAGAACGAGGAATAAAGAGAGAGTGTTAAAGACTCTAATTCAATTTTGAGATTTCAATACATTCATAAACCACATAACCCGTGCTGTCGGAGTTTTATAATGTAATCAGATCTCTTCAATTATGTTTTAATCTTGAAGTTCCTTCAATAATTTGTTATTCTGTATACAATGATGCTCTCTACAGTGTGGTAATCTACTTGTGTGTCCTCTATAGCTTGAGTCTTTTTTTAATATGAAAAGATATATGTCCCTTTTAATTTACTTTAAAGGCAGAGACATTCCATGTGATTGCAGCAGAAATATGATGATTAATATGAATATTGTTATAGATCACTTTCATCAATCGAATAATTCTGAAGTAAAGAAATAATAATTTATTGCTTGATTGACATGCCAGATTTAGAACACTGAGGTGGCATTCTCCAGCAGTGGGCAGTAAATCTCTGACCTGCATTTACCTATTGGTTGGCTTACATTTATTCCATGCTCCACTAATATTAATTAATACTTTTAAAAATTAGTTGCATCACTTTCTCATTTGTATACCTTGGAGGAAACATGAACTTGCGCATATAATATGACTTATTCATCTGTCCCAATGTGCCATAAATATCAATGTGTTGTCTTTGAAGAGTATATGAAATGGGTTCAGGCAGTTACTCTGGGGAGTAAAATTAAACACGGAGGGCAAGTGAGCAAGATTAAAGAGGTTGTCAATCATTATTTATCAGGATTGATTTTGGCTACATGAATACAAGTGCTCCCATGTGTACGCACATTTACATTTGTGTCTGACAAGCAAATGTAATAAATTGTCTGCTTGTCTAAAAGCATTCTCTTGCAAATTTTTATATTGGAGCTTGAAGTGTAGATTGCACCATGTGGCTTGCTTAGTAAATCTGTTACAAGCCTTTTGTAACTCTTTTGACATGGTATATTGATTTTCAAAATTTTCAGCAGCCATGTTTTAGAAGAACCTATTACCAAAGAGCAAAGCTGGCTGATTCTTCGAATTGTGTTTGTTGCAGGCTATATTGAATCTATTATAAATCATTTGTGTTAGTGCTACCCAATCAAAGGGGATATATAGCTGCATGAAAGAACCCTATAAACTCCCTTTTATAGATGCCAAAAGTTGTCATTGTCAAACAATTGGCATCTGTTGTCTACAATGATTCTTTCCCTTTCGTGTGAGGATATAAGATTTTTTTTAAAGGATAGATAAATTTAAAAGGCATATTTTTCTGTATGACCACAGACAATTTCACATTCTTAAGAGATGTTTTAGACATATGGTATCTTTAAAAAAAGAAAACCTCAAAATAATCAGAAGCAACTTGTTGCCTTTTTTTTAAAATTCATTCATGGGATGAGGGCATTGCTAGCTGGGAAGTGTTATTTGCCCAGAGGGATTGAATTTTCAGGCAATTGAGGGCAGTTAAGAGTCAACCACACTGCTGGTGGGGAGTCACATGTATGCCAGACCAGGTAAGGATGGCAGTTTCCTTTGCTAAAGAACATTAGTGAACCAGACAGGTTTTCCCTCAACAATGGATTCATGGTCATCATTAATAATTCCAGGTGTTTATTGAATTCAGATTCCACCTTCTGCTGTGGTAGGATTTGAACCCACTGAGCAGAACATTATCTGTGTCTCTACATTAACGATCCAGCGATAACACCACTAGGCCATCACCTGCCCTTACTGCTGCTAAGGCATCAATCTCTTCCTGCTGCCTTGCAGAACTTGTCATCAGAGTCTTTATAATTTTATTGAGTAGGAGTTTTTTTTAAACGCAAATGGAAGTGAGTAAAGGATGCCTTTTTCCCCTGTCAAAATACATAAATTCAGAACCTGATCCTTTTCAAGTTTTGAAAAATTGGACCTGGGCTCATACACTAAAATCTTGCAATGTTCCTTTTTTTATATCCTTGACCTTTAAGGGAGAGAAACGTAGTGCAAGATTTGTGTTTATGTGGTACTTCTCATGATCATTGGATGTGTTGAAATGTTTTACAGCCAATTGAGTATTTCTTGATGTGTATTCAGCGTTGAAATATCAGAACCCAGCAACTAATTTGCATTCAACACAAACAACAGTAGTGACCAACTAAAGTTTTTTTTCCCTCCTGATGTTAATTGAGAGATTGGCCAGGACATTGAGGATAACTCCCCTGCTTTTCTTTTTTAAAATGGTGTCATGAGTTCTCTTGTGCGTTACTCCCTCCATATTGTACTTCATTGTCAGCCTTGGTGTTTACCCAAAGTTTGAGTGGGGATTTAAATGAACCTTGATAGAGAGGCAAGAATGTCATCGACCGAGCTACACCTGGCACAATATCTCTTCTATTTCTGTTTTCTTCAAAGCCTCGGGTTCTTCCAATATCTCCCTCTTCTACACTCCTCTCTCTTGCGTCAAGCTGAATTTATAGTAACCTGATCGGCTTTAATTGACCATTTTAACCTTGCTATTGTAGTAAAGTTTCATTATGATTGTACCTTTTTCAAATCACATCTGGTTTAGTAATGGCCATTTAAGTTTATTTTTTCATTAACTCATAACAGCATACCTTACTTTCATATTGTTGTCGACAATGATCTGTTGCTTTTGAGTGACTAGGAGGGATGTACTGTGAAAAATATATCAATATAAAGACACTTTTTAAGCTAACCACCAACAATTTCACATTATTTTCAGTCACTTTAGATTTATGGGAGCTTTTATTTAAATATAAAACTCTAAACACTCAAAGCAAACCACTTTCACCCAGATATTAATCTCCTCTCACTACCTTTTGGAACCTGTCATCTGAATGCCCATAATTTTACTTTGTAGGAGAGAGTTAATCATTTCTATTTTCCCCTTTTTTTCACGTTTTGAATCGATTTTTCACTTCTTAACCCTTCGGACTCCCCTTTAGACGTTATGGTTCTTTTAATTTCTTGGCTGCCTAACCGATATTGCTGTACTTCTTGTTCTTCTTACACTTCTGTCGTCATCATAGTGTCATCCATGAGAGAGCCAAGCATATGGATCCCTCTGCATCTCTTAGCATCTTCTGAAGGGCCCATTGATGCTCCCTCCTTAGAAATTACAATTCCAGCTGCCCTGTTTTAGTTTCTCATTGCACAGGATGATCAATGTGCTTGTTTGGATCTAATCTTATCTCTTTCCATCCCATCTAATTTCCTCCTCCACCAGTTAACCATCATGAACTCTGCCAGCAGATCATCTATGATCACTCCTGTTAGTATCTCATTTCGGAATGTGTGGTCGTTAGAGTTGTGATGGATATGTTCATTGTAAAAAATAAAAGTCCCCTCTCTCTATTTCTATCCTCTCTAGTTTTTGGTTGTTGTAGACAGTCCCTAACGGTAGTCACACTGAATGATTTAATTTGTGAAACAGATGATTTTGTAGATGTTCCATGAAAAAAGAGCTCCGTTCTAAGGGTTCTTGTAGTGCGTGATAGTATCAATGGTAGTATCTTTGGACCAGAAGGTGAGATTCAATTCCTACTTACTCCAAGACATACAACAAAAACAGAAAGTGCTGGAAAAGCTCAACAGATCTGGCAGCATCTGTGGAGTGAGATCAGAGTTAATGTTTCAGATCCAGTGACACTTGCTCAGAACCCAAAACGTTAACCCTGATTTCTCTCCACAGATGCTGCCAGACCTGCTGAGCTTTCCCAACAATTTCTGTTTTTGCTACTGATTTGCACTTTTTACATTTTTTATCTATTGTAACATGTTTAACAGGTTGATTTAAAAAAATAAATAATTGATTTTTGCACTCTGGATTTAGCATATGACTTGAATCCAATACCCTCATCACATGGACACGTAAGTGCTGAGCCAGAGCTCAAACAGTGAGCTTGATTCCTGATTTCAGTTTGTGCCCCCGTCGATGGTCGTGATTTCTGCTGTCTTGGCTCTCAGCTTTGAAATTATCATTTTGAAACTTTCTACCTCTTGTAATCTCCTTTTAAGACACTCCTTCTAAGACTGATTTGTAGGTACCAGTGTTTGACTGAAATATACAAAGTTAAAAATCACACAACACCAGGTTATAGTCCAACAGGTTTATTTGGAAGCACTAGCTTTGGGAGTGCTGCTCCTTCATCAGGTGGTTGTGGAGTATAAGATTGTAGGACATAAGTGTGTACTATGTTGTGTCCTATGATCTTACACTCCACAACTACCTGATGAAGGAGCAGCACTCTGAAAGCTAGTGCTTCCAAATAAACCTTTTAGACTTATAAGATCTACTTCTTTGATCAAACATTTGGTTATCTCCCCTGACATTTCATTGTGTTATTTGGTATAAAGTTTAGTATATAACATTCCTGTGATTTGCTATTTTTAAATGTTTTTTAATTGATGTAATTTATTTCTTCTCCAAATACTTCAAGAGTATTTGCCTTCTAATCAAGAAAAATCACAAGGGACTATTTGTTTCAAGAGCTATTGCTGATTTAAATCTTGCTTAGGTGGATATGATTTTTAATGCTGTATGAGCACTAAAGTAGGTTTTAGTATTTCCTTTTTCAGCACTAGTTGCACTCCTGAGGGAAAAACCTTATCGGTCCTTTTTATTTTGAGCTTACTGGTTTAGCTGCAGATGAAAACTTTCATTGATTCTCAATCAAGTTAGCCTATGAACATTTGGTAATGTAAGTTTTTAGAAAAACTGTAATTTCACATTTTGCTTTTTTTAAAAAAATTCATTCACAGGGCAGAAAGAGCACAGAAGAGATTTGCTACCTGGAATGGAAGGTTTAAGTTATAAGGAGAGATTGGATAGGCTGGGACTTTTTTACCCTGGTGTGTGGGAGATTGAGCGGTGACCTTCTAGAGGTCCATAAAATCATGAAGAGCAGATGTTAAGGTAGAAAGCAAACAGCTTTTCCCCATGATTTGGGAGTCTAAAACTAGAGGGCATAGATTGAAGGTGAGTGGGGAGAGATACAAAAGGTTCTGGATGGGCAATCTTTTCACACATACAGTGATGAATGTCTGGATTGGCTGCCAGAGGTAGTGGTGGAGATGAGTACAATTTTGTCATTTAAGAATCATTTCGTGAGGTAGGTTGAGGAATATGGATCAAATGCAAGCAAAAGAGACTAGATTAATTGGAAAACTGGGTGGCATGGACAAGTTTGGGCAAAATGCCTGTTTCCATGCTGTAAACCTCTGTGACTATGATTCTGTATGTGGGCACTGCTGGCTAGGTCGGCATTTATTTTGTATCTCTAAATGGCCAAGGGCCAGTTAAGAGTCACTGTGAATTTTGAGTCACATAGAGGCCAGACTAGACAAAGACAGTAATTTCCTTCAAAAAGGACATTAGCAAATCAGCCATATGTTTCCAATGACAGTCTCATCCTAGATTTCGTTCCAGACTTTTATTGATCTCCGTTTCCACCATCTGTCATGGCAAAATTTGAGCCTGGTTCCCCAGAACATTACCTGGATCTCAGAATTATTATTATAGCAAAGTAGAACAAAGTCATTGTTTTTTCCAAGAAGTTTGTATTATAAAACCAGTAATTTGATGTAAAACAGCAGCGTAGACATTGCAGTGTATGCATTTCTGAAAATTAATATGACCTGAGTTTTTTGAACGTAATGGTAGTAGAAGCATTAGTAATTGCCATTGTCACTTCATTGAAATCCTCAGCAAAATTCTGAATTCTGTGTATGCACAGAATAATACAGGATTCCAGATGTTAGTGTTCATGATTCTGTGCTTCTACAGAGAGTTTTGAGTTTCCCCACAATTGATGGAAATCAATGGAATTTGAGAGACTCCACTGTATGCTTAGCTTCACTGTAAAAACCCTTAAATAGATTGCTTCATTTAATGAGATGAAACTGTGATTTTAAACATTGTAACTTTGTAATTGCTGCTCAATAATTGCACTGGCCTTGACAATCTAATCTTATTTGAATGTCAAATTTCTTTCTTTTGTTTCTATCTTAAACTATTAATCGTCAAAATGTGAAAAAAACCACTTTTGCTGTGTGTGAATGCTTCATTGTGATTGACTGCTTGCTGACAAAACTGTTGCTGCATCATAAGAGATTCCTTTGTCTAAATAGCATGTAGTTAAGCAGGTCATTGGGGTTAATTGATTAATTAACTATATAGATACAAGGGGGACACAAGGGGCTGTGTATGGAAGAAGGTCTGAGATTGAACCTATTATAATAAATCTATTCAAAGAAAGATGTTTGGTTTCTGTCATTGTGACTGGGGTCTAGGTTAACACTTTTTACTTAGCAGCATGCTTTAAACCACTGTTAGGAAAAAGGAAAACCAAACCACAGAGATCACTAGATCTTTGGGCAGCTTTATTCAAGGTTGGTGGTATGCTGGCTGCATTATTCATGGTCAATGTCTGTTGTCTCATAATCTCAAGTTTCTGATTTCAAAACGTTATCGTTGCTGACTCTAGCTTCTGTAATTTAAGTAAACTCTGAAAGAAAATGCATACTTTCTTTATCTTGTAGCCAACAGACTGGCCTGTCATTGGTCTGAAGACAAAGTGCATTGTCTCAAGAAAGAATATGTTCAGGGAAGGAGGGGAGGGTGTCTGTAGCAATGCCATTTTCAACTGATTGGACTTTTCTTATTGAGAATTTGTCTGGTCAGTGGAATGAGTGCCAAAACCAATTTTAGATATTCTTTGAGGGATGAATAATTTTTGCAGCTCTAGAATGATACAGGAAGTTATTTTTCACAACAGTAATAGGGTGAGAAATAGTGACTGTTTTGAAAAGTGCTGAGGAAATGTAATAGAGCAGAAGTTTACCTGGGTGTGGGACCAGAGAGTTGATGAGGTTTTTTTTAGGTGATATAAGTTTGGTTGCCTGTTCTGTTGTTTGCATCATTAACTTCAGTAGAAAGAAGAGATTGACATTTGTATAATAAATGCCCAGTTGGATGTTGCCCAATTAAAGCTCTGTGTTCGTCACTTGAGAGGGTCTCTGGAGAATTACACACTCTATCCTCTGTGCATTTACTTTGGCTCCAGCCAGATTGTCAGTTTTTGAATGTAAAAGCTGCTTTTATTGAAAGGTGGAAGGCTGAGTAGATGGAGATGAAATGGATTCTCTATCATATTTCTAAAGGTTTGCTCTTGATATCTAGTTAAAGAAGCAATATTGATCATGTTCAGTTGAGAACTCTACAAGCCATGAATGCTGCCATCTTGTTAATACAGGAGTATAACTATTCTGTAGGAGTTGGGGGAGTGAAAATTCTTTCCAATCAGTGATCAACATTTTATGCTGGTAAAATATGCAACACAACAGTTTGTGAGCAGTTGTTGTCCTTTGCCTGACCTGGAAAGACTAATGTGTGGTTGATAATGCATTGTTTATTTTGCTTTTCTATTCTGATAATTTGCAAACTAAAGTTCCATCCAGGTTTGCAGCTGCTTGCTGGACTAAAGAGAAAAATAGCTGAAAATGTATTGCTGGAAAAGCGCAGCAGGTCAGGCAGCATCCAAGGAGCAGGAGAATTGACGTTTCAGGGATTCCCAAAGAAGGGCTCATGCCCGAACGTCGATTCTCCTGCTCCTTGGATGCTGCCTGACCTGCTGCGCTTTTCCAGCAACACATTTTCAGCTCTGATTGCCAGCATCTGCAGTCCTCACTTTCTCCTAAAGAGAAAAATAGCAAATCCATTAGTATTAAGCTTTGTAAGTAGCAGCAAAGCCTATGCCTATCTTTTTCATTTGTAATGCCACATTTTATCTAGAAGGTAGTTCATCTAAAATGGTGCAGTAAGTTCTCTTCATTTGCAGTTCACTAGCGCAGCAGATAATGGGCTGAATAATATGTGCAGCAAAGTAGTGTGTGTGTGTGTGTTTGCATCCAATATTTGACCAGTACATGCCAAAAAATACATTGTTCATGAGTCGACTTATGTAGTTTAAAACTGTGCAGCAAATTAATTGTGTAATAACTGTTAATCAAAGGACAGATGATAATTTTAACCCAGTAATTGTTGGGGCGTTAATGTAGCTTAATTGAATACTTTTTGAACAGAATGTTCTTCTTGCTTTCAAATTCCTATTCATAGATCATATATTTAATGCATTCAAAAGCACTTTTTCTGAAAAGTGATTGATATTATGCTGGTGTAAAGAACCTTCTCCCCTTGTTTTGCAAATCCCACCTGCCTTCTGTTGTTTCAGGTCTGGTTTAATGAGTCACTTTCATTGTACAGTTTTCTTTATGTGGTGTCCATTACATGCAATCTTCACAATATTTCCTACTGCACCAGTGTGGCACATCTATTTTGTACTTCAGATTTCTCTAATATTCTTTTGAGTAAGATTATTGCTAAAATATTTTCAGTTTTATGTCTTCATTATGCAAATAGCATTTTAATCTGCATTGGAGATCCATCATTCCACATATTAAAAGGTAGATGTCTGCAGCAGTTGTTGAAACGTTTTTGAAAATGTGCATTACTAAAAAGTAATGCATCCTGAACTTATGGAAGTTGTTTTTAAAAATAAATCCTTTGGCCTTGTCATGATACGGTGTGTTACTGACTTTATTAGAGGTGCTGTATGTTTGTACTTTCTATAATTTACAATAAAAGTGAAGTCACCATAGCCTTAGAGACCATAAGACTGCTCTTTCATTGGAGACAGAGATGGCTGATGGTGGTTTATCCTAAGGGTGATCATGCCTCACGTAAGGGAAGAGTTTGAAAAGGAGAGTCCTTCATGGTGACCTCAGCTGCTGTGGGATTTGAACCCATGCTGTTGGCATCAATATGCATTGCAAAGCAGCTGTCCAACTAACAAAGCTAAAGCAATCCCTATAAATTACAATACCAGTTAATTAAAAAAGAAAAATTCCCTTGTGCAATATTTATCCCATGATTAAGCAGTTAAGATGCCCCTGCTAATTATTTGATAGCTAGCATATTTGCAGAAATTTATTCCAAGATTTTGCATTTATTGCTTGATTTCTTTCCCTAATAATAAAGTTATAACATTTCACTTTGTATTTATGTCTTTTCATAACAACACAAATCAACATGAATGCTTAAAAACATAGTAACAAGGACACTGGGGAATCTGGATTAAAAATTGCGCATGCAGGAAATGTGCTGCAGATCTACCAGTTTCGGGTATAAATGGGCCCATAAAGCTCCAGTGTGGGATATCCACACCAGTCAAGGAAGCAGATTCTGAGTAGCCACATGAACCAGTGAAATGGCTGGTTAGAATACCTGCCTTGATTCACTGGGATTTCGTCAATTGCTTTAGATTTCATTAGGCCCCCTCTCAGCTCTTCAGCCACATCATTTGGTCCCTACATAACCTTCTCCGTGTTGTCTCCTTAGTCACTCACCAAGTAGTGACCTTACGAGCCATGTGGAAATAGAAAAACATTTCTAACGATCCTAATATATTGTCGCACTCATGCATTTGATAGTGAAAAACTGGATTCAGGAAGTCCATTCTAAGCTTTAAAATTTGCTTCTGATTTATCGCTCTTCAAAATGAACTTCTATTCTTACCCCACAGCAAAGACAGCTAATTCTTTAGCATGTTCATTAAACTGCAAATAAAACCACGAGCTCAGAGCCTTATGGTTTGAAACTCAGCCAGGCATTCATTACAACAGAATAATTTCCCTAAGGGAAATGTTAACAAAACCTTCTCTTGAAACTGCACAATCAGATGGTAGTGTTATTTTTTACAACAAGACAACATTGATTATTTATCAAAATAATCCAGCATGTGTTTTTTTTTAACTGTCACTGACCATTTAAGCCTTTTTTTTAAAGAGTGGGTATTTTTTCTTAAACACTGATTGTGACTCTTGAACTAACTTTATCCACTGTTTAGGAGTATTAACATCAACTCTGTCAATTCAGGGCTCCCACATGGCAGGTGAATGCCCTGCCCTGCTACCAAACATTGCAGAAGTCATAAGTGCTAATAGATCCAGGAACACATTTCTCTTCATCAGAACTAAGAGTGTTTAGAGATGTATGGTTCATAAACAAGGTAGCTGTGATGGGATGGTGTTGAAGGGAGAGAAGAACAAACTGGAAGATCTGTGTTAATGTGGAAGGGATGATGGTGCACCACCAAAAGAGATATAAATGGGACACGTGTTTAAAGCAAACTGTCCAGAGGAAGTATAAGTTTACAATGCTGAATCACCATCCCCTAATGTCCAAAACAAAGACAAAAATGGGAACAGTGATCCTGCTATGGTATGGCTGAACTTGTCACTCAGTCTGGAAACTGTAAAACACTGAACCAACAATTCCTTGAACTTGCCTTGGACTTATGGTCATAAACATAGAGCAGGGAAACAAATCTTTTTCAGTCCAACCATTCTGTGCCTACCCTATTCCCAAACTAAACTAGTCCCTCATCCCTGTGCTTGGCCCATATCCCTACAAACATTTCTTATTCATGTACTTATCCAAATGTCTTTTTAAATGTTGTAACTCTACCTGCATCCACTACTTCTTCTGGAAGTTCATTCCACACGTGAACCATCCTCTGTGTTTAAAAAAAGAAGAAAACCTGCCCCTCGTGTCTTTTATAAATCTTTCTCCTCCCTTTAAAGATGTACCCCCAGTCTTGTAATCACTTACCCTAGGGAAAAGACACCTGCCATTCACCTTCTCTATACCCCTCATGATTTTATAAACCTCCTATGCAGTCATCCCTTAACCTCCTACGCTCTAATGGTAAAAGTCCCATTCTAACGAGCCTCTCCTTTATGACTCAAGCTCTCCATCCCTTATAACATCCTCATTGTAAAAGTATCACAAGCCAATGACTGCTCAATGCTGATAGATGAACAAATAAACCTCAGTGCTGTGCCCAAATAGAGTATTTGAGAAGTGAGTAAGTAAGGGTTTGGGGTGTCTTTTTTAAACCCTTTTGGGTGATATGATTTGTTTTGTTAACTTCAATGGAGAAGAGAAATTGGCAGTTGTATAATAAAGGTCCAGTTGGATGTTGCTCAATTAATAGTCACCAAATATTAAAATGATCTTCTGTGGCTAACTTGGACACTGTGCCCCCTGATGATGTTAGCACACATTATTTTGACTCTATTCTTTCAAAGTGGTTGAAGAAGGAGGCCTCCAGCTGTAATGGCAGTGCCAGCAATGGGGTCTCCCAGCGAGCGAGGAGCAGGTCCCAGGCTGAAACCCCAGGCTCGGACTCACAGGCTGAGCTGAGGCTCCAGGGTCTGTGGCTAGGTCTGGGCATCTGAAGGAGTGGAAGCGTTGGCAAACGGTATGATGGAGGACCCTGACGACTGATGACAGGAGGTACGGAACCAATGTATCTACAGACCCATGGCTCCAGCTCATACATGGCTGTTGTGATTGTGTGGAGGCCTGTTAGAGACCACTCGCAGGAGGCATTTCAGAGACCACGGCTGGTGCCAAGCAGCGACTGGAGCGCAGTGAGGGAGAAGCAAGAAGAAGAGAAATAAGAACACTGTCATAGTAAACTCTTGTATTATATTCAATGTTTTCAAGATGGTGTCAGAGCGTTGTGTATAATACATGACAAAACCCTTTTCACTGTATTTTTATATACATGTGGCACTCAATCATCTTAAAGTGCTCTCTTCCCTCTGAAATAAAAGCCAACATTCCATTTGCTTTCCCTGTTACCCACTGAATGCGGATGCAGATTTTTTGTGATTCATGCACGAGAACATCCAAGTCCCTCTGTGCTGCAGCTATCTGCAATATTTCTTTATTTAAATAATATTCAGCTTTTCTAATCTTTCTGCCAAAGTGTATAACCTCACATTTTCTTACATTCTGGTCCACCTGCCAAGACTTTGTCCATTCACTTTACCTGTCTATATCCCCAGTTCTGATGCCGAGACACACTGGGCTCAAAATGTTAACTCTGTCTCTCCGCAGTTGTTGTATAACCTGCTGAATCTTTTTGAGCATTTTCTATGTTTGTGTCCAATTTCTAATAACTGCAGCATTTTGCCTTTGTGATTTGATTGAAATAGCGTTATGGACTCTTCCTGCAATCCTTGCCTTCCTCTCTTTTTTTTTACAAGAGGCACAGAAAAACTTATTTTAATTTTTAATTTCTTTCTGCGTCATGCTGTATCTATCAAACATTTAGAAAGACGCATGAATGATGCCCTTTTTGTAGAGCATTGCAGACTATTTTCTGTTGTTTCTAAGGTACTTTTCAAACACTCATTTTATGCTAATTGGTGCAATTCCAAAATGACTGGTAGTTTTTATAATGTAAAATTCTCTTTCAATTGCTTCTGTAAAGTTCAAAATATTCCAGACATGCAATCTTGGCCTCTAGCTTATTTTAATACCGTTGGAGAAAGGCTTTTAAGTAGGTCATGTTAAGATACATTCCTTTTGATGAGCCAGATTTATGAATTCTTCTGACAGAGCCATGATGGGATTCTACACTTTTTATCGGCTGCTGTGTATCTCAAGTGTCACTAATTAAAAGTACTGTATTTCAACATTTATTTGATGTTAGGCAACACAGTAATACTACTTGGTGTAAAAGATTAAAAGCAATTTTCTGTCTGCTATTCCTTATCAATTAAATTGCAAAACCATTAGGCTGTTAACAAGGGTCATGTGTATTTGCTGTGAAAACCTTTTACCAGCTGGCTGTATGCGTGAGTAGTTTCACATTTTTGTGTATTGGAGAATGGCAATTTTCCCTTCCTTATAGCAAGATATAATTTGCCTGGAGAGCATTTGAACGATTCAGCTTCCTCTTTGTCACAGCAATGGAATACTTGGTAGATGGAGAATTTTGATAAATACGTAGATTTGTTGCTGAAGATACAATTTATTTAGCTAATAGCAGTTTTCAGAATTAACCTTCCAAGAGGTGACATCTTTTAGTGCCTTTTTGTGCATTTTTGCTGAGCTTTGTTTTGCTACATCTTGGATTACCTGACACTTTATTTTTTTTCTTCCTTGCCTCTTCAAGGACACTTTTATCAAATGGCAACATGCCTTCTCCAAAGAGAACCATTGTATGTATAATTTAAAAGCTGCAACATAATCCCCTTGCTAGTTGAAAAATATCAATTCTTGGCAACAGGGTTTTGGAAACAAAGGTTCAAATGGTTTGGTCTCTTTCCAAGGGGTCATTGGTCCTTAGAAGCAACCCCCTTTAACTCTTTTCCCCCAATGATTTCGATGGAAGAGAGTACATGTGAACCAATTCAAGGCTATTTTTATCAAGTGTTTATAACCTCACCAGAGGAATGGCAATAGACTGTTTAACTTGTAGCTTTGAAATAACAAGTGGTTTCATTGCTTTGTGCCGTACTGATTTTTTTGTTTCGTGGTAAAAAGGGGATTTTTTTTGTCCTTTTAGCGTTCTGGTCAATGATGTTAGACTGGCTCTGTGATTAAGGGCTAACATAACTGATTAAAATTGAAGTGACAATGGAAGTATACGAGGAGGATAAAAAATGTCTTTTTTTCTAAACCTGGTTTTAATTTTGTTTTATTTCCATCTGGCAAATACATATCTGTGCAGTGGTTCACAAGCATTTAAAAATATTCCTTTTTCTGTAGGCCTGTGGATGTGGATGGAGACTGCAGTTCCCTCAGTTTTCATTTGTTACCTGATTCAAATGGGATGCTTCTGTTTGGTATTAAATTCTGAAATCATGACATCCTTGTAATTCTTTCTTATCCTCACCTTTCTCTCATCACCGCTCATTTCACTGCTCATGTCTTCATTCCACTGAGAATGTGAGGTATCGCAGACTGCTGTCTTCTGTATTTCAGGTTGTCTCTGAGGAGCTCACTTGCACAGCACAACTTGAAACTCAAAAGAAACTGAAGTTGTCAGTTCAGATGTATGAAACCTTGGGATCTGAACCAACAGCTTTGTGTCAAATAGGGAAATGTACTTAAAGGAAGTTACTGTTTAATTTTAATTTAATGAGTAGCTTCAAGGGTCAGGTGCTTGGCTTATGAAATTGGCTGCAACATTGACTTACTTGAAGCATTTAAAAATGTAAATTATTGATAAATGGTTAACTAGAAAGCAGAGGTTGGCAGCAGCCTTGCCAGAGGAAAAAGTATATGAAAATGAAGTCTCATTTGCAGCCCGTGATCAGGTATATGACCACATTTCCAGGAACCTTTTAAATTTAAGGTGATTGCCATCCTTGATGTCTTGCCCTGTCCCTTCTCGAAATTTGGATTTTTTTCCTTTTATTTGTCTTGGCTGCTTCTGCATTAAAATTAGCAGTACACACGTGGTTCAGTAGATTTCTATGCATTAATACTGAAGCCTTGGAGTGACTGCAGTCACAATGCTGCAGAGTCCGACTGTAGGTTAGGACAGCTCCTAGTGATACTCTAGAGAATGTTGTCATTATTTTTGGCACATCATTACTCCTTTTTATTTTCCTGAAGAGGAAAATTCAACTACTTGTGCTCAGGTATCCTATGAGGCAAAGCTGATCTTGTATTCTTGTGAAGAATCATCATTGCAAGAGTTGGGTAAAATTAAGAAGGGAGAAAAGAGTTAACAAATTGCAGGAACTTGGTTCATTGCAACAATAAAGCATAGACCCTTAAAATATGTCACCGTTCTTGCAAGTTATTTTGTAAATGACATTAGTTTTGCTTGTTGTCTGTATGGGGTCTTTCAAGTTCATGAGCAGCTGTTTTAATATGTTGGTGGGTTTGTGTGCTATCATGATACCAAGAGGTCTGATATCTCAGAAAAGACTGCCAGACTACTCAGACCTTTAGCCAGCATGGTTGCCCACAAACCCACCAATATCTTGCAAGAACTGTAACAAACACTACATTGTGCAAATAGGCAGAAAACTAGCCACCAGAATACATGAACATCAACTAACCTCAAAAAGACATGACCCACTCTCACTAGTATCCTTGCATTCAGATGAGGAAGGACACCACTTTGACTGGGGCAACACATCCATCCTAGGACAAGCCAAATAGAGACACACATGAGAATTCCTGGAAGCATGGCATTCTAATTGGAACTCTATCAACAAACACATTGACTTCAATCCCATTTACCACCCTGTGAGAAAAAGAACAGGAAATGACATCACCACAGGAAATGACATCACCAACCCAAGGAAACCTAAACAGATAAATAGAAAGTGGGCCCTACCACCAGCGCTTCATCTTGAAGCTCACTTACGATATTACTTAGCATGGTGACGAAACATCTGAAAACGAACCTTCCAGCTCAGCGAGCAAACCTACACCCAGCCTTCATGATATTGTAGACCTCAATCAAACCTCCCCTCTACCTTCCCTCCTTTTAAAGAAGTCTATCTTGAATAAGCACAAAGAACTGTGATTGTTGAAAACTGAAACAAAACCAGGTAGTGTTGGAGAAGCAAAACAGGTCTGGTAGCATCCATACAGAGAAAACAGCATAAATGTTTTAAGTTCAGTGACTCTTCATCAGTCTTTCCTGAAGGATCATTGGGCTCAACACTAATTTTATTTTCTGCCAGCAGATGCTGCCAGACCTGTTTTGTTACTCCAGCACTCTGTTGTTGTCCCAGTCTGTCCAGTCTCTCCTCCTATCTGAAATATCCTAGTCACAGCAACATCCTGTTGATTCTCCTCTGAACCCTCTCTAATGCAATCACATTTTTTCTATAGTAGTGTGCCAAGCAGAACTGCACTCCAGCTGTGACCCAATTAATATTATATACGGCTTCGTCATAACCACCTTGCTCTTGCATTCGATGCCTCGATTAATAAAAGCAAGTATCCCATACTTCTTGTCAATCACCATAACCACTTGCACTGTTTCTTTCAACAATCTATGAACATGCACACCCAAGCCCCTCTGACTCTCAGTACTTCCCAAGATATTACCATTTAACAGCTACTCTCTTTTCTTTTTAGTTCTTCCAAAATGTATCACTTTACATTTTTCAGGATTATCTCCGTTTGCCACAGTTCTGCCCATCTGACCAGTCCATTCATACGTTGTGCTGTAGTCGAAAAGAACTTGGTTTGTTTAATTCTCTTATATACAATAAAAGTTTTTTTTGTTTAAAAGTAAGCGAAATCTTATGACATAATTCTCTTATTACATAGAGATACTTGGATTTCTTTGTAGTTGTTAATGGTCCCTAACCAGCTCATAACATCACACTGCTTTCATCGTATGGACTGTAATTTAAAGATTTTGCCCTCTGTCAAATTTGTGCAAGATGATTTGTCAGGATTTCAAACAGTCCAGAGCCATGTATTATAAAACAGGTGAGGTTATAAGATCATTAATCACAGTTTTTCCTTCACAATTCTATTCAATTGTCTTCCTCTCCTTTCCACGCACATGCTGTAAAAGGTTGCATCAAAACTGATAGTGTACCTATTATGGGACAAATGCTTCTTTACAACCGGCACGGTAATCTTCAAGCAAATTTTGAATAACCACTTACCTGATTAGATATTTCTTTGAGTTTTCAATTATAGCTTTGGAAACATTGGCATGCACAACAATTATTATGTTGGTGTTTCTGTCTGAGGCATCTTCTTTCCCCATGTACGTGCAGCTATGCTTTCACTAAAAGGGTGGCATAGATCAGGGTACCAGCCTCTAATACTGTCTACAAATGTACCTGGTCATCGAAGACAATGATTAGTGTTGCTCAACTTTCTCCATTGACTGGTCATCACACCAGTCAAACGTATAATGAAAAGCAACTCACTCATGCAATAGGAAAAGTATTCATGTAGGAAGACTATTCATTCATGAATATTTTAAAAATAACCTCACTCTGAATCCCCAAGTAAATGTCTTTGTGATGAGTGTTAACAGCCAAATGAGAAATATTCAATAAAGAATCTTTGTTTCCTAATGCTTTGTTAGATACTTTGTTGGTAAAGAGGATGTGTTCAGCTTTCAAACTAAAAATCCTAATGTTACTGCATGGTCTCACTGCTCTAGATCATAGCTTTTGGTGCAAAACTATTTTAGCAGCTATGTAAAGCTGTGTGTGGTACCCAACACAAACAATCTCTTTGGTATTTCCTTCTGCTAAAACTGTGCAACAAACATAATGTGGAACCTAGAAAGTAAAACCTTGCATGACACAGAAGAATACGTTACACAAATTGGTGTTCCGTTTAATCACACTTGAGTTAGTGAAGCCGTGATTTGAATGCTGATATAGCTGACTCCATATATATTTATATCTGACCTGAGCATAGAATTGCAATGCAGCAAACCATTTAATATTTATGTGGAGTTTCTGCTTTAGCTATATTAGTTAAATAGAACACATCAATTGAAGTGCGACTTTAATCTCTCCAAATGCAGAAATAATTTACTTGTATTTACATAGGAAATTCGAATATAAGGAAAAGAGAGGGAAAGAGCCTGCTCCACCATTCACTATGAAGATGGCTGATCACCCAAGCAGGGACCCTGTTCCCGCTTTCTCCTCATATACTTTTGTACCCTCTAACCCAAAGAACTATGTCTAAACTCCTTCTTGGAAACATTCAATATTTTAGCCTATGGCAGAGAAATTCACATGCTCACTGCTCTCTGGGCGAAGTAATTTCACCTCATCTTCGTATTTGTCTGTATTAAATGAATATTTTTAAACAAATGCTTGCAAAACAGGTTTAAAATTGAAATTTATATCTCCAGGTTAAAGAAATGCTGACACAAGTGTATCTCTTTCTTATATTGATTGTGTAGTCAACTGGATATAGTTGTGCATGATCAGTAACATTCTTTCTTATGACATTTTATTTAAGTCAGTTATTCAATCAGAAAAGGCATTTAGTAGCCAAAAGCTAATTTGGCAAGTGAGTAGCAAATTTTGAGAAGATTTGTAGCTCAGGTTGAGGTTCTGGATATACATTTGCTCGCTGAGCTGGAAGGTTCATTTCCAGTTGTTTCGATACCCTACTAGGTAACATCTTCAGTGGGCCTCCAGGCGAAGCACTGCTGATAATTCCTGCTTTCTATTTATATATTTGGGTTTCTTTGGGTTGGTGATGTCATTTCCTGTGGCGATGTCATTTCCTGTTCATTTGCTAGGGGTGGTAGATGGGCTCTAACTCGATGTGTTTGTTGATAGAGTTCCAATTGGAATGCCATGCTTCTAGGAATTCTCATGTGTGTCTCTGTTTGGCTTGTTCTAGGATGGTTGTGTTGTCCCAGTCGAAGTGGTGTCCTTCCTTATCTGTCCATAAGGATAAGGGTGAGGGAGGGTCATATCCTTTTGTGGCTAGTTGATGTTCATATATGCAGCTAGTTTTCTGCCTGTTTGTCCAATGTAGTGCTTGTTACAGTTCTTGCATGAGTCTAGTATAGGTGCCAGAACATGTCAATCTCAAATCTGAAACCAAACTCTTCTTTCAGCATGTCTTTCCCTATAAAACAGAGCAATGATTTGATGACAAACTAACTTTGCGTGCGTGAATATGAAATAAATTGAATTTACGTTTGGACAATTAAATCTGAGCCTGTCACCAATATTCAAAGTTAAACCTCAAGAACTGTAGATCAAGCTAACCCACCAGAAATGTCTGCAGTCAGAGCTCAAAAACCTGCAGATATTGGTATGTGTCAGAAGGCTCCTTAAATTACTTTTCAAATCTCTGTAAAATTGATAATTCATTCTGGGGACTATGTTTCAAAGAAAAGAAACAGTTGCACTGTTTTGCGAATATGAAATTTATTAGAATGCTGATTTTTCCCAAACAAATCCACAGGGAACTGCGACAACATCAAACCACTGAAAATGCTGGAAATCTGAAATAAAAACTAAATATTGAACATTCATAGTGGGTCAGGCAACATTTGTGGAGAGAAACAGTTAGTTAATGTTTATCCATTTTAAAAATATTGCAGAAAGTGGGAAGTTTTTTTGGCTGTCAAGGCATTTGAAAACGTGCCATATGGTGGTTGAGAGAGGAATGATTATATCATTTATGGATGATTTCAATACTTACCTGAATAATAAACAGATAAAGGATATGGTAGAGGGATGTTTGTGTTGGATTTCTCAAACAACCAGAGCAAACGCATGGGCAAAATGACACTTTCCTGTGTTGTAATCATCAATATTTCTCTTGCTTTATAGGTACTGTCACATTCAGAGTGGGAAAGGCAGATGTAGGTAACTGTAGGTAACATTTGTATCTTTACATGGGACAGTGTGTTTTATTAACTGTGAATTCTGATATGTTTGTACTAGACAAATACATATACTCAGGCCATATGGATTAAGAGCAGGAATAGTCTATTCAACTCCTTGAGCCCGCTATTTTCAGGATAATGTGATTTTAAGTTCAAATCTAAATTTCTCCCCATCCTAATAACTTTTTAACACCTAGTTTTAATAGGAATCTATCAACGTCTGCTAAAAAATATTTAAAGTCTTTGCCTCCAAAATCCATTTCGAAGACTCATGAACCCCTGTGAGAAAATCAAATGCCACATCCCTGTTTTTAAACTGGTAATGTTCTGATTTTTAAACCGTGATCCCTTAGTTCTGGACTTTGCCTTAAGATGGACCATTCTTTCCACATCAGTACTGTCAAGACGCTCAGGATCTTGTATGTTTCCATCAAGTCACCTCTTGTCCTTTAACAAGTCTATCAGATTCTAAAGTTCAATGGTTCTTCATGAGACAACCCTCCCAACCAGGTTTTTCTTTAGTAAACCTTCTCTGAACTGCTTACAATATGTTTACATCCTTCCTTAAATAAGGTGACCGATATTTAATAGTACTCTAGATGCAGTCTCACCAATGTCCTCTATAACTGAAGCATAACCTTCCCACTTGTGTACTCACTTCCCTTTGTGATAAATGATAATATTCTATTAGCTTTCCTACTAGTTGGCTGTACTTGCATTCATGATTGCCACCCAGAACTCTCTCTATCTCACAGTTCTGCAATCTCTCACCCTTTAGATAGTTATTTTTTAGATTCCTCCTGCTAAAACGGACAGTTTCACATTTTTCCAAATTTTGCAGGTCCCTGCCAACCTTCCTAACCTACCTCTACCTTTTTGTAGCCTCCTTATCTTGTCTTCACAACTTACTTTGCTACCTTTCTTTTGTGTCTCCAGCAATTTTGATAACTATATTTTCATTTAGGTTATTTAAATTATGAACAGTTGAGCTTCTAGCACTAATCCCTGTGGTGCACTATTAATTACATTTTGTCCATCTGTAACAGGTCCAACTATGTTTACCTTCTATTTCCTGTTAGCAAACAATATCCATGTCAATATACTACCATCTACACATGACCTTTTTTATCTTCCACGCTAACCTTTTGGTGTGGGGTATTATCAAATGCCTTCTAAAAATCTAAGTACAGAACATTCACTGGTTCCACCAACATTTATAAATGCTAAACAATTCCTCAGTTGTTTACAGGTGTTGGACCAATTAGCAATTGCTTGATGCATTGTTATTTAGATAGAAAACATTTCTCCCAACTTATTTTATGTATCATTGGATGACATTACATTGCATTAAAGCATTTTCTTTTTAATCAAATTGTCTAGAGTTATGAAAAATCTTATCTTGGCTATTTATGTTCAAACTTATCATATTTCCAGATGATTTTGTCACTCTCTTCTGCTTCCTTTGATATATTATTGTCCTAAGTATCAAGATACAGTAAAACACTTTGTGTGCTGTCGAGGCAAATCATACCTAATGTACTTATGTAAGATATTAGAACCGAATGCAGAATATAGTGCTATAGCTGCAGAGAAGGCACAGAGGAAGATCAACTTTAATGTGGAGGTCTGTTCAAAGGTCTGATAACAGTGTGGAAGTAGCTGGTATTGAATCTGTTGGTATATGTTTTCAAATGTTTGTATCTACTGCCCAATGGAAGAGGGTGGACGAGAGTATAACCGGGGTGAGGAGAGGCCTTTGATTATGTTGGTTGTTTTTCAGGAGGGAGCTAAGTCAATGGATGGAAGGTTGGTTTGCTGAATGGACTGGTTGTGTTCATGACGCTCTGTAGTTTCTTGCAGTCGTGGGAAGAGCAGTTGTCATATCAAGGATAGAATGCTTTCTATGGTGCATCTATAAAAATTGATACGCAACATTGTGGACATGCTGAGTTGGACATGGCCCTATGTGTTTCTGCCATGTTAGTTATTTTGTTAAATTATCAGTGTCTTTCTCAATCTTTTTCTATTGTTCACATTTTTCTTTATTAACTTGCATTACTTTTTTAAAAGTTATGATAATATTACAACTATTTAACTTTGCTGTGTACATGCTAAAATTATAATCAAAAAGAGTTTTAATTACTCTTTGCTGCTGTAGATAATAGTTTTTTTTCCCTGTTGATATAGTCCCTGTGGCCTTACCAACAGCAAAAACAGTTTTAAGGAAATTATCTATCAATTTCCAGTCTTGTTTTATTTTGTATCCCTTCTGAAGCTGTTCCAAGATTATGGTAAATGTAACTGAATATCAACTTTAAATAATATAAATTATTTGTGTATGATTATTTTTAAGGCAGTATAATCTCTTGATTTTCTTAATATGTTACTTTTTTTTCAGACTGGAAATGCTATTTCAGATTACTCGATGTCAGTCTCTAAACTTAGCCTTTTAGTCACTGGATATTAAGTCATAAATAAGTGACAGTTCATTGCTAGAAATGAACACCTACTTCATATCCAGTAAGTCGATAACAAATTCTTGCCATAATGGAGAGTAAATATAAGTCCTGCTCCATCAGAAGTGAAAAATGTTCCACTCTTTTATTCAAGTATTGCAAGAATTTCTTATTGATTTTGTTAGAAAATCACATATCAGAGTTTGAGGGAGAATGGATCCATTACATTCTGTATATCTTCATGTCAGTCAATTAGTAACCAAGCTAAATGGAATTGCAAAACCTCTGAGACGTTAACCTGATCTCCCCCTTATCCGTAGGTGGGATTCAAACTAGCAACTGTTAATTGTGATTTTTCAGCATACACAATGTTTTGCTTCTGGTTTAATTTTCAGAATTTTTTTTTCTTTTTTGGCTTATTTCAGTGTGATATGGTTTCTTTTCCATGATATAATTAGGTGATTACTCAATAAAACCTTGTAAAGAAGTTATAGCAATAGCTGACCTTGGTATCATTAACATTCTATATATTTTGGAGGTAAAATGTCATTGTTTATTGGAGTATTAACAGGGAATATTATCCATCAAAATAGAAATGGTGGCATAGTGAAATGTGTTACCCCTGGACCCTAGGTGAATTCTGGATGAGCAGAGACAATCTGATTCTTTACTCACCTGTCCCCTTCAATGGTTGCTAAAGATTAATTTAAAAACAGATCTTACCTTTTGTGGATGCCTTTCTCCAACACCCAAGTGAACTTGCATTTTAAAAGGAGATAAATTAACCAAAAGAGTGAGTTTATTAATTACTACATGCAAGAAGAAACACTAAAACCACACATGCTAGAAATTAGGGTGAATCCAAAAATATGGAAGTTTTAAAAAGAGAGGTCATACATATCAGTTTCTGAATTGTTCATTTGAGAGTGAAGTAATGAACATTGTGGCCATTGGCAAAAGAGAATACATGCAGCATAGATTATTGGTAGTTGAACTGTCAGCTTCACAATCCTTTGTTTTGCAGATCAGTTAAGATTCTGTAATTGATTCCTTTTGATTGAGTAAATTTTAGCATTTTGAGTGAGAGATCATCGTTTTGTGGTCCAATGTGATTTTTTAATTGATTTGTACTACTCGGTGCAAGAAAGTGCCTTTACTTGTAATGATGCTAAATAGGTGACAGTACTTTTTAGTATGACTGTCAAAGCATGCTAATACTCAAACCCAGGCTGTGTACAAGACAGCGTTCAATCCCATTAGTCCACTTCAGTGGAGTTGAATCTGGCATTTCAGTCTCTTTCCTTGTATTCTTAAAGGAAAGAGTACAACATGTGTTTGCACGTTGAGACATAATGACATGTAGGGGATCATCAGCCTCTAATTTTCTTTATAGTCATAAGACACTGCAGCCCAGTCAGCTTGAAGATTCTTTGACACCTACATCCCACCATCAGAATTCTTCAGAATAGATGCATTAGGTTATTTTATCCTTGGAGTCAGTACACTTTTGAAAACAGTACATTTTAAAATTAAGGCCAAAACTCTGTAATATTTTGTCTTTTAATATTTTGTCCCCAGCCCCACAGAAAAGTAGTCTTAACTGTCATCTTATACACTTAACTGTCATCTTAAATTACCTAACAAGCTATTCAATTATATCAAACCTTAGGAAAATATTAAATAAGTATAAACATAGCCAGAATCTAGATCCTGGCTAAGATAAAGGCACCACTAGCCCATTTAAGTCCTGTAAAGCCTTCCTCACTAATATCTGGGGACTTGTGTCAATTTTGGCAGAGGTGTTTTATGGTCTAGTCACAGTGTTTGACAGTCATACACTCACAATCATGTCTTACAGTCAGTCTCCCACACATCAGCATCACCACCCCTGGCTATGTCTTGTCCTGTTGCCAGGGCAGACCCAACAGAGGTGACAGGTGGCACACTGGTATACCAATTAGAAAGGACTTGCCCTGGAGTTGCAACTAGACTTGGTGAAGTCTTATAAGCTTAGGTTAAACATGTGTTGGGAAAGCTACTGATTATTACCTCCTGCCATCCCACAACTGAAGAATCTGTACTTCGCCATGTAACACAATATTTGCAAGAGATACTGAAAGCAGCCAGCACATGGAATGTATTCTGTAAGGCGAATTTCAATATTCATCAAAGATGTGGCACTACTGACTGAACTTTGAACTTTGAGTCCTGAAGGATGTATGTGCTGACAGGGTGTGCAGCAGTGGGTGAGAGAAACAGTGAGTGCAAACATAACTCTTTCATATCATCCTTAACAATCTACCTGTTAGAGATGCATCTTTCATTGATAATTTTGGCAAGAGTGACCACTGCAAAATACTTGTCCAGATGGAGTAATGTTATCATGCTGAGGACACCCTTAATGTATATTTGCAAAGTACCATGTATGTGGTATGTCTTGGGCTTTTTCTGTGGCCCCCAATACCATAGCTGGTAGGATTCTTACAATTGAAATTAAAATCATAGAATCCCACTCAAACAGATAGAGGCCACTCAGCCCATTGAGTCTGCACCAGCCCTCCGATGAGCCAGCTCACTGTTACGGACTAGGCCAAACCACACAAAACATTCTTGAGCAGGCAACCTAGACCGTAATGTTGCAATTTGTTTTGGTAAGTGTATAGTGAAAATTACCCAGAGTAAGTTAGCTAGGTTTACTACCAGGTTTTAAAACAGATAGAAATTTATTCACAAAATTACACAGTGAAACACAAAGAACAGAACAAAGAGCCCCTACAGAACTCAATCTATCCAAACTAGACTTAATTATGCTGTTCAGAATACACGCAACAGTCCCAATAAACAAACTCCCTTTAAAAACAATTTTTAAAAAAGGGAACATATGCTTACAGGTTGAAGTTAGAAGGGCAGAAAGAGAGAGAGAGAGAGAGAGAGCCTGTTTCCACACAGCTGAACTCCTAACTAGTTCTGGACTGAACTGAACTGCTCAGCTAGAGAGCTGACCACTCCCCTTTCATTGTACAGGTCACTTCTAAAACATGATCACTTTGGCCTGAAGTCTCATCTGTTTACATATAAACAAAAAGGCCTCTCAATACCTTTTAATCTCTGTACCAAACCAGTCTAATCAGAACTGGGAGCTGGTTTATGACCTCTCTGGAAAAAAACCAAGGACACAGTATTCTTAAGAAAAAAGAACAGCTTTTAGAAAAAAGGGACCAGCTTTGTGACATCACCCAGTCCCCCCACCATATTCCTGTAACCTCACATTGACAATGGTCAATCTACATAGCCTGCACCTACCGGAACACTGTACAGAACAATTTAGTATGGCCAGTCCTCCTAACCTGCACATTTTTGGTCTGTGGGAGGAAATCAGACTACCCAGAGGAAACCCATGCAGACACTGGGAAAAGGTGCAACTTCGGCACAGACAGTCATCCAAGGCTAGAATCAAACCCAGGTCCCTGGCACTGTGAAGCAGCAGTGCTAACTGCTGAGTTACCGTGCTGCCCAAATTAGTCCATGTCATAGGAAGCAAATGGCTGAGGTACAGCAAATTCTGTTGACCCTGACGAAGTCTGTAGCACTGAAAAAACATCTGCTCCAGAACCAGCTGTGACCCAAGACAAACCATTCCAGATTATATACAGCACAGGCTATTTCATCCATTTCAGAAGTAGGATTATTTACTGTTACAGAGTATTCTGTTCCATTCGCACTCCTCAAATTATGAAGCAATTCAAGATAAGTGTTCAGGCATGGGCTATTAATGGCAAAACCATTTGGTCCACACAAGTCCCATTTAACAGGAAATCTAACAACTTGCCTTTGACATTCAATTATGTTGCTATATACTGAATCCCTGACCACCAATACCTGTGGGGTTACCATTGAAACTTAAGTGTTCTGGCTGTATAAATAATATAGCATAACAGAGTGGGTAAGGGCTGGGAATTCTACAATAACTCACCTTCTGCCTCCCCAAAACCTGTTCACCACTGACAAGACATGACTTGGGAGTGTGATGTGATACTGTCTACTTCCCTGGGTGAGTGCATCTCCAACCACTAGTAGGTTACAAATTAGCCAGGTAAGTAGCCGGCTTGATCGACAATTCATCTACACCTTAAACACTAACTCCCTCTGACTTCACTGCACTGTGGCTGCACTATATAGAATTCACTAAATACAACATAGCAGCTAGCTAGCATCTTCCAAACTTCTGACATTTACCAGCTCGAAGAATGAGGGCAAGAGGCACATGCCGCTACATGTTACTCTCCAATTATCACACCTTTCTGTATTGGAAATATATTACTGTTGCTTCTCTGTACTTAGGTCAAAATCCTGGAATTGTGTGACTTTGAGGACAATTGATCAAGTAATCAGCTTGCAAGCCATCCTCCTGTAAATGTCTAAATTGATAGTATGAGGTTCACACTAGCAAAGTTGAAGCTTTGAATCTATGCGGTGACTCCGTGCTACTGATTTGTTCTCACTATGTAAAAACTGGATTTCATAATGGAGCAATGTAATTGTGAGATGAATCTGAATTATTTCTGTAGAACTTGTTTTCACCAATGATATTACTTATAGCAATTTGAAGAATATTGTTAATTTGTTGTACACATGAGATTGGGATATATGTGAATAATGTAATAATGAGATACTCCAACCAGAGGCAATAATCCTTTGTGCCAATTTTTGCAACATCTGATAGTCACTTACCACACACTGTTTAAAAGCAGGTTGGCACAAAAGGTGAAGAACAGTGCCTCCTCATGATGCATTCTTACATTCAGAACCCTGTCAGGGATTAAATGATCTCCTGGCCTATTGAGCACTGAAATTAAACTTCTACCTGCACGTTTGCATTCTGCTTAAAAGTAAAATGATTCGAACATTGTAAGAGGTGGAGAAAACACAGGTGAAGCGCAGTAAGCATAGAGGTAGATCAATGAAAAACTAACCTGTTTGATTTTGTTTTCTTCTGTTCGATTTTTTTTTCTTTCCTTGCTAAATGTCTCCATCTGTTTCTCAAGTTTGCACGTTATTAGATCTTTGCTTTGGATTCTTTAGTGGTTTGTGCACTGTTGCTATATAATGGCTCATGATAAGGCATGTGTTAATTTATCTCTATGGCAACAAATCTATAATAATATGCCACAAGAAAATAGTTGTTTGCTGATGTGTAACTCTTCTGAAAGGTTTGGACTCCCTCTCCCAGCACAGTTGTGAATGTATTAGAAACATTGCCTTTTAATCCTGAAGGCTAATGAATGTTTTATCGTTGTCTTAATGATGCAGGACTCAACTGGAGCATTTAAAAAAACATTTTCTTTTAATCTTGGGATACCATTATAGCTTTGTATTTCAAGGTCCAGCTTTTATGTTTATATGTCACAAGCTGGAGATGCTCTGGCTGATTGTTGTTCATCTTGAATGATTTTTATATGTATTGAATTCTAAATAGTACGTTAATCTTGCAAGCCTTTCCCCATAGCAGATGCTGGTACAGATGCATTAATAGATATCTCATAGGGCAGATAAAAGACAGCAATAAAATTCTGCTGCAAAGCATTTTTTTTCCATCATTAGATTTATGTAAAGATGTGAATGAAAATGGTGTATTAGAAGTTTTAGAATGTATAATCTGATTAAAAGTTATCAATTATTCTAATATATTAGGCAGTCTTTTCTGATAAAGAGAATTCAAGTAAGCAGAAAATTATTAGGCAGTAACTGAATCAAGGGCTTCAACAAACATGGATTGCAAAGCCATTTGTAAATGTCATATGAATGCTGTAGGGGTGATTTTCCTTTGATCAGGGAGAATTGAAAAAGTGAGTTGTAGTAGTAACTACTCTGTTTTCCCTCACCTCAGTTAATGCGGGCATTGGATGAAGCTCTCAGAGCATTCTGCATGAGCCTCATCAATAAATGCAACTGCATGGCCATTCTTCATGTAAATTAAGTGTCAGCAGGCAATTTGACCATTAAATATGCTGTTATCTGTTTGTCCTCACTTGATATTTATGCACATAAATTTGTGTGAAGGAAGAAGCATGAGAATCACAGACACATCTTTTTCCTGCCTAACACAAGGCGTTGAAGTATTTCGCAATCTACTAAGATCAACATTTAAAACAGATTGCCGGTTGAACCTGATCTCCATGATTTAGCTAGCCCCTTCTCTGAATTGTTAAGCAAATAGCTGTTAGTATGAATTTACATATGCGCAGGATTCAGATAATTGCCAATATGTAATAGGTGCAGTGACTGTGAAGGCACAGTAGTGTGATGTCTGGAGAGGTATGTGTCATAATCTCTGTGGGATTATACTAACATGTTGAGAAGGATTTTACAGGATTATATTCTGTGGTAAATGTGAAATGTTTTGACAGGACACGTGATTATGAGTTGATACTTAATGGTACGCTTCCGATAGGTACAGGTTTTGGCTGTTGTTGAGGCATATCATGGTACTTCAAGTATCAGAACAACAATGTAATTTTTTTAAGAGTTGAAAATGAGGTTGATACTCTTCTCATAGTAGATAAATGCTTGTCTTTCAGTATCTACTTTTGTGTTCAGACACTGCATGTAGTACCATACCTGCACTTGTAAAAGTCTGGCATTTATAGCTGTCACTGATTGGAATCCCCTAGATTTTCCTCTTATTGAAATGACCTAAGAATTTAAATGTTTGACTTGTTTGATGTCCAGAGTATTCACAATCATAAATGCATTATAAGTTTCAACTATCATTATTTTCTTGAATATTAAAAAATTAATGAACATAATCAATTTTCCTTGCTGTTGGCTTAACACATTTCTGTTTTTCATCCATTAATAAATTTGTTCCTACAAATTTGAGGAATAACATTGCATGCATTTGACTCTGATTTAAAATCCCAGTAGCATTTTTAAGAGTATATTTTACATTTCATATGAAAACATTACAACTTGTTTAATCACAACTTTTGTATATAAAAATCTCAACAGTGTTTTGTCTATGTCTCAAGCCTTAATTGTGTCACAACTAGTTCTCAAAAACAGTGTGTTGCTGGAAACTAAGGCCCATTAATAAATGCAAATTGTGGCAGATACTTGATGAAGTAACACTATACAGAGAAGAGTAGGTTTAAACAAAGAACACATTGGTCCCTTACGGCATTACAACAGGCTTGCTGAATGTTTTTGTAACAGTCTGGTTAATAGTACAAGGGAAATTTTGTACTTGTATACCAGGAATGAATTCTGTAGGGAGGCTACCAGCCCTTTTATGTTGCTATGAAATGGCAAGTTAGACCATGTGCTATGTATCCCAATAGACCTGGGCATTAATTCAGCCCATCTGAATGGCATTTGGGAATTAAAAATGCAGCCCTGTTATAAAATTTGAGAGCTGATTCATTTCCTGGTAGTAAGCCCTTATCTGCTCCCCTGTAAAATGCAGCAATAGTTTTTTGAGTGTTAAAGTTAAAACCAAGCCCACTCAGAAGGAAGCAATCAAAATACTTCTAACTGCTATGTGAGACCAGCTGAAGAAATGCAGAGAAAAATGAATGTATTGCTCGCTTTATTTTTGAAGTTACCTTTTCAGTCAATCCTACTAAAGTCAACAGAGTAGGAATCATCATTCATAGAGCAAGTACTTTTGCTTTTGCACATGCTTCAATGAAGGGATTGAAGTTGAGAGTTGCTTCAGTGGGGAATTGCTGATATAAAATCGCATTCTTTGAAACAAGCATTTAGTTGAGCCACTTATGATTTAGTTTTTAGAACTTATTTCTATGTTTTCTTCCATCTTTTAAAAAGCATTCATTGCTTTGCTTACATCTTGATATGAAAACCTGGAACTGTGGCCTCCTAGTGAGAACAATTTTCATTAATGGCAACAATTTTGACAGAAAACTTGCCTTCATTTTTCTATGCAGTTCACAGAAATGATTTTACAAGATGAGCCTCTTTATAGATGTTGCCATGTTTTCCTGCATTGGTGCTTTTTTAAAAAAAAAAGCTGTACATCCATTTCTTCCTTCAGCATTTTTTGCTTGCAAGCACTTGATGCTTACAGAATGTGATTGGTTTGCAAGTTGTTGTCATGAAAAAGAAGGTGAAAGGAAAATTAAATTATCCAGTGGAAAATCGATTTCACTTTGAAGCTACCTAGAGAAAGCCACTTGCAGTGAGATGCAAAGTGGAGGACACTGTTTCAGAAAGAGATCATGAAACATACATACACAATTTAGGAAATAAAGTGAGTTTGAAAGAAATGAGTTAGATGTTCAGTCCTGTTCTACCACTGAGTTCTACCAGGCAATAACTCCATTTAAGCACACCAGCAGGAATTGTGTGGACTTTTAAGAGGATTGAGAGAACTGATAGCACTTGATGCTGTTCGACTTGAACAGACGATGAATGTTGAAACTTTGCTTTCAGACTTGAGGGAACAAAAATGGGGCCCATGCCAATGGCATGATGAGGAGTGATTTATTGTGAAACAAAAGTTTAGAAGGGGTGAGGAGGGATTGGTTTAGCAGATGACTGGCTTCAGCCCTCGTAACTATGTCAATACATCAAATTAACAATTCTATTCTGAGCATTTCTCGAATATATTTCTAAAATGAGAAGAAATTCCCCCTGACAGGAAGCAAGCTTTATTGAAAATGACAAAACAAAATCCCATTAGTATTTTATATTAAATTCTGATGTGCAGAAGGATTTTTCAGTCAGACTTATTATTGAGAAAGAGACTGGGAAATATGTCTAAATAGCTATGCTTTTCATTGATAAAACAATGCTCATCGATAAAGTCATTTTTATAAATATTAATTGCATACTTCTTTCTGGCTTTCAGAATCAGTGTACAATACTTTGAAGACACATTACACAGTAACTATTCATATTATAGAATACAAAAACACTACTACCAAGGATGAAATGAGAATACTAAGTATTGGGTGTGTATTGTCTTTTGAAATGTGGAAAGTAAATGATGGGTTAAAGTTTCTCAACTGAACAGTCTTTTCAAAACAGCTTGAGCTGCTTATTTCCATTGACCCTATTTTCTAAATTGCATTGTCCATGTGAGTGATGCCACCCTGACACTAGTTCCAGTTAAGCACACCACCAGCATACAAGAAATCGTATTGGTGTCCAAGTAATTTTGTTGAATTTTCTAGGACACTGTATGGCTCCTTGACTTGGTGCCTATATCAGTTCTGAGTGTGCTACCTGTTTACTCTGATTCCCCCACTTTTCACCATAGCATTTTGAATATTTATTTTTCAACTGTTGTAATATAAAGCATCTCATGCAAAATTATTTGGGTAAATCCCATATGAATACTAATGGGCATGACCCTGCAATGCAAAGCTATAGATCTTGCTCAGAGATGTCAGGAGTTGACATGTGGGATTTGGAAAAATGACCATGCTAGTGCAGTAGGAGAGAATTCTATTCAGTTCAGGTCTTCAGTTGTTGGACAGAGTAAAGGAAATTTTACGCTGTAAAATGCACCTAATCTGTGTTGTATCAGTGACATGCTTCATACAGATGTTGGGTTTTGTAAATTAGACAGCTTTTTAGAAACACGTTGAGTGTTTTGCATTCAATGTACTATGAGACAGTGAGACAGAGTAAATAGTAAGGATAGAAGTGAATGGAAAATAAGACTAGGTGCCGTTTGCAAACTATTCCTGTCGAGACCATCAGACATAGGAGGTGAAGTAAGCCATTCAGCCTATTGAGATTCCTCCTCCATTCAATGAGCTGATCTGATAACCCCAACTCCAGTTTTCTGACTTTCCCTCATAACAGTTACTCCCTTATGATTAAAACTCTGTCTATCACAGCTTTGAATATACTTAATGGCACAGCCTAAACAGCCCACTGCAATAAAGATTTCCATAGATTCACTACTCTCTGAGAGATGAAATTCCACCTCATCTGTTTAAAGTGTGAGACCCCTTAACTGGGATTATGCTGGTTGGTTCTAGACTGCCCTACAAGGGAAAGTGATCTTTCTGTATCTACTCTGTCAAGTCCCCTGAGAACATTATATGATTCAGGAAGGTTGCCTCTCTCTCTTCCAAATTCCATTGAGTGCAGGCCTAACCTACTCAACCTTTCCTCATAAGCAGTCCCTTATATAACTAGTCTAGTGAAGTTTCTCTGTGCTGCCTGTAAAGCCAGGATATCTTTCATTAGTTAAGGGGCCCAAAACTGTTCACAGTATTTGAGTTGTGACCTGACTAGTGCCTTAAATAGTTTAAGCAAACCTCCCTAATATCATACTCCATTCCCTTTGGAATAAAGCCAAACATTCCATTTGTCTTCCATATTAGCCTCTTCATTACTGTGCTAGCTTTGTGTGCTTCATGAATGAAGGTGCCCAAACTCTGCAGTCTTTCTCCATTTAAATAATATTCAGTTCCACTATTCTTCCTGCCAAAGTATCTAACCTTACCTTTTCCCACATTATATTCCATCTGTCAAGTTTTTTTTTCCCTCTATTCGTTCAACCTGTCCATATCCTTTTGTAGACTCTTTGTGCCACCCTCACCAATTGCCTTCCAAGCTATATTTGTGTCTACACACTGTATCTACCACCTGGATGAATAAGACAATAAGGAAGCCAATACATTGGAACATCACTTCTAAATACTACTTCAAGTCATACACCCATCTGGCTTGGGGCTATACCATCATTCCTTTACTGTTACTAGGATCAAAAATCTGGAGCTCATTTCTCAACAGCACGGTAGCTGTATATACACTAACACACTAAAACAGCAGCTGATAAATTTGAAGGACCCTATACATAATACATTACAAGAACTGTAACAAACACTACATTGGACAAGCAGCCAGCAGGCAGGCAGAAAAGTAGCCACCAGGCCACATTAACAATTACTAGCCACAAAAAGACATGACCCATTCTCTTGCTAGTATTTTTACATACAGATGAGGAATGATGCCACTTTGACTCGGACAACACATCCATCCTAGGACAAGCCAAACAGAGACGCGCGTGAGAATTTCTGGAAGCATGGCATTCCAACCGGAACTCTATCAACAATCACATTAACTTGGATCGTATTTACCACCCCCTGAGAAAAAGAACAGGAAATGACATCACCAACCCAAGGAAACCTAAACATATAAATAAAAAGCAGACCGTACCACCAATTCTTCAGCCGGAGGCTCACTGATGATGTTATCTAGTGTGGTAACGAAATGTCTGAAACCAAACCTTCCACCTCAGTGAGCAAACCTACATCCAGATTCTCAACCTGAGCTACAAATCTTCTCAAAACTCACTAGTACATCATGTCAACTGTAGCATTTTAGGAAAGTGATCCACTGCCTTCTCCAGGGCAATTAGGGATAGGCAACAAATGATGGCCTTGCTTGCAATTCTCCCATCTAAAGGATCAAATAAAAAGCAGACTTATCAGGACCAGTGAGGTTGATTAGTAGCAAATATGATTTAGTACAGCATGAAGGTTTCAGCAGTAACACTAATAGTGCAGGTATAGAAGTGAAAGTTGTTATAAATTCATAAATTTTTCCATTAGTTACATTCTGGGTGCTTTGGCAGTAAATTCTCTCTCAAAGCCCAAAACCACTGGCAGCAACTTCTGCATTTCCACATTATTCTGTAAGTGTGTACACACTCCCAAAGTTGCTGTTGTCATACTAATGATAATGGTCTAATAATCAGTCATCCATTGCTGATTAACTCCATATCTTAGTTCATAACAGTAAAACACAAAATAGACAGTACATCAAAGCAACTGATTGTTGTGTATGTGCAGATTGGCGGACTAATTGGCATGCAAAGTCCCAACACTGTACGCACACAGCACATGGAGTACATAAAGGTGAACTCCCTTAAAAGCAAGGTACTCATAACAACAGTTTGTTTCGTGGTGAATGTTGACAGTCTTGCTATCATTATCTTCACAAATTATAGGTTAATGTGTTTTGTAGCAACAATACAGTCTAGAAATTTTGAATTTTTACTTCACTGAATCACTATAATCTCATGCACCATACCTTTATAAAGATGGATGGTGTAGATAACTAATTGTTTTCTCTCTCCATATATGGAATGACTCTAATAAGTCCACAAATAATTGCTCCTGTGAAATTAATTGAATGGTAGATCTTTCCTTTGCAGATGCAACTTTTAGTTACTGGTAGTGACAAACCTTTATTTTTGCAAATTGTTTATGTTCTTCACTTTTATAGAGTAAAGCATTGATTAAAATAATTCTATACTGTTGAATAACATTAATTGAATTTCCTACGCAACTTATTCACAATAAATTACTGTTGTTCATTCAATTTTGAAACAACAGAAGTCATTGACCCAAGCAGCAATCGACTAAAGAACTAGAGCTTTATATACTCTCTCTTTCTTTAAAAAAAATGTGCTTCACAGTAAAAAGTACTAAATTTCCATGACACAATGAAGTGCCGTTCAAATTTTCCTCTTGAAAAATGTGCATAACGTGTCTGGACAGTCTGACAGCAATCAATTTTGCCAGTTTCCCACAGGAATCACTGTCTATCTTTTAGATGGACAGAAAATGCTGTCACACCACATTTCAATACTCTGTGATCTTATTGATATTCTATTGAAATAAATTTGCCATTGTTTCCAAAGGGAATTTTCACATTGAAAGTGTGCATGAATCCACTGCCAACGTGAAGTAGAATTGCAGATGCCAGAGGTTGGTATAACCCCACTTCCATAAGCTTGAATTACTTGACGCTACTTTGCGAGTCCATCTCTAGCTTTTAGTACCAATATTAAACTGGTCCAATACCAATCCTTGACAGATGGCAGTGATGTAGCTTGGAACAATAATACAATTTAAGGCAATTGGTTAAAAGATTCATAACAGCACAAGCATAACAGCCAACAGGTAAAATAAAGGAGTAAAAAGTGAGGTCTGCAGATGCTGGAGATCAGAGCTGAAAATGTGTTGCTGGTTAAAGCACAGCAGGTCAGGCAGCATCCAAGGAACAGGAAATTCGACGTTTCGGGCTAGAGCCCTTCATCAGGAATGAGGAGAGTGTGCCAGGCCGGCTAAGATAAAAGGTAGGGAGGAGGGACTTGGGGGAGGGGTGATGGAGATGTGATAGGTGGAAGGAGGTCAAGGTGAGGGTGATAGGCCGGAGTAGGGTGGGGGCGGAGAGGTCAGGAAGAAGATTGCAGGTTAGGAGGGCGGTGCTGAGTTGAGGGAACCGACTGAGACACGGTGGGGGGAGGGGAAATGAGGAAACTGGAGAAATCTGAGTTCATTCCTTGTGGTTGGAGGGTTCCCAGGTGGAAGATGAGGCGCTCTTCCTCCAACCGTCGTGTTGTTATGTTCTGCCGATGGAGGAGTCCCAGGACCTGCATGTCCTCGGTGGAGTGGGAGGGAGAATTAAAGTGTTGAGCCACGGGGTGGTTGGGTTGGTTGGTCTGGGCGTCCCAGAGGTGTTCCCTGAAGCGTTCCGCAAGTAGGCGGCCCGTCTCCCCAATATAGAGGAGGCCACATCGGGTGCAGCGGATGCAATAGATGATATGTGTGGAGGTGCAGGTGAATTTGTGGCGGATATGGAAGGATCCCTTGGGGCCTTAGAGAGAAGTAAGGGAGGAGGTGTGGGCGCAAGTTTTACATTTCCTGCGGTTGCAGGGGAAGGTGCCGGGAGTGGAGGTTGAGTTGGTGGTGGGGGGTGTGGACCTGACGAGGGAGTCACGAAGGGAGTGGTCTTTGTGGAACGCTGATAGGGGAGGGGAGGGAAATATATCCCTGGTGGTGGGGTCCGTTTGGAGGTGGCGGAAATGATGGCGGATGATACGCTGTATACGGAGGTTGGTGGGGTGGTAGGTGAGAACCAGTGGGGTTCTGTCTTGGTGGTGGTTGGAGGAGCGGGGCTCAAGGGCGGAGGAGTGGGAAGTGGAGGAGATGCGGTGGAGGGCATCGTCGATCACGTCTGGAGGGAATCTGCGATCCTTGAAGAAGGAGGCCATCTGGGCTGTACGGTATTGGAACTGATCCTCCTGGGAGCAGATGCGGCGGAGACGAAGGAATTGGGAATATGGGATGGCGTTTTTACAGGGGGCAGGGTGGGAGGAGTTGTAGTCCAGGTAGCTGTGGGAGTCAGTCGGTTTATAGTAGATGTCTGTGTTGAGTCGGTCGCCCGAGATAGAAATGGAAAGGTCCAGGAAGGGAGGGAGGAGTCTGAGACAGTCCAGGTGAATTTGAGGTCGGGATGGAAGGTGTTGGTAAAGTTGATGAACTGTTCAACCTCCTCGTGGGAGCACGAGGCAGCGCCGATACAGTCATCGATGTAGCGGAGGAAAAGGTGGGGGGTGGTGCCAGTGCGAGTGTGGCCGAGTGGTCTAAGGTGCTGGATCCAGTTTATGGCCTCGCAAAGGGTGTGGGCTCGAATTCCACAACTACCATTTCACTCCTTTGACTGACTGAACTGGTTTCTTCCTTTCCCGCCGCACCAACCAATACCCTTCCACTGACACCCTCCTTCGACTGACTGAACTGGTGACCATCCATCACCTCATCACCTCAGGGGATCTCCCATCCACCGCCTCCAACCTCATAGTCCCACAACCCCGCACCGCCCGTTTCTACCTTCTTCCCAAAATCCACAAACCTGACTGTCCCGGCCGACCCATTGTCTCAGCCTGCTCCTGCCCCACCGAACTCATCTCCGCATGCCTCGACACGGTTCTGTCCCCTTTAGTCCAAGAACTCCCCACCTACGTTTGGGATACCACCCACGCCCTCCACCTCCTCCATGATTTTCACTTCCCCGGTCCCCAACGCCTTATCTTCACCATGGACATCCAGTCCCTGTACACCTCCATCCCCCATCACGAAGGACTTAAAGCTCTCCGCTTCTTCCTTTCCCGCCGCACCAACCAGTACCCTTCCACTGACACCCTCCTTCGACAGACTGAACTGGTCCTCACCCTGAATAACTTCTCTTTTCAATCCTCCCACTTCCTCCAAACTAAAGGAGTTGCCATGGGCACCCGCATGGGGCCCAGCTATGCCTGTCTCTTCGTAGGATATGTGGAACAGTCCATCTTCCGCAACTACACTGGCACCATCCCCCCACCTTTTCCTCCGCTACATCGATGACTGTATCGGCGCTGCCTCGTGCTCCCACGAGGAGGTTGAACAGTTCATCAACTTTACCAACACCTTCCATCCCGACCTCAAATTCACCTGGACTGTCTCAGACTCCTCCCTCCCCTTCCTGGACCTTTCCATTTCTATCTCGGGCGACCGACTCAACACAGACATCTACTATAAACCGACTGACTCCCACAGCTACCTGGACTACACCTCCTCCCACCCTGCCCCCTGTAAAAACACCATCCCATATTCCCAATTCCTTCGTCTCCGCCGCATCTGCTCCCAGGAGGACCAGTTCCAATACCGTACAGCCCAGATGGCCTCCTTATCCAAGGACCGCAGATTCCCCCCAGACGTGATCGACGATGCCCTCCACCGCATCTCCTCCACTTCCTGCTCCTCCGCCCTTGAGCCCCACTCCTCCAACCACCACCAAGACAGAACCCCACTGGTTCTCACCTACCACCCCACCAACCTCCGTATACAGCGTATCATCCGCCATCATTTCCGCCACCTCCAAACGGACCCCACCACCAGGGATATATTTCCCTCCCCTCCCCTATCAGCGTTCCGCAAAGACCACTCCCTTCGTGACTCCCTCGTCAGGTCCACACCCCCCACCACCAACCCAACCTCCACTCCCGGCACCTTCCCCTGCAATCGCAGGAAATGTAAAACTTGCACCCACACCTCCTCCCTTACTTCTCTCTAAGGCCCCAAGGGATCCTTCCATATCCGTCACAAATTCACCTGCACCTCCACACATATCATCTATTGCATCCGCTGCACCCGATGTGGCCTCCTCTATATTGGGGAGACGGGCCGCCTACTTGCGGAACGCTTCAGGGAACACCTCTGGGACGCCCAGACCAACCAACCCAACCGCCCCGTGGCTCAACACTTTAATTCTCCCTCCCACTCCACCGAGGACATTCAGGTCCTGGGACTCCTCCCTCGGCAGAACATAACAACACGACGGTTGGAGGAAGAGCGCCTCATCTTCCGCCTGGGAACCCTCCAACCACAAGGAATGAACTCAGATTTCTCCAGTTTCCTCATTTCCCCTCCCCCCACCGTGTCTCAGTCAGTTCCCTCAACTCAGCACCGCCCTCCTAACCTGCAATCTTCTTCCTGACCTCTCCGCCCCCCACCCCACTCCGGCCTATCACCCTCACCTTGACCTCCTTCCACCTATCACATCTCCATCGCCCCTCCCCCAAGTCCCTCCTCCCTACCTTTTATCTTAGCCTGCCTGGCACACTCTCCTCATTCCTGATGAAGGGCTCTAGCCCGAAACGTCGAATTTCCTGTTCCTTGGATGCTGCCTAACCTGCTGTGCTCTAACCAGCAACACATTTTCAGCAGGTAAAATAAAATCAATGCATACACAAGAAATGATTGAAAGTTTCTTAACATTTAATGTTTCCTTCAATTTCAACACATTGCTACCTAGCAACCCTGGATGTCCAATTCCCATTGGCATAATTTACATGGAGGGTTAAAAATACTTGTCTTGCTATTGATGCCTAAGGGAACAGAATCCTACTCTGCCATGATTTGATGTCATAGTTGCAATGTGACATCAGATCATATACTAACTGTTGCCCTGCTTCCTAAATGCCTTTTGGTTCATAGACTTCTATCATGCTCAACTTTAAAATTAACAATTGATATAGCATCATTTTAGATTTATGGAAAAATATTTCAAGCTTCTCTCTCAATCTGTAGCAGAAGTGTTTCTTAGTTTCACCCTTGAGAAGCTCAGCTCAAATGTGCAAAATATAAAAGAGCCCTAGATGATCTGATAGGTTGAACTAGCTCTATTCTGTCAATTTTCCCAAACATGTTATCACATTCATAACAAACCTTGAAGCCCACGAATCATTGAATCATAGAATTTTACAGAACAAAAGAAGGCCATTTGATCAATCGTGTCTAAACCAGCTCCCAAAAAAGCTATTTGGCTAGTCCCACTCTTCAGCTCTATCTCTGTAGCCCTTTAACTTCATCTCTTTCAAATATATATTGAACACTCTCTTGAAATCTCTTATGGAATCAACCTCTGCCGCTTTCCCAGGCAGCACATTCCAAATCCTGACAATTCACTGAAGTTTCTCCTCATCTTTCTCTCCCAGCTGTTGCTGACAATCTTGAAATTGTGACTCCTAGTCACCGACTTACTAACTCATAGAAATAGAATATCCTTCTTTTCTCTGTCAAAACTGTTCATAGATTTGAACCCCTCAGTAAGGTCACCTGGTAATCTTTTCCGCTGCAAAGCGAACAAGCCCAATCTGGCTAATCTTGTATCTAAAATCCTTCATTCCTGGCATCATTCTAGTAAATCTCCTTTCATCTGTCTCCAGGACTTTTAACACACTTCCTTAATTATGGTGCCTAGGACTGAACGCAATACTCCAAATGTGGTTTGACCAATGATTTATTGAGGTGCAGGATCGAAAAGGATGGTGCTGGAATAGCTCAGCAGGTCAGGCAGCATTGGAGGAGCAGGAGAATCGACATTTTGGGCATAAGTTCTTTATGGTGAATGTGGAGGGAGGAAGGGGGATGGGAAATAAATAGGGATTGGGTCTGGATGGAAGCTAGGCTGGAAAGCGATATTTGAATGCAGGTGGGTGGGGTAATTGTGATAGGTCGGTGGGGAGGGTGGAGCAGATAGGTGGGGAAGGAGATGGACAGTTCAAGAGGGTGGTGCCAAGTTGGAGGGTTGGATCTGGGATGAGGTGGAGGTGAAGGGAGATAAGGAAGCTGGTGAAGTCAATGTTAATGCCGTGTGGTTCAACGGTTCCAAGGTGGAAGCTGAGGCTTTCTTCCTCCAATCGTTGGGTGGCTTGGATTTGTTGGTGGAGGTGCAGTATCACTTCCTTACTTTTATACTCAATGCCTCTGTTTATAAAATGCAAGTATCCTATAAGTTCCTTAACAGCTGTTTCAACTTACCTGGTCACCTTCAGAGAATCATGTATGGAAACACCAAGGTCCGTCTGCTCCTGTACTCCCCTTAACATTGTACCATTGAGCCTGCCTTGTCCCTCTGTATTTCTTCTACAAAATGGTTTGCCTCAAATTTCTTTGCATCGAATTTCATCTGCCAGGTCAATGTCCCTCTGAAGTCACTCAACATCTCCTCCTCACTATTCTCCCCAGCTTAGAATCTTGTGCAGATTTAGAGATTCCAATAAACTTACACTGCACTTTCAATAATTCCCCAACAAATGTTGACATAATTCTGAACTCTTCAGATCTGTTTGCACTCATTCATGACAATGTGTTCCAAAGTGTTAATTTGGTTATTGTTTAAGAACTAATAGTGATGTATTGAAATCAGTGACCATGAAGTGACATCATACAGTGCTCAAACTGCATCAGTTGCAGTCATTATTTGCTTTAAAATGATCAGCAACTTCTAACTGAAATCATAGAAAATGAACTGGCAAGGAATGAAGGTAAAAGAAAGATGTGGAAACAACTTCTCCACCTCAAAGCGATTATGGAATAAACTCTTTAAGCTTGAGATCACAAAGGATTTCAGACATTTTTCTAAGTCCAGCTGTAGTGACATGGTGTGTGTGATTGTTTGACATAGATAACTTACTCTAATGATCCTTATATATGTTAATGTTATTACATAGGATCATCACCATTTAGTTATTAAGGTGTAATATAGTTGCATTATAAGGTTATTGTTATTGTGCTTCTCCCTTGGTTTCAATCTCTCCTCTTCTCCCCTGCTGTACTAGTCCTCTCTTATTCTCTTATTTCCTGTTCTTCCCCACAGTCTTCCCACTCTCTCCTCTCCTTCCATTTCCTCTCCAGTTCATCCCTTCCCCAACCTCATCTCTCTTGCCCATTCTCCTCCTGCTCCTCATCTTCCTGTAGTGAAATCTAAGCATGTTCTTCTGTTTCTTTTAACAGAAAGTTAATAGTTACCCTTTTAATAAAAAACTTAATTATTCATAGCACAGAAGGTCCAAAATAAATAAGAAGTAGGAAGAAGGAGTTGGATGTTTAATCAGACAAACATTGGGTATAAAAGTCAAAAGATTTGATTTGAACCATTCCTTTTTCTCCAAGAGGTCCCTCATTCTGACAGTCACTTTATTGAATGCTCTGTGGCAAATGTATTTTTTTTTTCCATTTTGATGGAAAAAGGCTATCTTCAGAGCTTTGTTCTAAAAGGGAGTGTTTCCAGTCTTCTAGACTAAATGTTTAACTATGGTCCTATCGGTCTGTTCAGCTCAACTTGAAGGATTGAATTGACTATTTGATGAGAAACAAGGAACTCTGCAGTGTTCTGGCCAGCATCCACCCCTCAGTCATCAAAAGGTGATGAACTAATTTGCTATTAATGGAGCCTTGCTTAATGCATATTGCTTGCGTAACAACAGCAATTGAATTTTTAAGGAAATTAACTGACTGTGAAGCAGTTTTGTTTTGGACATTGAGATCTTGATAATGGGCATTATGAATAATGCAAGTTCCATACCCCTCTTTATTCTAATTTCTACTATTTTGGTGTAATATAACTTGAGAAAAAATAGACCCATAAGTGAATAATTACTTGGCCTTTACTAATATTAATGGTTTAGCATTTAGAAAGAAACATCTGCAGCTTGCAAGTAGAAATCTAATATGATACTGACTGCATTCACTTGGGGAATTTTGCTGTTGTTCACTCATTGTTCTCTCCTACCCAACTTGTCACATTGCGTGTCACTGTGGGCACTTACCATTTTCATCTGGAGATAGGCTTTTTTTCCCCCCATGGCTCTAGCAAGACCTGCTCTGTGACCAGCTGACAGATTTCATGTAGAACACTCTTTGAATTTTTTTTTAAATTATCTCTTCCTTTCTAAAAATGCAAAGCATATTTTTTAAAAAATTCAAGATCTCTGTTAACCAACCTGATTAAGAGCACTGGAGTTGAATATATTTTAGTCAGGATTCTGAATTATGGGCCAAAGTCACCTGATTCAGCAAGTTAATGGATAATCTAGTGCTATTTTCAGTGTCTTAACTCATGCTCTTGATTGAAGAGTATCCAACAGATATTGTGGCACAATTACCCAAACACAGTGATGCAGTAGGTTGTCTACATATTCCAGTGACGTCTATTAATCTCGACCTGAAGAAAGAAGCAATAATAGAATGAATTCCAGAATTGGTAGTACATTTTTATTTAAAACTCTCTTATCCTGACACTCAGATCTCTATTGAACTGTAAGAACATTTGCCAGCATTGAAGATGAGCTGAAGAAGCTTTCAACTTAATTTGTGACCTACTAGCAGTCTTCTTTAGAGTCACTGCATCTTCCACAGCCCCTGTTAAATTATTAAAACTGCATTTCCTACACTATTTTCTTTTCTATGTCGAGAGTCTCATTTTAATGAGTGCCTGAAAAGAAACTCAAATTCTGCCTCACTTTTTAATTTTAAAAAAATTGTTCATCTATTTTTGGAATTTGCTCATTATCAGGTGATTGGTTGCTGTTGTTGCGAAATGTTCAGCATATCTCCTGCGATGAAGTTGTTGCATTTTAATTGGTCAATAAACAAGTAGGAAGATATGGAGTTGTTCTTTTTTTCCCTCCAAACTGCCTTTTTACAAAATTCCTTAATTCCTAACATTAAAAAAACTGTATAGAATGAGCGAATGTAAGATCCGGCATTGGTGATCTTCCAAAGGAGGCTCCTCAACTTCCTCAGGTAAAATAAAGGGGATTTTACGAAGAAAACAAGCTCCTATCTTAAATTATACTTCGACATTTTATACAGAAACCTACAACAGTGTAAATGTCCAAGTCTTACTTCTGGCTTTTTATAGCTCTGCGACTGGGGAATCTTACTTGTGGGAGCATTGACCTACCTTGAACAGATGTAGAGTTTTGCTGCTGAACTTATGCACACCAATTTTCTTCCAATCTTCCTTTTATATTAGATTAATCCAGAGTATTAAACACGAATGTGTTCACCATCCAGCACGTGGTGGATGACGAGCTGTTAAATGTTGTGGGTTGTTGTTTCACGTTCTCTCCCTTTCTCTGACCACTTAAGGCAAAAATGGGTCACAAGCTTGTTCTGCTGTCCTGAGAGCATTTGAAAAGGAAACTGTCAAAATCTCACTGTTTCCAAATGGTATACCAATTCCATGGTGAAGCTATGGACTAGGGCTCTTTACAGGACATGCTTAATTCAAGGACACGAATGGAATTGGCAAAATTAAATATCCATTTTTAAAACTTTTATGTTTCATTTGGGATCGGCTTTCTTTAATTTTCAGTCCCGGAACATTGCTGGTGATGATGCTTTTTCCTAACTGGCCTTGAAGGTGGTTGTGGGTATTCTCTTTGAAGATTAAGTACAACCTACTGGTTTGTTAAGCCACTTCAGAGGATGGTTATGAGTCAACTACTTTGGTATGGGACTGGAATCATATGAAGAATAGCAAGTGCCCCGAAAGGATATTAGTAAATTGCTTTTGTAATGATGATCTAATAGGTTATTTGTAACTTCCATGAATACCATTCTAGTTTTTGAAGGGTCTTGATTCTGGAACTGAATCCAGACTGCCACTGGGAGTTTGAAACTCATTCTCCAGATCAGTAATCCAGTGACGGGACTACAATACTACCTGAATGCATACACAAAGCTGTGAATCCTGCCATCCCATAGTATTCTTATTGACAAGTTCAAAAACGTAACTGACTGAGTGGCTATTTGTATTACTGCTGTGAATTTTGTAAAATATAGCCAAGACGACAACAGTATCAATATCTGTAATTTGAGGTTGCAGAAAACATTTGCAGTTTCTCAAGTGCTTTTAAAGTTAATCACTGGAAAGTGACTTCAAGCCAGGGGATCAACTCTTGGGATCAATGAAGAGTGCAGGAGGGCATGTCAGGAGCAGCACCAGGCAGACCTGAAAATAAGGTGTCAACCTGGTGAAGCCACCAATCAGGACAACTTATATAGGAGATAGTGAGGACTGTAGATGCTAAAGAGTAAGCTTTGATAAAGTGTGGCGCTGGAAAAGGCACAGCAGATCAGGCAGCATCTGAGGAACAAGAGAGACGACTTTTTAGGCAAAACCCTTCATCAGGGCTACTTATATAGCAAACTGCATAAGCAGCAAGTGATAGAGCTAAGCAATCCCACAATTGATGGTTCAAATCTAAGTTCTGCAGTCCTGCCACATCCAGTTGTGAATGGTGGTGGACAATTAAACAATCCACTGGAGTAAGCGGCTCCACAAATATCCCCATCCTGAACGATAGAGCCTTGCACATTGGTGTAAAAGATAAGGCTGAAGCTTTTGTAGCAGTCTTCAGCTAGAATTGCTGAGTGGATGATCTATCAGTGCCTCCTCCAATTGGTCCCCAGCATTACAGATACCAGTCTTCAGGCAAATTGTTTCACTCCACGTGATATCAAGAACTAATTGGAGACACTTGATACTGCAAAGACTACAGGTCCTGTCAACATTCTGGCAATAGTACTGAAGGTTTGTGCTCTAGAACTTGCTGCTCCCCTTGTCAAGCTGTTCCAGTACAATTACAATGTTAGCATCCACCTCATCATGTAGAAAATTGTCTGGTTATGTCCTGTACATAAAAAACAGAATAAATCCAATTACTGCTCAATCAGTCAACTTTCGGTCATCAGTAAAGTAATGGAAGGTGTCATTAATAGTGCTATCAAGCAGTACCTGCTCAGTGATGCCCAGTTTGGGTTCCACCAGGACCACTCAGCTTCAGACCTCAACTGAATTGCAAAGGTGAGATGGACAGCTCTCGACATCAAGGCTGCATTCAACTGTGTGTGGCATCAAGGAGCCCCAACAAAATTGGAATCAATGGATATGAGGGACCAAACTCTCTGGTGGTCATAATGACACATAGAAAGCTGGACGTGATTATTGGAGGTCAGTTATCTCACCTTTAGGACATCCCTACAGGAGTTCCTCGGGCCCAAACAATAATCAACTGCTTCATCAATGACCTTCCCTCCATCATAAGGTCAGAAGTAGGGATTTTTACTGATGATTGTGCACTTTTCAGCACCACTTGCAACTTCTCAGGTGCTGAACCAGTCCATGCTCAACTGAAACATGCTCTAGATTATATCCAGACTTGGGCTGACAAGTGGCAAGTAACATTTGCGCCACACAAATGCCAGGCTGTGACCATCACCAATGAGAGCTAATGTAACCATCACCCCTTAACACTCAATGGCATTACCATCACTGAATCGCCCACTATCAACAAGCTGGGGGTTACCATTGATCAGAAACTCAACTGAACTCACCACATAAACACAGTGCCTACAAGAGCAGCTCAGAGGCTAAAAATACTGCGGCCAGCAACTCAGCACCTGACTCCACCATAGAGTAGGGAAAAGTGAGGACTGCAGATGCTAGAAACCAGAGTTTAGATCATAGTGGTGCTGGAAAAGCACAGCAGGTCACGCAGCATCCAAGGGGCAGGAAAATCGACATTTCGTTCAAAAGCCCTTCATCCTGATGTTGGGCTTTTGCTTGAAACATCAATTTTCCTGCTCCTTTGATGCTGCCTGACCTGCTGTGCTTTTCCAGCACCACTCTGATTTAAACTCCACCATAGAGTCATCGAGATATGCAGGACAGAAACAGACAGCTTAGTCCAATTTGTCCATGCTGACCAGATATCCTAAATTAATCTAGTCCCATTTGCCAGTATTTAGCTTGTATCCCTCTAAACCCTTCCAGTTCATGTATTCATTCAGATTAAATGTTGTACTAGTACCAGCCTCCACCTTTTCCTCTGGCAGCCCATTCTATACTTGCACTACCCTCTGCATGAAAAAGTTGCCCCCGAGGATCGTTTTAAATCTTTCCCCTCTCATCTTAAACCTATGCCCTCTAATTTTGGACTCCCTTACCCTGGGGAAAAGACCTTGTCTATTTATCTTATGCCCCTCAAATCTTTTAAACCTCCTATAAGGTCACCCCTTAGCCTCTGATGCTCCAAGGAAAACAGCCCTAGTCTATTCAGCTTCTCCTTAAAGCTCAAACCCTCTCACCCTGGCAACATTCTTATAAATCTTTTCTGAACACTACCATGTTTAACAACATCATTCCTATAGCAGATTATGCAGACATAATCATCAGTAACTTCAAATCTCTCCCTAACCAAGAGGAGCATATCACTCTACTAAAGACCATCTTTGCACCTTAACAATTGATAGACCTAAAAAAAAGCACAGTTTTACTGTTCTAAAAAAACTGCTCCAGGCTGGCTTAATGTACATATATTTCAGTTTAATCAAGAGACAGATCTCAATAAAAACATATAATCAAAGAAAAAAACCCACCTCACTCATTATTGTAGATTTACAGAAAAAAACACAGTAAGGTTACAATTTAAAACTAGCTACTTAGTTGCTCCCCTGCTATGAGCTCTCCTACACAGGTTTTTCTCCAAGATCAGCTATGAATTTTGCTGTTTCTTTATTTTTCTTATAACAAACTCTGATGTACAAGGCTACATGAAACCAAACAGAAATGCAGCAGTTGTGCAGCTCGCTTCTGGGTCAGGCAGCTGTGCAGGTTTACTGCTCCATTTGAATCACTTCCATGTGATCACTACCTTTGTCTCCATCCCAGCTTTTTAAAGTACCATGGTTTTGATTTTTTTCCCCCAAAGTTCCAAAGCAACACAACAGCTTATAAAACACTAATTACTGCACTGAGAATTCGAGGAACTCTGTTCCAACGCTGAAAATATCTCAGAAAAAGGAGCAGCTCTAACATGCGCAATTTTTTCCCGTCGTAGTGGCATATTCAAAGGTGATCAGGTACTGTTATAGTTCTGACCATTAATGATGCCGACTCATGGCGTTACCCTCATGACCTGCCAAGCAGCTTCTGGGAAACTGAAGTCTTGGGTTCCAGACATGGGGAAAGGGGAGGGGGTATGGTTTCAAAGTTGAACTTAAGGGAATAGGTGGAAGGAGTGGGGCCTGCGGCTTAATTTGACCATCTACAAGGTACAAGTCAGGAGCATGATAGAACACTCTCTGCTAAGAGTCATGGAGTCATTGAGATGTACAGCACGGAAACAGACCCTTCAGTCCAACTCATCCATGCTGACCAGATATTCCAACCAATTCTAGTCTCATTTGCCAGCACTTGGCCCATATCCCTCTAAACCCTTGCTATTCATATACCCATGCAGATGGCTTTCAAATGTTGCAATTGTACCAGCCTCCACCACTTTCTCTGGCAGCTCATTCCATACATGTACAACCCTCTGTGTGAAAAAGTTGCCCCTTAGGTCCCTTTTTATATCTTGCCCCTCTCATCCTATACTAATGCCCTCTGGTTCTGGACTCCCCCACCCCAGGGAAAAGACCATGTCTATTTATCCTATCCATGCCCCCTCAGGATTTTATCAACCGCAAAGTTCACCCCTCAGCCTCCGATGCTCCAGCCTCAGCCTCTCTCTATACCTCAAATCCTCCAACCCTGGCGCATCTTCGTAAATCTTTTCTGAACCCTTTCAAAATTCACAAATTCCTTCCAATAGGAAAGAGACCAGAATTGCAAGCAATATTCCAACAGTGTCCAATGCCCTGTACATCTGCAACATGACCTCCCAACTCCTGTACTCAATGCACTGACCAATAAAAGAAAGCATATTAAAGGCCTTCTTCACTATCCAATCTACCTATGGCTCCACTTTCAAGGGGCAATGAACCTGCACTCCAAGGTCTTTTTGTTCAGCAACATTCCCCAGGACCTTACCATTAAGTGTAGACATCCATACCATAGTGGGGTACCTGTAAAAAGCTCGGCCAAGTTTAACACAGGGTTGAAAACCATGGCACAAAGTAAACCATTATGGCAAAGAATTGACCATTCTGGTACCATTCATCATCTTACAAGATACTAAAAAGACCACAGATATTAAACATCTATGTTTTGTCTGCAAAATGGCCATGAGCTTCCATTGCCTGGCACTTCAACACACCACCCATGTTCCCTGGCCAGCATCTCTATCCCAGGCTTACTACAGTGTTCCAGCAAAGCTCAGTGTGAGTTGGAAGAACTCTATCTCATTTTCCATTTGAGGGTCTACAACCTTCAGGACTCCATATCAAGTTCAATCATTTTTGGGCCTGAGCACCTTCTCCCATTATCCTATCCCAACCCTCATACACCAGGTCTTGTTATAACATGTGCTGCTACCACACACAGCACATTGTCAGCCAGTAATGGTCCCCATTAGCAGCCACTGATTACCCAATGCTGACCTTCACCCATTCCTTTGTCCAATTGTATTTTTTCTTCTGTTGCCCCAAAATATTAACTCTGACTTCTCTCCACAAATGCTGCCAGAACTGAGGAGCTTTCCCAGCAATTTCTGCTTCTTTTGTCTTATTTACTTAAACTGTTTTTTGCTCATCAGGCGCAGAGGAAGGGTCTTAAGAAATGGCATCAAATGTGTTCAATAATAACTCCCCATAGTGACTGCTCAAAACATCCCAATGCTAATGCAAAGCCAGAGTCCCTTCCCCTGGAGGTCAAACTTGTCTGAATGAGTGCAGTTCCAACAACTCTGAAGAAGCTTGACAGCACCCAGGACTAAGTAGCCCCCTTGATTGGCACCACTCCCGTCCACCGAGGCTTAGTAGCAGTAGTGTGTACTATCTATATGATGCACTGCAGAAATTCGCCAAACATCTTCAGACTGCACCTTCCAAACCCATGACTTCTTCCATCTGGAAGGGCAAGGGCAGCAGATACCTTGGAACACCACCACCCTCTAGTTCCCCTCCAAAGCACTCACCATTCCGAGTTGGAACTATATCTCCGTTCCTTCATTGTCGCTGAGTCAAAATTCTGGAATTTCCTCCCCAAAAACATTGTGGATCAACCCATAGCAAGTGGACTGCAGCTGTTCAAGAAGGCAGCTCACCACCACCTTCTCAAGGGCAATTAGGGATGGGCCATAAAAGCTGGGCCAGCCAGTGACACACTGTCATCCCACAAAAGAATAAACAAAACTTAACATATCGGTATAGAAACTAGCAGCAGAATAGCCCTTCAATCCTGCTCTGCTATTTAGTAAGATCATGGCTAATCTATTTGCATTTTGAATTCCATACTCCCATCTACTCCTGATAATCTTTTTATTCCTTTGTCTGAAAATAATCTATTTGCCTCTGTCTTAAAAGTATTTAATGACCACATCTCTTTTACCTTCTGAGGCAGAGTATTCCAAAGTTACACAATCTCTGAGAGAGACAACAAATTCTCATATCTATCATAAAAGGGCACTCCACAAATTTAGTAATTCCCAGGTTTGGACTTGCTCATTAGAGGAAACATCAGTCATACATTTTCTGTGTCCAGTTAATTCAGGATCTTGTATACCGCAATCAAGTCACCACCCGCACTTATTAATCCAGCTAAATCAAGCCCAGTGTGTCCAATCTATCTTCATCAGTGAAGCCATTCAGTCCAACTATCAATCTGGTAAACCTCTACTGAATTGTCTCTCGTGCTGTTCCATCCTTCCCAAAATAAGGAGACCAAAATTGCACATAGTATTTGAGGCATGGTCTCACCAATGCCTGTATAACTAAAGCATAGCATGTTTATTCTGGAAAGAAAACATCCCATTAGCCTTAATTAATTGCATATATATACTAACTTTGATGATTCATGGTTTAGAATACTTCGATCCCTTTTCTCCCTACTCTTGTATAGGATGTGGACAGATAATCACTTGTTACACAGTGCCAGGTTGTCCTTAACCTGATTGAGTGTCCAGGCCATTTCAATATCAACAGATGCAGATAATTAAGGATATATTTTTTAAAATTACTGTTTTTCACTCTGTCGAATACATACAGTCCTTGACAGAAGATGCTCACAAGCAATGCTATTTGAACTAATCAACCCTCAACTTTCTTGTGGTGGTTCTCTCTCTCTCTCTCTCTCTCTCTACATATTTGTTCCCCCGAATTGTGCATTCTCCTGAAGCTGCTACTGTTAAACCAGCTGTGATCCTGTGCCTGAGGATCCGTTTAATCTGCACCTTCCTTTGCTGCTGTTGAGCAAATTTTTACATCCTTGAACCAAACTTCTCACTCTGAGGAACAACATTGAAATGCATTCTGATGAAACGTTGGACGTTGTCATAAGTGTTCACCTGGCATAGTCAATTAACTTTGCTTTGCTTTCATTCTAATGTAAAATACATTAAATATTATTGGAGCAAAAGCTTTAGCAGCATTGAATAGCCACTGTGAAGGTGTACCAGTACTTTTTGTAAATTTCAGCAAATTCTGGAATCTGTCATAAAGTTGGTCCTTCTTTCTTAAAGCTGGTCCTTTTTCTCAAGGATACTGCATCCTTGCTTTTTTTCAGAGCGATCATAAAACAGTCCAGGCTCTGAAACTACTGGTTTGGTACAGAGATGTAAGGGATTACTGAGAGGACTTTGTGTTTATACATAAACAGATGAAACTTTAGGCCAAAGCCTTTATATTTCAGAAGTCATCTGTATAATGAAAGGAGATTGGTCAGTCCTAAAAGTTGAAGCCTTGTTTGAGTCTGTTCAGCTGTGGAGTTGTGTGGAAACAGGCTGCTAGACTCTGTGTCCTTCTGCTCTTCTAACTTCGACCTGTAAGCCTCAGTTTCATTTTTACTCTATGGTTATAGGGTTCGCTTATTGGGACTGTTGTGTATATTCAGAACATCATAATTAAGTCTGGTTTGGATAGATGGAGTTCTATGGGTTTTCTATATTCTGTTCTTTGTGTTTCATTCTGTAATTTTGTGAATAAATTTCTATCTGTTTTCAAACCTGGTAGTCAACCTAGCTAACTTACTCTGGGTAATTTTCACTATACACTTACCAAAACAAATTGCAAAGTTATGGTTTGGGCTGCCTGCTTAAGAATGTTTTGAGTGGTCTGGCTTAGTCCATAACAAATGAAAAAACAATGTAACATAATGTTTGGGTTTCAAGATTAACTTTATGTTTCTAAAGTATTGCCCAGATACTTCAGACTCCGTCATCCATTCTAATGGATTTTAGCAAGTATTTGTTTTTGCTATACAAGCCTTTACATATCTAACAAGTTCTTTGCTGCTGATAAATAATAATGAAATGAAGTGATAAGTTTCAATTAAGCATTCTTGTAGCTCATGACCTGTGTGGGGATGTCTCATCCATGCCTTTTGTTATCTCTCAACTTGACTTTCCCAATGCACTCCAGGTCACCCACTTGCATTTTACCCTCCGTAAACTTCAAGTCTTTTTTTTAGATTAGATTAGACTTAGTGTGGAAACAGGCCCTTCGGCCCAACAAGTCCACACCGACCCGCCGAAGCGCAACCCACCCATACCCTTACATATACCCCTTACCTAACACTATGGGCAACTTAGCATGGCAATTCACCTGACCCGCACATCTTTGGACTGTGGGAGGAAACCAGAGGAAACCCACACAGACACGGGGAGAACGTGCAAACTCCACACCGTCTGTCGCCTGAGTCGGGAATTGAACCCGGGTCTCAGGCGCTGTGAGGCAGCAGTGCTAACCACTGTGCCACCGTGCCGCCCAAACCAAAGCTGCCTAAATCTTAGCTTGCATCTTGTCTGATTCACCCATCACCCCATCCTTGCTAACTTACCTTGCCTCCTAGATAAGCATCTCCTTGACATTCAAGATTTCATTCTTGTTTTCAAATTGTTTCATTGCTTTGCTATGTTTGTAAGTTCCTCCACAGCCATCAGAGATGTCTCGAACCTATCTAGTTCTGACTCCATGAGCACTCTCACCTTTTATCATAGTTCCATCACTACGTGCAGCTGCCATGGTCCTTAGCTCTGGATTCCCTTCACTAAATCCTTTGCCTCTCTGCTTTCATCGCTGAAGAAGTTCCCGAAAACCCACCATTGCCCAAGCTTTTTATCATCTGCCTTAATGTGTCAAATTCTGCTTTATAATGGTCCTGTGAAACCCCTTGGAAAATACTGTTTTAATATTCGTTGTTGTAAAGGCGGATCTTGTCAGTGTTGCCTTTTACTTTTAGAATAGGCTAATTATACCAAGAAGATCCTAGGCTCAGTGAATACTGAGTGAGTAGGTCGCCATTGGGTGAAAGATTATAGTCAGCTTTGGAACTTCTTCTCCTGATTACAATTCATTCCCCAAAGCAGGATTTTTCTTTGTATCCTCCCTGATCAGTTGCTATCAGTAAAACAATTAACTGGTCATTATTTACATTGCAGTTAGATGTTGGTGATGGCAATCTCTGTATTTAAAATTTATTCAGTGTATGAAGTGCCTCTATGATTCAACATGATGAGCTGTTATTTAAATATAACTAATAGTACCAATTGTGATAATGGTTGGTGTATACTTGGCATCCATAAAAACATGCTGCAGAAAATAGTCAAGCCCTTATGAAACTTGATAAAATCAAGAATTCTAAACCACATTTAGTACAAACAGCTACACAAGCTGTCAAAGGCAGCAGAGCTAATGACACCATCTGAATCTGTAGATGTTTCCAAACTAGAAAGAGAAGGACGTCCTATTTGCAACAGTAACTACTTGTTCTACCTAAAGGAAATTTGTCACACTTAAATGGAAACAAAAATACAATTTAACGAGCCGTCTCTACATATGTGTCTACAGCTGTCACCCAACCAAGGTCACATTAATCAGCTCCCTACGAACGCCTCTTAATAGATCTGCTTCTTGGTTGGGTGTGATGTTCAGGAAAACTGCCAAGTTAGGAGATGAATTGTAGGAGCAAAAGTAATCATAATTGGGTGCATATCCGAGATCGTGTAGTATTCATGTTCACTGTATTTCTGTGGAGAAAGAAATTCCAGTGCAGCAGTTAATGTAATAAAACAACATTTCAAAGCCATTTTCTGATGTATGAACTTATTTTGGAACAGAAGTGGGGCTGGTTGGTTAGTGGTTAGTTGTCTGGAAACTGCTCCAATTTAATTGAGTTTCTTCATTTCAAATTGCCTCACTGTCTACGTCTCAGCATAGCCAGCTGAGTGTGCTCTTTCTCAAAAGGAAACTAACTTCTTCTGAAAGTTCTTGCTTCATCCAACCCAAGTTCTGCTCTAACAGATCCAGTTTTTGTCATTATGTTTACTGATTGTGTTTATTCACAGTAACAGTCATGTTGTCTGATAAACCTTCAGGGCGACAAACTGAAAGCTTTGCTTGGACATTTAACCAAGGTGCTCATGTCAGTGTGATTCAGTACTGTACCCTTCTCCCTTCCCTGGGACTTCTATTACTGTCTCTCCGTGTGCACAGTGAATGTCATCACCAAACTATTTCATACAGAAGTAGGGCATTTTCACACTGTATCACAGCCAGTAGGTTGGTATGATTCTTTAGCTATAGAATGTAGTCATCCGTTGTAATGTGTAGACAATTGTACAATTGAAAGCCCTCTGTAACAGCATCCACATTGTGTCATAGAGATGTACAGCATGGAAACAGACCCTTCAGTCCAACTCATCCATGCTGACCAGATATTCCAATCTAATCTGGTCCCACCTGCCAGCGCCCAGCTCAGACTGAGAGCTGCTGACCTGCCCAACACCCCCACTTAAACTTCCAGCTTATCTGCAGTCTTCACTTTCTCCCTGAAGACTAGCCCCTCCCAGTTTCTAACATGGTCTTTGGTTGGAGTACATGTTTGTCATGCAGACAACTGGCACATATTGTCTGTATTAAACTAATATCTCTGAGGTGAACAGCAAGCTGCAAATGAGCATGATGTCAGCCTGTCAAGTGTAAAAGATTTCTTCAATATGGAAGTGCTGAATTGCTAATGCACTAGCTGGCATGACCTGCATGGATGCTGTAAGCAAGTGTGCAAGCACTAAGGGAGCATGCAAGTTGCCCTGAGAAGCAGCCTGGTTCAATCTATGGACTGAATTTGTGTCCCTTGCTGCAGTTTTTCAATGCTAGTTGCCTGTGGACTTGCATTGCAAGTGTGTGCTGCCTAAGTGACCTACAAGCAGATCAGAGAGAGGGGTGGGCATGTCTCAGATGCCAATATCTGTGAATGACTCTTGCATGCAGCTGGTGCCCGTGGATTGTGCCCTGAGATGCTGTTTAGTGCTAAGCAACCTGGAGGTCCTTTGGAGCAAGCAGCAAGCTGATGTCACCAGGTGCCCGCTCTGATTTTGATTTTGAGATTTTTCCATGTCTAACTCAGTCATGTTTGGGAAGATAGGAAGCTAAATATTATTGATTTGAGCTGGGCCATTAATGAGGCTTCTAACAAACCATAATCCCCTTCAATTGGCAGCACACTGCTCTGTAAAATCCTAAAAGATGGTGCAAGGCTGTTTTGACATTGAAATAAGTGCCAGTGGATTTGTCCATTTCTGGCAGATATCTCTCCCTAGCCCACATTGCTTAGGCCCCTATAAGATTCTCTGCCTGAGTCTGAATGCTTATGCATGCATTTGTTGCCAAATTATTGAGACTAAATGCTTGCTGAAAATATATTGCAGTGGGGTTTTCATGTAAACAGCTGTAGGCTGTTTGTAATAACGTACAGTAATAATGGTACAATGTTGCGTGGACATTGAGTGTAATGGCCTGTAACATCGGCATCCAGTGGCCAGAAAGCAATACTGACTTAAGTATCATGTCATCTGAGCCCTTGGTTAGACTACAGGATAATGTAGCTGTACTATTGGCAGAGCCAACCAGTAAAATGAATCCTAATCACTTCTAGTCTAGCCGTATTATCCAAGTCGTTGCTAACCATCAGTGGATTTCTGCTGCATTGCCTCTGCTGTATTATTTTACCTTTGTTTAGGTTATCTTTGAAAGTTACAACTTTATGTTATAACGATAATGAAGCTAATGGTGTCCTTAGTGTATCTTATACTAACGTGATGGTTTTGTTTGTTTTTCTGACTCGGATTATTTTTTCGACCATGGGAGTGAAACATCATTCAGTGTGAACCTCAGGCAGGAAGGTCTGCCCACTGAATGTAACTGGACAGAAAATTGAATGGGTGACATTGAAGATATGTAGTCAAACTCATCTAATATCCCACTGTGTGCTGCTTGCATTAATGGTTACTGAGAGATCTCATTCCAGCTATTATTTTAGCCTCAAGCAAGGTTCCTGAATTTGATTATGCCTAAGCTCCCAAAGTTTAATATTACTCATTGTGATGGGTACAGAGATCCTTAACCATTTTATCTGACAGTACTGTGCTTGCTGTTTTTAGATTGTTTAAAGGTAATGTTGATTACATACATGGAAATAATCAATAAAAATCTTATAAACATGTGATGCAGTTTTAGGCCAATCTTATATATTTTATTTCATTATAAAGTACTATAAACTAACTGCAACAACATAGATTTGGTAAATGTTTCCCTTTTTCATCAATCTTAATTCATTCACAGTATTTGAAAATGAGGCAATAAAGTTTCACATGTAATTTTGCTTGTTTTATTAGGGTGGAAAATGCATGGCCAGTCAACACTTGAGCCCTCTAATGCTTGAGTCTCCATCCTTGATCTTTGTTAAGATGGCCGATGTCAGTCAGAGTTTTTGCTGAAGTGTTAAAATTGCCCAGAGAAGGAAAAAATGATCAGGTTTTCCATTGATTACAAAACAGTGATCTCAGTCTTCAGTCAAGTACTTGTGCAGATGGTGAAGAGCAAAAGAATAAGCTTGGTTTTCAGTTCCCTGTGTTAAATCAACCACTGACACTTATTGCCTTGGTTGTACAAGACATAATCTTCTTCTACATTTGATAGGTTACTTGACAGTTCAGAAATGAGAATATTGAGAAATAATGAGCACGCTCAAGTATCTGAATTAAATATTAAGCTTTATGAGATCAGACATAAGCCATGCAAAATTCTATTCTACTATTGTCTATATAGGACTTAGAATAAATGATTTAAACTGATCCAGATAATAAACAGAGCTCACACCAATAGTTACTCGGATGTCCGTGCAGCCACCAACAGACTGCACATTTATACAGAGTACGAAATCTATTTTAGTGCCTTTCTTAATAAAGTACCTCTCTCTGTGCCATTGGTGTAGCAATGCAAAACCCAAATATGTTCTCAGCAAACTATCTCACAATCACCTCAGAATGGTGATTCCCTGTTAATTCATTGCCCCATATGTTTTCAAAAATAAGTTAGGCCCCTTTGTTTTTGATTCTGAGCAGAGAAAGATATTCTTTTGACTATGGGCGGAGTTTCCTTTCATTTTCTTGTATCTCAACCATGGCTCTCCTGACTGACTGACTGGTTAGGTTCCTTTCTTGTCTGCAGTCAGGGTGAACAACTCTTATGAAGGAAAATAAGGGACACTTCTGCCATGACGTTGGGTGGGGGATTGCTGTTGACCAATAGGAGCATGGTGATAGAGAGATGTTGAGGATGGCCAGCAATCAGAACACCCCATGATGCCATAGAAATGGGGACAAAATGTTCCCTTTGGGTCCAGACTTATAGATAAAATAAGTGACAACCCTGAAAGGACAGGACAGTTGGTTTGCAGTAATCAAGTCACTTTAACAGCTTATTTTATATCTCCTTTCAACTGATGGACTGGATTTTACACATCATCAATGATCCATTCATGACAGCCTTTGATCTTGATGACATATTTTTGTTTAAAACGTAAGCTTAAAGGTCACAGAACACTACCAATTTTCAATACATTTCATCTGGTGAAGACCAGAGAAACAATTGCTTGTTTGGAAAGCATGAACAAATATCAAAAATACCTCTGGTTTGGAGATGCCGGTGTTGGACTGGGGTGTACAAAGTTAAAAATCACACAACACCAGGTTATAGTCCAACAGGTTTATTTGGAAGCACTAGCTTTCAGAGCGCTGCTCCTTCATCAGGTGGTTACGGAGGACACAATTGTAAGGCACAGAATTTATAGAAAAAATTTACAGTGTAATGTCACTGAAATTATACATTGAAAAATACCTTGATTATCTGTTGAGTCTTTCATCTGTTCGAATGCCATGATAGTTTCACTTCTTTCATGTGTAAATCACAAAACCTTTTTTTAAAAAGTTGCATTCTCAGGTTAGCTGTAACAATTGGGCTTAGCTAGACAATATGTTGAAGGTGTTAGCCCCCGTGTTCTCTGTCTATACCATGGTGTTTAAATTGATTCTAATCTAAAAAGTGAGATAACAGAGTTTTACATGAATTCATGCAGTTTTTGAGCAAAGTGCAATATTACTCTGCAAGTATAAATTCACCCCGCAAAATATATGTGTGCATGTAGGTCTTTGCATCTGTCTGTGTGTCTATCTGTCTGGGTTGGGGGTTGTGAGTGTGAGAGAGAGTGTATATGTGTGTGCATTAGTGTAGAGTGGTCAAAGTCTCTGAGAGGATGCCTATGTGAGTGTGGGAGTGCATCTGTCTGTAAGGTTGTGTGTGAGTGTCTGTGTGCATGTGTGTGTGTGTGTGTGTGTGCATGTGTGTGTGTGTGTGTGTGTGTGTGTGTGTATAGTGCAATGATGGTCACCTGCACTGTGACATGAACCCAAGGTCCCGGTTGAGGCCCTCCCTATGGGTATGGAACTTAGCTATCAGCCTCTGCTTGGCCACTTTTTGCTGCTGCCTGTCCCGAAATCCACCTTGGAGGATGGTCACCCACAGAACCGAGGTCAAATGTCCTGAACCGCTGATGTGTTCCCCAATTGGGAGGGAACACTCCTGTCTGTTGACTGTTGTGCAGTGCCCATTCATCTGTTGCAGTAGCCATTGCTCGGTTTCCCCAATGTACCACGCCTCAGGGCATCCTTGCCTGCAAAGTATAAGATAGACAACGTTGGCTGAGTCACATGAGTACCTGCCACGTACAAGGTGGGAGGTGTCCCCACATGTAATGGTGTTAACCATGTCCACAGTCTGACACGTCTTGTAATGCCTACCATGACAGGTCTGTATGGAGTTGTCCTGAAAGCCAGGCAGCTTGCTATGAAGAATGATTTGTTTGAGGTTTGGCAGTTGTTAAAAGGCAAGTAGTGGAGGTGTGGTGAAGGTCTTGGCGAGGTGTTCATCCTCACTGATAATGTTTTGCAGGTCACAAAGAATATGGTGTTGTTTTTCAGTTCCTGGGAAATACTGAACAACGAAGGGTAGCCTGTCAGTTGCAGCACGTGTCTGTCTCCTGAGGAGGTCATGACGGTTCCTTGATGTGGCACATTGGAATTGGTGGTCAATGAGTTGAGCATCGTATCCCGTTCTTGTGAGGGCACCCCTGAGTACTTCCAGGTGCCCGTCACATTTCTCCTCATCTGAGCAGATCTGGTGTACGCATAGGGCTTGTCCATAGGGGAAGGCTGTTTTAATACGTTTTGGGTGGAAGCTGGAGAAGTGTAGCATTGTGAGGTTTTCTGTGGGTCTGTGGTAGAGTGTGGTGCTGAGGTGTCCATCCTTGATGGAGATGCATGTTTCCAAGAATGAGACAGATAGTCGAGAGTAGTCCATGGTGAGTTTGATGATGGGATGAAACTTGTTGATGTCACTGTGTAGTTTTATCAATGACTCCTCGCCATGGGTCCAGAGGAAGAAAATGTTGTCAATGTACCTGGTGTATAATGTTGGTTGGAGATCCTGCACAGAGAAGTCTTGTTCGAATCTGTACATAAAGATGTTGTTATATTGGGGTGCAAATTTGGTCCCCATGGCTGTTCCATGTGTCTGGATGAAGGACTGGTTGTCAAAGGTGAAGACGTTGTGATCGAGGATAAAGTGGATGAGTTGTAGGATGGTGTTTGGAGATTGGCAGTTGTTGGTGTTGAGTACCGAGGCTGTTGCTGCGATGCCATCATTGTGGGGGATGCTGGTCTAGAGTGCTGACACATCCATTGTGATGAGGAATGTTCCCAGTTCGACTGGTCCATGGGTGCTGAGTTTCTGTAAGAAATCCACACTCTCGACTATCTGTCTCATTCTCAGGCACATGCATCTCCATCAAGCACACCGTGTTCTTGTGACCTGCAACACATTATCAATGAGGATGAACACCTCGCCAAGACCTTCACCACACCTCCACTGCTTGCCTTTAAACAACCGTCAAACCTCAAACAAATCATTCTTCATAGCAAGCTGCCTGACTTTCAGAACAACTCCATACAACCCTGTCATGGTAGGCGCTGCAAGATGTGTAAGAGTGTGCACATGGATACCACCATTACACGTGGAGACACCTCCCACCATGTACGTGGCAGGTGCTCATGTGACTCAGCCAACATTGTCTATCTTATACGTTGCAAGCAGGGATGCCCTGAGGCGTGGTACATTGGGGAAACCGAGCAAAGCCTACCGCAACGGATGAATGGGCATCGCACAACAATCAACAGACAGGAGTGTTCCCTCCCAATTGGGGAACACTTCAGCATTTCAGGACATTTGACCTCAGACCTTTGGGTGACCATCCTCCGAGGTGGACTTCGGGACAGGCAGCAGCAAAAAGTGGCCGAGCAGAGGCTGATAGCTAAGTTTCATACCCATAGGGAGGGCCTCAACTGGGACCTTGGGTTCTTGTCACACTACAGGTGACCATCATTGCACTATATACACAATCACTCACTCACTCCTATACACACATATACACACAGACACTCCTACACACACATATATACACACGGACACACATATACACAGAATTGCACCCAGACACTCTCACACACTCTTACAGGCACACACACTCCCACACTCGCACAGGCATCCTCTCAGATCTTAGACCACTCTATACACATATACACTCTCTCTCACAGACACTCATAACCCTCACCCCAGACACACTCACACATTCCCACACTCACACGTGCACCCCCTCACAGACTTAAGACACTCCACACTCACTACACACACACACATACACTCTCTCTCACACTCACAACCCCCAACCCAGAGACACACACACACACACACACACACACACACCTAAATGCACACATATACATATATTCTGTGGGGTGAATTTGTACTTGCAGAGTAACATTGCACTTTGCTCAAAAACTGCATGAATTCATGTAAGACTCTGTTATCTCACTTTTTAGATTAGAATCAATCTAAACATCATGGCATAGACAGAGAACACAGGGGGGTAACTCCTTCAACATATTGTCTAGCTATCACCCATTGTTACAGCTAACCTGAGAATGCAATTTTTTAAAAAAGGTTTTGTGATTTACACATGAAAGAAGTGAAACTATCATGGTATTCGAACAGATGAAAGACTCAACAGACAATCAAGGTATTTTTCAATGTATAATTTCAGTTACATTACGCTGTAAATTTTTGCTATAAATTCTGCGCCTTACAATTGTGTGCTCCACAATCACCCGATGAAGGAGCGTCACTCCGAAAACTAGTGCTTCCAATTAAACCTGTTGGACTATAACCTGGTGTTGTGTGATTTTTAACAAAAATACCTAGTTGGCAAACTTTCTGATTAGAGAGGCCCATTGTGTTTTGTGTAATCTTGCCAAGTCCTCATTCACACTGATATCTTCTTCAGCTTCACAAAGTCTTTTTGTGCTTCTTGATAGCACTGTCTGGTTTTGCTGTTTTACAACAGCTCAGCAGGCTTTGACCTCCAATGGGGGTTCACCTTCCCATCAGCACTTTTCCCAGCTTGTATATTGGTTGAATGTCCTGCTTGGAAATTGTCAAGGACCCATTCTGTTCATACAGGAAGCATGACTATTAAAGTTTAGAACTGAGGAACTTCAAGAATAAAATGAGGAAGTTGAGGAAGGTGCAGGGGTTATGCAAATGTATGTTTCAGCATTGTTTAAGTCTTTCACTGATTTTCATAATTACCCTGTACTCTGCTTGAATAGCCTTGAACAAAAGATTTTTGTTTTTAGCTGATTTGGTTAGGTCTACATATTATTGAGTACAGATTTACTTGAGGACCTTGTTTGAAATATCATCTTGTATAACAATTTCTTATTTGTTTGGACCTGTTCATTCTTACATAAAATGAAAAAAAACCAGAATCGCTATAAAAAAAAAATGCAATGTTTCCCCTCAAGCCTTAAATGGCAACTTGAGAATCTTGCTATTCAGTGGTGATTACATTACTTTCATGTGTTCACATCTCATTACGGTAACTCACCACAGTTATATACTAATTCCAGTTCCTCTCCTTCTGCGAGGGATGAGACGACACAAGTTACTGATGTAGATCAGAGCTGGTGGCTGTAGCTCACCAAATGCTTGTCTCAATCATCATCCAACTGCTGCTTCACGACAACAAGTCTAAGTTCAGCAGTGGCAAACTACCAGACTCAAACCTCATGAACGCTTTGGGACTAACACTGAAATGATTTCAACATTTTACTGTGGAACTGATGGTTACCTACAACTTGTTTGCTTTGAGCAGGTTACTTTACACACAGGGGGACACACAGTTACTATGCTTGATTCACTTGCACATCTTACTTTGTGAGCATTCACTCACTTTGTGCTTACTTGGAGGCAACTAGTCTGAATACTTCACATAGGTTTTTTTGCATATAGAGCAGGGTCTTCAGTGCTAAGTTACAGGTTATCATCCTGTGTGGCTTGCATTGCTTTTTTTAATAGATGTTTTTATTAGAAATTTAACATTTTAACAAATTTACAAAAATAAACAAAACTCTCAAGTACAAACATTGATATAGAAATAAATCTTAAATATACAATAATCAAAATTTAACAAAAGAAAAATACCAAGAGAGAAAAACAAAACTCAATTAATTACTAATCTAACCTACAATTAATCAGAGTGTATACTTGAGTCACTTACATCTTTCAAATAAGAGAAAATGAGAGAAAAAAAGAAGTGGGGGGAAAAAAACCCCCAACGATTAACATAGAAGTGGGATATTAAAATACTTGCTCGGAATGTGTTAACATCATATATAACAAAACCCGTATTCGTATGGGATTCCTCTTCCAAGGGGCCCCGGACCAGCCATGTTTGTAATCTCAATTAAATAAAAGCCCTTGTTAGGATAGCCAAAATATCTATGTAAAAGGGCTGCCATATTTTATAAAAAATAATTCGGTCTTTCGGTGCACCATATTTATAAGGAAGTCAAGGGGAATACATTCCATGATTAATCTATGCCAATTTGAAAATCCAGGGGAACCTTCAACCACCCAGTTTACCAAAATATTTTTCCTTATATGGAAAGAGAGAACAGAAAATAATCTCTTCCTATTTGACATTCCAGATGCACCACTTAACCGACTGATCAACCATAATCATCCGGGTAAGTCCGAGACCCCCCGGGAGGGGAAACCTTATCTAAAACATCCCGAGCAAAGAGCATATAGAATTTACAAAAATAAAGGTTCTCTAATACACTCATAACAGTATGATAAAAAGGAAACTATTTCTAAATAATAAAAAAAAACATTTAAAGTCTGGTTGAAGATTTGTAGCTCGGGTGTCCGTTGTTGTGGTTCTGTTCGCCGAGCTGGAAGTTTTTGCTGCAAACGTTTCGTTCCCTGGCTAGGGAACATCATCAGTGCTGTTGGAGCCTCCTGTGAAGCGCTGCTTTGATGTTTCTTCCGGTATTTATAGTGGTTTGTTCTTGCCGCTTCCGGGTGTCAGTTTCAGCTGTAGTAGTTTGTATGTGGGGTCCAGGTTGATGTGTCTGTTGATGGATGTTCTTGCCGCTTCCGGGTGTCAGTTTCTGACGAAACGTTTGCAGCAAAAACTTCCAGCTCGGCGAACAGAACCACAACAATATAAAACATATTTGAATGGAGATTATCCCCCTTATTCCCAGGGGGTATCACTTCTTTTCCAACAGTCCATCATATCCTCTCCCAACCAGTGCCCCACCCTTGACCCAGGCGCTCCTTAATAGGATGAGGAGAATTCAGATATAATAGCGAGCTAGAGTTAACAGTGAGCACCCTACCCCCCCACCCACACCTGAGTATATTTGGTAGTATCAATACCATGTATAAACATATATAACTATAAAATTACAACTTCAACAAATTATAATTAAATATAATAATATAAAATAGCAAGGGAAAATAACCCCGCTCCTAGAGGCAAAAATAAAATAGAATAAGGTAACCACCTCTCCCCACCAACATTAACTAAACCCCCCAGTTTATATATATACATATATACACATACATACGTATAATAATAAAATAAAAAAAAACCCTAAGGGGGCGGAGAAAATCGTTAAATGAATCGTTAAATAATTCCCTCTCCCCCCTCCCCCAGATAATAATAAACAGTAAGATAGGAAAAAGAACAAAAAAGGGGGATATAAATCGGAGTGGGGAAAAGGCAAACCAACATACATTGTCTCTTACGATTTATTTAAGAGAGTCCAAAAATTCCTTAGCCTTTTCTGGCAATCTAAAATTATACCCGGATCCTTCGTGGTTAAAACATAGCATCGCTGGGTAGCGTAAGGTGTATTGAATATTTAAGTTCCTTAAACACTTCTTCACCTCATCGAACGCCTTCCTCCTTTGGGCCAGAGCCGGGGAGAAGTCCTGAAATAACATGATCTTGGATCCTTGATAGATCATGGCTTTAGGATCTTTTCCAAGATTTCTAGAGGCATCTAGGAGTATCTGCTTCTCCCTATAGCTCTGCAGTCGGAACAGGACTGGGCGCGGGCGCTGGTTCGAGCCAGGCCCGCGTATTGCGACCCGGTAGGCCCATTCTACCCACACCTGGCCTGATCCAGCCTCCAGATCCAAAAATTGTGGCAACCACTGCTCCAGGAATGCTGTGAGCTGGCCTTTCTCTTCCCGTTCGGGAAGGCCCAGCAAACGAATATTTTTTCGGCGACCTCGATTATCGAGGTCGTCGATGTAATTCTCTAAGGTCCGGACTCGCTGCTCGAGAGTCCGGACCTGTTCCGCAGCCGATTGAGCTGCAGTTTCGGAGGTCGCAGCCTTTAACTCTGCCCCTCCGACTCAGCGCTCGAGTTCCTGGATGTCTCGGCCGTGCTTCTGCAGCTCGGCCGAGAGTGATTCCCAGCGATGTCAGGACTCTTCGATAAACGCGTCGATCTTCGCATCCAGCTTGGTAATCATCTCCACAAGGCTCGTTATTGTCGGTAAGTCCCCCGGGGCGGCTATGGACTCCTCAGCTGCAGCTGGAGAGGGAGAGGGTGGGAGAGGGGTTCCTGCTTGCTGAGAGCTGTGGGCTCTCCTCCCTTTAGCCATTTTTCCTAAGAGATTAGATTATTTAAATTTAATACTAACACTACCAAACAACTAATTATATAATATTAGATGATTTGGTGAGTGTGGTGGGGGTGGGAGATCCACTTTGCCCAAGTCTTGGAAGGAGCACTGTAGGCTCAGACTTGCTGAGTCGCTGCCATCTTGAACCTCCTGCATTGCTTTTAAGTGCACCATGAGGGACAGGAAGCTTTTCACAGTGGGCAGTATTGAATAGTCAAGGGGATGACCATCTTGCTGTGTGGCACGTACTATGTCAATATCACATCTGCATGTACCAACTGTTTAAATAGCAAACACAATGCATGCACTTCATTCAAGTAGCCATGTGTGAACATTGAAGAGGCAATATAGACCTTAATGGTGTAAAGGACACTATGGTCTGTCATGGGTATCACCTCAATTAGTCAAGGGGCTTGATCAGTGCTAGTACTGAGATTTGGCCATGATTACAAGCATTTGGCCCAACAAAAGTCCAGGGCTCTGTATCCCTGCAACTCCAAGATTAGGCACCAGTCAGTCCTGCAGGTCCAGTGCAGCCAGTCCAGGCATTACAAGTAGGATATTCAGGGTACTGTGGAGATATCCGTTGAAGGAATGGGACAATTTTCCTGCAGTGTGACAAAGGGAATGTTTGAGTATGATGAGAGTAAATGGAGGAGCTGTTAGTGGCGATGCATGAGATGAAGAAGTGATAAGATGTCCTTGGTGAGTTAGCAGGATGGGTAGAGGCAGGAAGGGGTAGTAGTTTGAGGATGAGATAGTGAGAGCTGCTGAGCAGACACGATGCATTTAATACTGAAAGTTATGGTCCACGGTCCTTGATGAATGGTATGACCGCTGGAAGAGTTAGTGGTAGCTCTGAGAGTGTAAAGTAGGAAAAAGAAGGTAGTAACACTACTACTATGTTGTGCACAAGATCGTTGACTTACTTCCTGCAAGGATGGGTATTCGGCTTGATTAGATTCCCTACAGTGCGGCTCAACAAGTCCACATTGACCCTCCAAAGAGTAGCCCACCCAGACCCACTCACCTATCCCTAGTAATGCACCTAACACTATGGACAATTTAACAGCTGTACAGGGCCCTGGTGAGACCACACCTGGAGTACTGTGTGCAGTTCTGGTCTCCAAATTTGAGGAAAGACATTCTGGCTATTGAGGGAGTGCAGCGTAGGTTCACGAGGTCAATTCCTGGAATGGCGGGATTACCTTACGCTGAAAGACTGGAGCAACTGGGCTTGTATACCCGCAATTTTAGAAGACGGAGAGGGGATCTGATTGAGACATATATGATTTTTAAAGGATTGGACATTCTGGAGGCAGGAAACATGTTTCTGCTGATGGGTGAGTGCCGAACCAGCTTAAAAATATTGGGTAGACCATTTAGGACAGAGATGAGGAGAAAGGTCTTCAGCCAGAGAGTGGTGGCTGTGTGGAATGCTCTACCCCAGAGGGCAGTGGAGGCCCAGTCTCTGGATTCATTTAAGAAAGAGTTGGATAGAGCTCTCAAGGATAGTGGAATCAAGGGTTATGGAGATAAGGCAGGAACAGGATACTGATTAAAGATGATCAGCCATGATCATGGAGCCCACAAGGGAGCATGCTATGTAATGAACCAGACTTTATAAAAGATCTTAAAGTAAGGGAACACTTGGGAAGCAGCAATCATAATATGGTAGCGTTCAGTCTGCAGTTTGAAAGAGAGAAGGCAAAATCGGATGTAATGGTGTTACAGTTAAATAAAGGTAATTATGAGGGCATGAGAGAGGAACTGACGAAAATCGACTGGAAGCAGAGTCTAGCAGGGAAGACAGTAGAGCAAAAATGGCAGGAGTTTGTGGGTATAATTGAGGACACTGTACAGAGGTTCATCCCCAAGAAAAGAAAGATTATCCGGGGAGGGATTAGACAGCCATGGCTGTCAAAGGGAGTCAGGAAATGTATCAAAGAAAAAGAGAGATCCTATAAAGTGGCCAAGAACAGTGGGAAATCAGAAGATTGGGAAGGCTACAAAAACAAACAGAGGATAACAAAGAGAGAAATAAGGAAGGAGAGGATCAAATATGAAGGTAAGCTAGCCAGTAATATTAGAAATGATAGTAAAAGTTACTTTCAATACATAAGAAACAAATGACAGGCAAAAGTAGACATTGGGCCACTTCATACTGATGCTGAAAGGCTAGTGATGGGAGATAAGGAAATAGCTGGAGAACTTAATAAGTACTTTGCATCAGTCTTCACAGTGGAAGACATGAGTAATATCCCAACAATTAAAGGGAGTCAGGGGGCTGAATTGATTATAGTTGCCATTACAAAAGAGAGAGTGCTAGAAAATTGACAAATCTCCTGGCCCCGATGGGCTACATCCTAGAATTCTGAAGGAGGTGGCTGAGGAAATAGTGGATGCGTTGGTTGCGATCTTTCAGAAGTCACTGGTGTCAGGGAAAGTCCCGGATGATTGGAAGACCTCTGTTGTAACCCTGTTGTTCAAGAAAGGATCAAGACGAAAGATGGAAAATTATAGGCCAATTAGCCTAACCTCGGTTGTTGGTAAAATTGTAGAATCCATTGTTAAAGATGAGGTTTCTAAATTCTTGGAAGAGCAGGGTCGGATTAGAACAAGTCAACATGGATTTAGTAAGGGGAAGTCGTGCCTGACAAACCTGTTAGAATTCTTTGAAGAGGTGACAAGTAGATTAGACCAGGGAAACCCAGTGGATGTGGTCTATCTAGACTTCCTAAAGGCCTTTAATAAGGTGCCTCACGGGAGGCTGCTGAGTGAGGTGAGGGCCCGTGGTGTTTGAGGTGAGCTACTGGCATGGATTGAGGATTGGCTGTCTGACAGAAGGCAGAGAGTTGGGATAAAAGGTTCTTTTTCGGAATGGCAGCCAGTGACAAGCGGTGTCCCACAGGGTTGGGGCCGCAGCTGTTCACATTATATATTAATGATCTGGATGAAGGGACTGGGGGCATTCTAGCGAAGTTTGCCGATGATATGAAGATAGGTGGACAGGCAGGTAGTACTGAGGAAGTGGGGAGGCTGCAGAAGGATCTAGACAGTTTGGGAGAGTGGTCCAGGAAATGGCTGATGAAATTCAATGTGAGAAAATGCGAGGTCTTGTCCTTTGGAAAAAAGAATACAAGCATGGACTACTTTCTAAACAGTGAGAAAATTCATAGGCAAAGTACAAAGGGATCTGGGAGTGCTAGAGGAGGATTCTCTAAAAGTAAACATGCAGGTTGAGTCTGTGATTAAGAAAGCAAATGCAATGTTGTCATTTATTTCAAGAGGGTTGGAATATAAAAGTACTGTTAAAAGCTACTGAGACTTTATAAAGCTCTGGTTAGGCCCCATTTGGAGTACTGTGTTCAGTTTTGAGCCCCACACCTCAGGAGGGACATACTGGCACTGGAGCGTGTCCAGCGGAGATTCACACGGATGATCCCTGGGATGGTAGGTCTAACATACGAGGAACGGCTGAGGATCCTGGGATTGTAATCATTGGAGTTTAGAAGGTTAAGGGGAGATCTGATAGAAACTTACAAGATAATACATGGCTTGGAAAGGGTGGATGCTAAGAAATTGTTTCTGTTTGGCAGGGAGACTAGGACCCTTGGGCACAGCCTTAAAAATGGAGGGGGTCAATTCAGAACAGAAATGCGGAGACATTTCTTCATCCAGAGAATGGTGGGCCTGTGGAATTCATTGCCGCAGAGTGCAGTGGAGGCCGGGACGCTAAATGCTTTCAAGGCAGAGATTGATAAATTCTTGATGTGACAAGGAAGTTAGGGCTACGGGGAAAATGCGGGTGAGTGGAGTTGAAATGCCCATCAGCCATGATTAAATGGCGGAGTGGACTCGATGGGCCGAATAGCCTTACTTCCACTCCTATGTCTTATAGACTTATGGATCATATTAAATGGTGGTGCAGGCTCGAAGGGAAGAATGGCCTACCCCTGCATCTAATGTCTATTGTCTATGGCCAATTCATCTGACCTGCACATCTTTGGACTGTGAGAGGAAACTGGAGCACCTGGAGGAAACCCACGCAGACACAGGGAAAATGTGCAAACTCCACACAGTCACCCGAGGCTGGAATCAAACCCGGGTCCATGGTGCTGGGAGGCAGCAGTGCTAACCACTGAGCCACTGAGCATTAACTTGAGCTACAACTCCTGCCTGGGCTGACTTGGGCTGGTGCTGCAACCTCCTGTGGAACTCCACAATTAAAACGACTGTCCTCCTTTCTAGCATCCGAACCACCAGGCCATTGTCCAGAAAGTGGAGATCAAACTGCCCTTTCCTTCATGCCATGTTTTTGTTAATAATGGTTTTGTTAATAATAATAACACACACCATAATATGTGTGGAAGTTTCTGGCTTGCATCATCTGAAGTGGCTTGCAGCTAGGCCTTAAACATGGAGCCAGGGACATGAAAGCCAAAAGGTCCCTACAGGAATCCTTCGCCGTGTGATTCTTGTGAAAGGAACTCCAGAGTCTGGGTGAAGAGTGGGTAAAATCACTCAGCTATTGCAGACAATAAAATTACACTCAATAAAACACAAATTGCAAATGGTAAAATTCCTCCTCAACTAAAGTTTGATCACTTCCTTCAATGCTGTCAGCATTACAAATTCTTACTGGTCACAAAGGCAGCTATGTTGGAATTATAAATGCACATTGATTACCATACCCTCTGCATGTGGATTGCCAATTGATTGATTTTCTTGGTTAGTAAGTAAAGTCACCGTCGTCATGGCAGTAAAAGAGTCCTTCTAGGTAACCTCAACTAGTGCAGGAATTGAACCCAGTCTGCATCACAAACCAGCCGTCCAGCCTACTGAGCTCACTAGGGTTGCCTAGTTAGCAATGCAGAATTCCGCCTACAGCATGGGGTTCAATCCCCACACTGGCTGAGGTTACCATAAAGGATTCTCCTTCTCAACATCTCCCCTCACTTGAGATGTAGGGACTCTCCAGTTAAATGACTTGCCTAAAAAAAGAGCAGCGCTTTTTCTTTGATTATTATATCGCAAGTGTTGTATTTTTCTTTATTGATAATTACACTATGTCCAGGTGAATAAAGGGCAGTAGGCAACCAAGTCTTCTCTCAGTTCTAGTTCTTTTTTTCTACTGACAGAAGACATCAAGAATACTACAGCTGGTTCCTTTTAATTTTGACTCGGCCTCTTCTCTTTCACCCTTATCAATTATGCTCAAAAAAGTGGAGTGTGGCAATAATGGAGCTGGTGGTATTTCATTTCACATGACTTTCAGGGCTATTAAATAATGCATACCCCCCAAAACAGCAACAGGACATGGTGACCCTAAGAAAATAAATGATCCTCTTGTATTTGACCTATTGTGATATTCCAGTGTAAAAGAAACTCAACTGTGTGAATGGAACATTTTTTTTATCACTGAGCTAGGTTTCCAGAAAGCTGTGGAATTTTCCATCTGAAAATGCTCGGCAATTTACTTCAGGTTTCTATAAGGACCATCCTATCAGAGGTCCCTGGAAATTCAGAAACCCCACAGAAACAAGTGTTTTTCATTGGGTTTCCAAATAGTATGCCTGTGGGAGAGGAAACCGATTGAAATCCAGCAAACCAGAGACAACAGCAACAAATTCAACTGATCTGTCAGAAGGAATCTTTGTAGTTGAAAGGGAGATAAAACTCTTGAGTGGGGAAGTTTGGGGAATAGATTCAAATTGAGCAGCTGGTTTTGGAAGCAAAAACTTGGGCACAGTTTATTTGGGATGTGCAGTAAAGTATAAAGACTGCAGATTGAAATGGTGATAGGCAAGTAGAAGAATCCAGCAAAGTGAATACATCCAAGTATATGGAACTGTTAGACTTGAGTTAAAAATAAAATAGCATCATATAATTTGACAATACCGAGGGAGGCCATTTGACCCATCATGTCTGTACCAGAGTTGGCATGGTGGCCACATGGATGGCAATGATGCAACAGAGACTGAGAGGAAATCCAAATAACTCATGTTTGAAATTTGGTTATATTTGAATAGATCTTGATGTGTCATATGAATTGTAGCTAGATTATAAACTGTGCATTAACCATGAAAAGAGATTTGTTTTTATTGCTCGTAATTGTGATCTTCCCTGTTTTCGTAAAACATTCATTTAATTTTCAGAAACATGATTGTAGTCTTGCCATTTACAGTAGTAACTTAAATCTGCTCTGATTGCAGTACCAGCCCAAAGCGGTTAACTAAACTCAAATTCTAAATTGCTGGAACTGGGGACTATTTCTGGAACAGAGAGCAGCACTCCATTCCACAATTAAGTTAAAATGTCAGATTTAAAAAGTACAGGTTTGGCATTGGATGTAACACTTTTCGGTGGTTGTAGTACAAGTGCAGCCATGAATTACTTAAGCATCGCATTCAACTAGTATCAGTGAAAACTTTATAGAAGCAAGGGATAATTGAGCTGAAATGTTAACAGGGTGTTTTTCTTTCTCCACACATGCTTACTGATCTTTGCGATTTCAACATTTTCTGTTTCTGTTTCACACGGAATCTGCAGTTCTTAGCTAATTCATTGTGAAGGTTAATATCACTATCTACAGAACCATTTGACTGTGGCCATGATTCTTTAACTTGGATTACTTTATAAAAGGCAATATATAAAACATTTTGTCAATTAAATCCATCATGTCTTTCTCTGTCTCATCAAGTGCATGTTTTAATATAATTTACAATAATTATTGTCATGCTGCTGGTAAAAATGGACTATCAATTTTCAAATTCCATCATCTGAGTTTAATACCTTGGCTGTCTTGCTTAACAAAAGGAGAACACTGATTAAGGTGGCTGTAGTGGTCACCTGACCAGACTGAACCAAGCTCATAAAACTGTCAATAAGGACCATTGAGATTGAGGCAAAATTATTCCAGTTACTAAAAGGCTTTGAAAGTGCAATCTGTATCTCTTGTTTGATTTGCACCTTTCTGGAAGTTTTATGTGTTAAGGTGAAAGCTTCCTACAGAAATTCCAGCTTGAAATATAATGAAGCCTGACATAGGAATGCATTAGTGAACTCTATTTCACGTAAGAAGAGAGAAATCTCTCTCCATCTCTTTTCTGTTCTGTCTATTCGATGAAGCAAATTGAAGGGCTATTCATTCACTGAGCACTCCAAAGCTACCTAAATTTAACTGCTGCTGAGGAAGTCAGGTCAGATTAAAACCTGTCATCTTAAGCACTTGAAAGACATTTTTAAACTGCCTTTTGTTGACCTCTTTTGTACTGGACGCTCATCATTTTAAAACTTTTATATCTGTGTTTGTTGCAGTTTATTTTTTTCTCAGAGCTAGTAAGTAATAAATTTCATCATTCATTCAATTTCTTAGGGAGACAATTTAAGACATCTTGGGTATTAGAATCAGATGATTGAATTTGAAAATTGGTAGTCCATTCTTAACACCATGGGGTAAAAAATGAGGTCTGCAGATGCTGGAGATCACAGTTGAAAATGTGTTGCTGGTTAAAGCACAGCAGGTCAGGCAGCATCCAAGGAATAGGAAATTCGACGTTTCGGGCATAAGCCCTTCATCATCATAATACCATGATGACAATATGAAAGTATAGCTTCAATTATAGTAAAACATGCACTTGATAGGGCAGAGAAAGTCTTGTGTGTACATTAGACTACAGGCCCTTCGGCCCAACAAGTCCACACTAACCCACCCCCACAACACTACGGGCAATTCACCTGACCTGCACATTTTTTGGACTGTGGGAGGAAACCCACGCAGACATGGGGAGAATGTGCAAACTCCACACAGTCAGTCGCCTGAGGCGGGAATTGAACCCGAGTCATTGGCGCTATGAGGCAGCAGTGCTAACCACTGTGCCACCGTGCCGCCCACTAATTCCCACTAATTACATGATTGGCTTAATAGACAAAATGCTTTTGAAATAACTCCACAGAGATCTGTATCCCATCACCAAGTCACTAGGTCAGAGCCAGTCCCGAGAGTGAAGAGAATCCCAGAGACTCCTGTTTGTTTATTTTTAAAATGTGTTTTCCCATGTTTGTGCACGTGAAGGTGCATGATACAGATACAGTGAAAACACCAAGTGAAAATAACTTTATTAACATTCCACCACCAGGAAAGACACCTGTTGGCCAATGAACCAGTGATAAGCAGAGCCCAGAGTGAGCAATGCTTATATGAAAATGGTGAAGGGGAGGCTAGGGATTAAATTGGAATAGAATTAGAGGGGACAAGTAAGCATTCCACTCCTCACGGTGCCCATCTCTCCCTAGACACCGTGTGCTACATCTTCAGGAACACCCAGGTCCAAACCTAACAGTGGAAGGAGACTCCTGTCAACCAGGGTTCCCTGATGTGGGCTGTTAACCTGGGCCAGTCAGAGAACTAATACTCAATGAGATCCACCTGGCCAACCTTGGTCCAATCACTACATTTTTATATACAGGACGGGGAATGGCTTAGTGGTATTATCACTGGATTGTTAATCCAGAGACAAGAGTGTGGTGCAGGAAAAGCACAGCAGGTCAGGCAGCATACGAGGAGCAGGAGAATCGACATTCAGGAATTCAGAGACCCAAGTAATGATCTGGGGACCCGGGTTTGAATCATGCCATGGCAGATGATTAATTGTAAGTTCAATAAAAACCTAGAATTAAGCATCTACTGATGACCATGAATCCATTGTCAATTGTTTGGAAAAACCCATCAAGTTCGCTGTCCTTTAGGGAAGGAAACTGCCATCCTTATCTGGTCTGGCCTACATGTGACTCCAGACCCACAACTGTGTGGTTGCCCTCTGGACCATTAGGGATGGGTGACAAATGCTAGCCTAGCCAGAGAAACCCTCATTCTGTGAAAGAACAATTTTTAAAAAAAATGACTTTTAAGTAATCCAAGTTAATAAATTACGGTAAAAAAATTATGTAGATATTTTATTAAGGCAGGGGGTTTAGAGGGGAATTGAGGAAAACATTTTTCACCCGGGGGTGCTGGATGCTCTACCTGGCTGGGTAATAGAGGAAGGAACCTCACAACTTTTAAAAAGTGCATGGGTGAGCACGTTAAATGTCATAGCTTGGCTATGAGCCAAGTACTGGAAAGTGGGATTACTGTAGGTTTAGAGTAATTGTTGAGAGTGCAGACTTGATGGGCAGAAGGGCCTTTTCTGTGCTGTATGATTCTCAAACTTTGTGAATGGCTCCTTTGTTTAGCCATCTGATGTGATATGTTTTAACTGAAGTGAGGAATAGCTGCAAACTAAAGAAAATTTGAAAAAATTCTTTCCAGCCAGCTGAATTGGCTTAAAAAGAGGGGAAGTCAATTTACCCTTTGTCACCTGGTCATAACAATAGTATACAGCATTTCAAATTTGTGTCTTAATCCTCCTTTAACACTGCATTTTACCGAGAATATTAGTTTAATGAAAATATATTGTTGCATATCTTACTGACGCACTTTTGTTCTACAACAGCTAAACAAACGCAACAGAGACACATATTTAATTAGTTTGCTTGGTTCATGTCTTGGTTAACATGAAACTCAATTACCAGACAGAAGAAATTGAGCTTTTTGACGTGCTTTCTCAGCTCAAAACATGATTGCATCTTTAAATAAATTACATGGAACACTTCACATAAACAGTATTAGAAACTCAACGTAGTGCAAACCATAGCTATATACCATTGCCCTGAGGCAGCTTAACAAAAATGGCATATTGCCAATGTTGGTATTGTTATGTATCTCTTCCTGTATTATTATGAAATTGATGTTCATGAATATTGAAATTTTATTTCTGCACAGAGTTCCATTTATGTTTTTGTATTGGTGAACCTGCTGTTTCTCAAATTGCTGCCAGAGAACTTGTTTGCAGCAGATGCACACTGCAAATCCTTTTCGGAACAATTCAGTTGTTGCAGTCGGGGCAGATTAACTGATTCAGCGTTGATGCTAATCTGCTGCCAATCTGTGGCCCTGTTGTACAATAATCATCTGACAACATGAGGACAATAACTCATATCCTATTTGCTATCCTACTTTTCTGCCGTTTATTTTCCAAAGGAGTGTTCAATCACTTTGCTTTCCCCACCCACTTAATTCCCACTGACACGAGACCTTCTGACTGCAGGGAGGTCTGCTGAGAGCCTTCATGACTGTGTCTAGTATCAAGTCTTTGATCAATTGTACAAGGATAATACATTGCAATAGAGTTTTTTTAAAATCCCTTTGGATCTATTATTAGTGATGTCTAATTTAGGTTTTTGAATCATCCTGCACAACTCAATTTATGAAGCGTTAGACTAGACACTGCTTGACCACCAGACGGACTGAGAGACAAATGCCAAATCAGCTTAATTCAACTCTAAGGATCTGAGGGGTGAAAAGGCTGCAATTTAAGTGTAATATCAACAACTATTTGTGTTTAGTTACATTTTACATAGTAGAATGAGTGACACTAAAATAGTTACAAATAGAATTATTATTTATTCATTCATTTGTGGGATGTAGGCATTGTTGGCTTAGCCAACGTTTATTGCCTGTCCCTAGTTGCCCTTGAGAAGATGATGGTGAGCTGTCTTCTTGAACTGTTGCAGTCCACTTGCTGTGGGTTGACCCACAATGCTGTTAAGAGTTCAGGATTTTGACCGGGTGACAGTTAAAGAACGGCAATATTCCTCCAGCTCAGGATGGTGAGTGACTTGGAGGGGAACTTGAAGTTGGTGGTGTTCCCATACATCTGCTGCCCTTGTCCCTCTAGAGAGAAGTGGTCGTAAGTTTGCAAGATGCAATCTGAGGATAATAGCTAAATGTATGCACTGCTGCTACTGTGTGTCTCTGGTGGAGGGAGTGAATGCTTGTGGATGTAATACCAATCAAGCGGGCTGCTTTGTCCTGGATGGTGTCAAGCTTCTTGAATGCTGTTGGGGCTGCATTCATCCAGGCAGGTAGGTTTTAGATTTTGAATAAGTCTGAGTGTAAGCAGTTTCACTTTTGAGTAAGAAAATTAACCAGTTTTGAAAATTAAATAGTCTAGTCATGTAGTAAATACATAGGTAACATTAGTGATTTTTCTGTTTTGTAGGTGAATGATTTACTGTTTTAAAAAATATACAACCTCTTCCATCAGGCAGTAATTTAACCACTTCCCCCAAATAATTATCTTCCTTCAAAATATAGTAGGCTGACTCTGACTCCTGAGCGAAGCCTATGGGCAGTCATCCGTTCCCTTTCTTCCTGGTTCTTTGATAGTTGTCATCTCCTCACATCTCGTTGACCCCTTGCAAATGTTAACAAGGGTGTAATTGTCCAAAATGTAATTGTCTAACTGGAATCTATGAAAATAAAATTCCAAATCCACACATTTCCAGTCATAGTCTAACCTAAAGCAGTTGGAGGAAAAAAGCCCCCACTCTGCTCATGGTAGCTGAGGTTCCCTGCTTGGAGCATAAAATCAGTAAGTTATCCCTATGGTGATGTATACTACTCCTGCCTCAAGTTTGAACTTCTCAGCTGCATGGGAATGATGAGTTTCCATATAATATGACAACCTGTGACATCATGATACTCTGAATAAAACCTGGACTTTTCCTAAAGCTTTAAGTGCGCTCTGATCTACAGTCTTCCACACTTCTTCCAACTTCAGAAATTTCGGGCAGGAACTCTCTTTCTATACATCAATTGCTGAAGATGAAAATGTAATTTGGATTGAGATGACACCAAATTGCTCAAGATGGAGATGATAAGCTGTGAAGACGTCAGTTTGGAAAACTTTATTGTGCTTATAGAATAGAACCATGGGACATCTACGGCACAAATGTTTACCCATCATGTGTGCACCAGCTGAGAAATGAATCACCCTAACTAATTGCATTTTCCAGCTTTTAGTCCATAAATTGTGTGTAAATCCACAAAGACTTTATGGTTTCTGTCTATTCTTAATACAATAGTGTGGAGTACTTCAACCAATTGAACGAGAAATGTTATCTGACTGAACCTTTGCTTTATTTCCTGCTGATAGCGTTAGTATTTCATTGCTGAGACCTTGGTGCCAAAATTGTGGAGAAATTTGAGTTTTAGTTATTACCACTTTTATTACTTGTAAGATGCAATTTAAATGATTAGGGATTGCAATCTTTCCACCTCCGTCTCTTTAATAAATTGTCTCTCATCATGCAGCAGTCCGGATCAGGATTTGATGTGTGAGATTAATTATGTTTGGTAACATGGATATGTAGTTTACAAATAGAGCATTCTTGTCTGTCTGGTTGTCCCATGAGTTCATCTTTTTTTTTTACTCCATACCTTATATGGAATTTTTATTCAGCTACTCTTTTTCTACCAAGCATTGTTGCATTGATTTATTCAGCCAGCAAGTACAGCAAAGAATTTGTATGCTCTGTTCATTTAGAGAAGAATGGAAAGGATTATATGCTTTGTTCGCTCAGAAAATCATTCCTTTGTGGTTACTTACTGGCCCGTCCATCTGTTTTTATTTGTGCAGTGAGGTTCAGGTTCATTGCGTTATTGAACCAATGAACGCTCATGCATCATCGCTGATGTTTGAACGTGGAGTCTTTAGCAAATCCCCTTCCAATCTCAGGAGTTGTATTATTGCAGAAATCCATCATCTTTATGTGGCAGACGAGCTGTAAAATAAGTGGGATTTGACACACTCATTAAAGTTTCAATGAGTCCTTTTTAACAAAATAGTGAATGTGGTGCAACTCATAGTCTCTTATGTTAGTAATCATGGTTCCCTAAGAATGTCAGTGAATAAATAACACTAACTAATGTGGTTTTACTCAAGTGTGGATTCAATCTATTTTGGTACACCATGCTGGACGGTTTCTTCAAGTAGGAAAATCCTCTTTCCATCTCATACATGGCAAACTGGACGATACTTAAGTTATAGAACTGTGCAGTTTTAAGTTAAAGAGTTCATAGTTGCAACAGTGCAGAAGCAGTAACTACTGTGATTCAGCAATAAAACGGGAAGATATATTGCTGCCGCTCAGTCATTTTTAATTAGTTATTTTAGAAGGCTTACTTTGAAAATAAGACTACCTTCAGCTACAGTTCAGTGACCTGTTTCCCAGAAATGCAAGATTTTTATGGATCTTATTTTTAAAGTCCAATATATTGTCAATATTTTAAGCTTTCTAGTTCATTTTGCAGCTTGTGTTTGCGCTCTGAATGAATGGTTGCTGTCAGATACTAGCCCATAGCTATACTTCACAATGTATAAATGGAAAATATTTAAATAATGGCTTGAACTAATGAGTTACCAGAAACTGAAAGATTAAGAGAAATACATTCTGAGGCCATGTTCCTGGTGGGAAGCTCGACCTTTGGGATTGCTTGTCTATTGTGCACAACGTTATGAATGAAAGTGTTTCATGTGATATCTTTCATGGCCCCAAGATGTGTCTCAGTGATTCACAGCTGAAAAGCACTCTGTGAAATGCTGTCTTGCTGGAAAGTTGGAAATGCAGCGGCAATCTGTGTGCAGGGAGGTCCCATAAACTGCAACACAGTGATAAAAAATTATTTTCTTTAAGGTAAGCTAGTTTGAGGATGCTGACTAATATGGATCCCTTGATCAATATCATACAAAAACACAATACCTGGTCATTATTGCATTGCTGTTATGGGAGTTTACAGTGCATAAAGTAACTGCCATGTTTCCTACATTACAACAGTGATTACGCTTTGGTAGTACTACATTAGCTGCATAATACTTTTGAACATTCCTTGATCATGAAAGGCACTATAGAAATGCCAGCCTTTCTTTCTTTTTAGTTTTGAATGGACAGACAATGATGACTTTAGCAGCTGAGATATTGTTATGGATCAGACTAAACCACCTCCAAATATATTACGAAGATAGTCGAGACCCTAATGTTTACTTACTTTTAAGGCAAGTGTCAGGCATTGTGCTTTGGATGCAATTCAATTCTTTCAATTGTACAAGCAAAAGTAAGAGGAATTAGAATAACGTAACTCTATTGGGAAAACGTAGCAGAAAAATAGATTGTTTAACTACTAAACAACAACTGTTCCAATATAAAAACATCCCAAAAACACACACTTGGCAAAGGCAAATTCAAGTAAAATAGGTGGTCTCACATGCAATTCTTTCAGCAGGAAGAGAATCTAATCCTTTAGCTGTAACAGAGAGGAGGAATAATCGCTTTCACAAAGAACAAACGAACAAAGAACAAAGAAAATTTACAGCCTAGGAACAGGCCCTTTGGCTCTCCAAGCCTGAGCCAATCCAAATCCACTGTCTAAACCTGTTGCCTATTTCCTAAGCATCTCTATCCCTCTGCTCCCCACCCACTCATGCATCTGTCCAGACGCATCTTAAATGAATCTACCTTGCCTGCCTCTACTACCTCTGGCAATGCATTCCAGGCACCTACCACCCTCTGTCTAAAGTACTTGCCGTGTGTATCCCCCTTTTAAATGTTTCAGCTCTCACCTTGAAAGCGTGACCTCTCGTTATTGAATCCTTCACCCTGGGAAAAAGCTTATCTCTATCTACCCTGTGTATACTTATCACGATTTTGTAGACCTCAATCAGGTTCCTCCCCAATCTCCTTTTTTCTAATGAAAACAAACCTAACCTACTCAACCTCTCTTCAGAGCTAGCACCTTCCATTCCAGGCAACATCCTCATAAACCTTCTCTGCACCCTCTCCACAGCGTCCACGTCATTTTGGTATTGTGGCGACCAGAACTGTACACAGTATTCTAACTGTGGCCGAACCAAGGTTGTGTACACTTTTAATATGATGCCAGCTCTTATACTCAATACCCCGTCTGATGAAGGCAAGCATACTATATACCTTCTTGACCACTTTATCCACCTGTGCAGCAACCTTCAGGGTACAATGGAACTGGACTCCCAGATCTCTCTGCTCATCAACTTTCCCATTTACTGTATAATTTGCTCTAGAATTAGACTTCCAAAAGTCTATCTATATTCTCCTGTATTCTTTGACAGTCCCCTAGGTTTTCTGCTACTCCACCAATCTTTGTGTCATCTGCAAACTTGCTGATCATACCAACAGTGCCCTCTTCAGATCATTTATGTATATCACAAACAACAGTGGCCCCAGCACTGATCCCAGTGGAACACCACTGGTCACGTTTCTCCATTTCGAGAAACTCCCTTCAACTACTACTCTCTGTCTCCTGTTGCTCAACCAGATCTTTAACTACCTAGCTAGAACACCATGCAACTTCACTTTCTCTATTAGTTTACCATAGGCAACCTTATCAAACGCCTTACTAAAGTCCATGTATATGACATCTTCCTTCATCTGTCAACCTGGTCACTTCATCTTGATCTATCCCCATCTAAACTCAGCAACTGCAGAAAATTAAAGTAAAATTCTGGTTCTGTGGGAGTTTGACCCCACTCCTTCATGCTGCTTGTATTGTTTCAAAAAAAATCTCAAGGCTTTGCAAGCTGGTTACTTTATTGGCTTTGAACAGACCACTCATCACCTCTGTCTCAACATCTCTTCATAACACCAGGACAAAATATACCTCTTAAAGCCATAGTGTCGTCACACCTCCCACCTTAAAAAAAATCAAAACACAAAAATGATTTCATTTTTAAAAATGTTTAGTCTTACACTATTAGTCCAGAACAATGCACGTACATTACATATACTCTAAGCATGCAAACATTCACTACTACAGTCTAGTCCAGTCTGTTTTTCCATCACCAAACACCTGTCTTCACTCAGCAAAGTCGTGACAATGCGTCGACAGTTATGATCTCTCGCCCTGCCTCGTTTACAAATTGCAAATTGAATGGTTGCAATAAAAAGTTCCATCTCGATAGTCTGGAAATTTTATCCTTAAATTTTTCTAAAAACTTTAAGGAGTTATCATCGGTATATACAATTGTCTCAGACACATCATGGGCACTGTAAGTGTTAAAATGTTGCAATGCCAGTACCAAACTCAAGGTCTCCTTCTCAACTGTGGAATATTTCTGTTGAGCTTTTTGGAAAAATACCCAATTGGTGTTTGTCTGTGCTCATTGTCGTCTTGCAAGAATACAGTACTGACACCCACATCACTCACATTGATAACCACCTTGATTGGCTTTGCTCAGTTAAGTGTGGCTCACACTGGAGCAGAGGTTTACACAGCTTTCAGGTTCTTGAGTACCTTCTGAAACTCCACTGAAATTTTCTCTACTACTTCTTCATCAGGTCAGTTATTGGAGCAACCACACTGCCAAACTTCAGCATAACTTCTGATAAAACCCAAGCAATTCCAGAAATCATAGTACTTCCCTCTTCATTAATGGTACGGGAAACTCACCAATTACCTTTGTTTTCACATCCTGTGGGGCAATCTGTCCATGTCCAATAACGTTGCCCAGGTATGTGACTTGGGCTTTTGTGAACTTACTCTTAGCCAGATTTGTCACCAAGCCTGCCTGTAGAAGTCAATTCACTTCAATAATTCCGATAGATGCTCCAATGTACCTTCTGTGTAACTAAAGATCATCAGGTCGTCATTGTACATCGCACCATTGGGTAATCTTGGAATAACTTTATGGTTGGCACATTCTTCACATCAAATGGCATGATTTTAAACTGGTTCAGTCCATTCAGTGTACAAAGGTTGAAATTTCCTTCACTCTTTCCAATAAAGATAACAGCCAGAATTCCTTAAGTCCAACCTAAAAATATAAGATGCTTGTCCCACCTTCTCAATACAGTCTTCCAAATGTGGAATAGGATATGAATCATACTTTATAACTGCTTTGACTTTGCGATAGTACCAAACAACTGTGTATGGATGATCTGGTTTTGGCACCATTAATATAGGTGAGCTCCATTTGATGCAACTCACTTGATTATATTGTCTTTGAACATGCTTTCAATCTGTTTTTGAACTTGTGCCAACTTAAGAAGACTAAGTCGACAAGGATGTTGCTTAATTAGAACAGCATTTCCATTAACTACATCATGTGTAATCAAAGGGATATTTCCCAACTTATTTCCACATATTTTGTCATGTGATTATAATAACTCTTTCAAGATCATTTAGATTTCCCTCTGGAAGATAACTTATCATTTCTGTCAACTTTTGAAAACTTCCTCACTGTCCAATTTAATTTGAGGAATGCCCAATTCAGATACCTCCATTATGGTCAACAAATACTGATTCCCACTTTTTCTTCTAGGCAGAGGTCCTATGCAATCAATTAACCCTCTTGTAAAACGTTCCTCCAATGTGGGGATGGGTATTAAGAGTGCTTGTTCTATCACTACCTGAGCTTTTTCCATTTTCCTGGCATATGACATGACCAGCAAAATTCAACCACATTCTTATGCACTCTCGGCTAATAAAAATGTTTTATATTTTGGCTTAAGTTTTCCTCAGTCCCAAATGAACGCCTCAGAGAGTCATAGAGATGTACAGCAAGGAAACAGAACCTTCAGTCCAACTCGTCCATGTCGACCAGATATCCCAATCTAAACCAGTATCACTTGCCAGCACCCAGTCCATATCCCTCCAAACCCTTCCTATTCATATATCCATCCAGGTCCCTTTTAAATGTTGCAATTGTACCAGCCTCCGCCACTTTGCTCTGGCAGCTCATTCCACACACGTACCACTCTCTGCATGAGAAAGTTGCCCTGTAGGTCTCTTTCTCCTCTCACCCTAAACCTATGCCCTCTAGTTCTGGACTCCCCCCACCCCAGGTAAGAGACTTTGTCTATATATCCTATCCATCCCTCTCTTGATTTTATAAACCTCTATAAGGTCATCTCTCAGTCTGCGACGCTCCAGGGAAAACAGCCCCAGCCTGTTCAGCCTCTCCCTGTAGCTCAAATCCTCCAACCTTGGCAACATCCTTGTACATTTTGTCTGAATCCTTTCACATTTCACAACATCCTTCCGATAGGAAGGAGACCAGAATTGCACGCAATATTCCACCAGTGGCCTAACCAATGTCCTGTACAGCCGCAACTTGACCTCTGAACTCCTGTACTCAATACTCTGACCAATAAAGGAAGAATACAAAATGCTTCTTCATTATTCTATCTCCCTGCGACTCCACTTTCAAGGAGCTATGAACCTGCACTCCAAGGTCTTTTTCTTCAGTAACACTCCCTAGGACCTTACCATTAAATGTATAAGACCTGCTAAGAATTGCTTTCCTAAAATGCAGCACCTCGCATTTATCTGAATTAAACTCCATCTGCCACTTCTCAGCCCATTGGCCCATCTGATCAAGATCCCCTTGTAATCTGAGGTAACCTTCTTTGCTGTCCGCTACACCTCCCATTTTGGTGTCATTTGCAAACTTACTAACTATACCTCTTATGCTCACATTCAAATTATTTTTTTAAATGATGAAAAGTAGTGGACCCAGCACCTTGTGGCACTCCACTGGTCACAGGCCTTCAGTCTGAAAAAAAACCCTCCACCATCACTCTCTGTCCTCTACCTTTGAGCCAGATCTGTATCCAAGTGGCTGGTTCTCCCTGTATTCCATGAGATTACTAACCAGTCTCCTATGGGGATCCCTGTCAAATGCCTTACTGAAGTCCATATAGATCTTGTTCACTGCTCAGCCCTCATCAATCCTCTTTGTTACTTCTTCAAAAATCTCAATCATGTTTGTGAGACATGATTTCCCATGCACAAGCCATGTTGACCATCCCTAATCAGTTCTTGCCTTTTCAAATACATGTACATCTTGTCCCTCAGGATTCCCTCCAACAACTTGCCCACCACCGATGTCAGGCCCACTGGTCAATGGCTTGTCCTTACCACCATTCTTAAACAGTAGCACCCCGTTAGCCAACCTTCAGTCTTCTGTGACTATCGATGATACAAATATTTTGGTCAGAGGCCCAACAATCACTTCCCTAGCATCCCTCAGAGTTCTAGGGTACACCTAATCAGGTTCTGGGGATTTATCCACTTTTATGTGTTTCAAGACATCCTCCTCTGTAATACGGACATGTTTCAAGATGTCATCATATATTTTTCCACACTCTATATCTTCCATGTTCTTTTCCATAGTAAACATTGATGTAAAATACTCGTTTAGTATCTTCCCTCATCTCCTGCAGCTTCACACATAGGCTGCCTTGTTGATCTTTGAGGGGCCCTATTCTCTTCATAGTTATCTCATGTCCCCTTTTTTGCCCTCCTGATTTCCCTCTTAAGTATAATCCTACTGCCTTTATACTCTTCTAAAGATTAATTTGATCTATGTTGTCTATACCTGACATATACTTCCTTTCTCTTCTTAACCAAACCCTCAATTTGTTTATTCATTCAGCCTTTCCCTTCACCCTGACAGGGAAATACCGTCTCTGGACCCCCATTTTCCAGCTGCCCCTGTACCTGCCCCCAATCAGCTTTTGAAATTTCTTGCATAATACTGTCAAAATTAGCCTTCATCCAAATTAGAACTTTAACTTTTAGAACTGGTCTATCCTTTTCCATTACTATTTTAAAACTAGTGGAATTATGGTCACTGGCCTCAAAGTGCTCCTCCACTGTCACCTCAGTCACCTGCCCTGCCTTATTTCCCAAGAGTAGGTCAAGTTTTGCATCTTCTCTAGTAGGTACATCCACATATTGAATCAGAAAATTTTCTTGTCCACACTTAACAAACTCCTCTCCATCTGAACCCTTAACACTATGGCAGTCCCAGTCGATGTTTGGAAAGTTAAAATCCCCTGCCATAACCACCCTATTATTCTTAGAATCTATTTCTCAATTTCCTTCTGACTATTAGGGGGTCTATAATACAATACCAATAAAGTGATCATCCCTTTCTTATTTCTCAGTTCAACCCAAATAACTTCCCTCGATGTATTTCCGGGAATATCCTCCCTCAGTAAAGCTGTACTGCTATCCCTCAGAAACGCCACTCCCCCTCCTCTCTTGCCTCCCTTTCTGTCCTTCCTGCAGCATTTCTATTCTGGAACATATAAGCTGCCAGTCCTGTCCATCCAGAGCCATGTTTCTGTAACTGCTATGGTATCCCAGTCCCATGTTCCCAACCATACCTTGAGTTCATCTGCCTTCCCTGTTAGTCTCTTGCTTTGAAATAAATGCAGTTTAATTGATCAGTCCTACCTTGTTCTCTGCTTTGTCTCTGCCTGTCCTGACTGTTTAACTCGCCTTTGTTCTCAACTGTACCAGTCTCAGATGATCTCTTTCCTCACGATCTCCCTGGGTCCCACATCCCCACCAGGAAGTTTAAATCCTCCTGAGCGGCTCTAGCAAATCTCCCTGCCAGTATATTAGTCGCCTTCCAATTCAGGTGCAATTTGTCCTTCTTGTACAGGTCACTTCTACCCTAGAATAGATTCCAATGATCCAAAAATGTGAATCCTTCTCCCACACACCAGTTCCTCAGCCATGCATTCATCTACTCAATCCTCCTATTCCTACCCTCACTATCTCGTAGCACCGGGAGTAATTCAGATATTACTACTCTCAGGGATCTCCTTTTTAAATTCTTGCCTAACTCTCTGTAATCTCCCTTCAGAATCTTATCCTTTTCCCTTCCTCTGTCATTTGTTGCCCTGTGTACAATGGCTTCCTGCTCTCCCCCTTGAGAATATTCTGCACCCTCTCTGAGACATCCTTGATCCTAGCACCAGGGAAGCAACACACCATTCTGATTATTCGCTGCTGGCCACAGAAACATCTGTCTGTGCCGCGTACTAGAGAGTCCCTTACCACAATTTGTCTCTTGGAACCCTACCTACCCCTCATTGCATTAGAGCCAGTCTCAATACCAGAACTTGGCTGTTTGTGCTACGTTCCCCTGAGAATCCATCACCCCCTACATTTTCCAAAACAGCATGCTTGTTTGAAATGAGGCTAGCCACAGAAGACACTTGCACTACCTGCCTATCTCTCTTACCTTTCCTGGAGTTAACTCATTTATGTGGCTATATCTGTAACTATTTTCCCTTCCTATAACTGCCATCCATCATATCCCCTTGCTCTTGTAAATTCGTCATTGCCTCGAAATGTCTCTCCAACTGATCCATTCCATGTGATAGGATTTGCAACCAATGGCATTTATTGCAGATATAATTCTCAGTAGCACGTAAGCTTTGCCTAAACTCCCACATCCGACAAGAAGAGAATATTACTCTACTAAGGGCCATTTTTGCTTCTTCCAATCGACAGACCTAGAAAATAGCACTGTCTCATTCCTCTACAAAACACTGCTCCAGGCTAACTTAATACTTATGACTTATATTTTTATGTTTAATCAAGAGAAATATCTCCATAAAACATATAATCAAGAAAGAACCCACTCTACTTACTACTGCATACTTACTGTAAGGACACACTTAAAAATATTCACTTATCTGTCTTAGTGCTGTGACCTCTCCCAAACAGGTTCCTCCAAGATTGGTTATGAATTTCAATGTTTGTTAATTTTCCCAGAAGCATTCTGATGTCTAGTGATATGTGAATTCAAACAGCAAAGGCAGGAACTGCGCAGGTTCACTGCTGTATCAGTTAGCAATATGGGTTTCTCTCTCTCTCTCTCTCTCTCTCTCACACACACACACACACACACACACACACACACACACACACATTTTTTTTCCTCCAAAGTTCTAAAACAATGCAACAGCATAAAAAACAGTAATTGCTGCTCCTGGAATTCGAAGATGTTACCTCCACATCTAAAATACCCCAAAAAAGGAATACCCTGTTCCAGCCAGAAATTTTTCCAGTCCTCCATCTTGGATAACCAAGAATCTTGGATTCTAGTTTACTTCATGTGCTACCCACAACACCACCTTTCTATAAGCTTTTGCTAATATAACTTGATGAAGTTCTGCCCATTTCTCATCCGGCTGAATATGTATTGGTAACATTTCCTTATCAAGACTTCGACTTTAAGAGAGTAACATTCTGAGATACACTCAGATTCTTCTTCCATGTATGCTTTTTGATACAACTGCTTTAGATTTTCATCTTTGTGTTCTAATTTAGTTAATTTCTTTGAACTAAAAATATTTACTTTGTCCTCCATCTGTGTTTAGAGTTAGTAAGGTATTGAATAATCCTCAAGAAATGGGTAGAAGCAGACTATGCATCCGCTGCTTGAAGAGAAGTGGGTAATTGTTAGAAAATTCTGTAAGATGATTGGGAAAAGACACAGAAGTTTGAAGGAATTGTTCATTTAGTCAAAAAGCTAGCATAAAGCCACAGTAGTGACAATATTACCCATGTTGCAAATCCCCCATAACCGATCCTCAAGTCCATTCTAACTGTTGACCCCTTTACAGATGGAGGCGGGTTAATCCTGAATATTATTACTCAATATTATTTCATCCTGGTGTTTTCTGTTTCTGTTTTACATTTGCAGCATTTTTCTTTTGTTTTATTTACCTTTTGAGATTCCTTTTTTGTTACTTTGTTGAGTCAGGAAGTATTCAATGTTGCCAATCGTTTACAAGGCAGTGTGACCAGACAGCTCTCTGATTTTCAATGAAATCCCTTTTGCTTTAGTAACACAGTTTGACAACTTTTGTTTGGTCTGCAGTGACTATTCTTGGCTGGTGCCTGATCAACAAACCTTGGGTTTCATTCAACTTCCCTCTCAATTGTTTTCATTGCAATTTGTGGAATGTACTGTTATGGAAAAAAAACTCAGCCTCGGAGTCAGAGTCGGGGTTAAATGACTGAGTTTATTGTACGAGGACATTCCGGAGCTCCGGGGAGAGAGAGACACCAGCAGCACTGTGGTCAGCTGTGATTCTTCTCTCAACCCAGAACACAAGCCAAGATACTTTTATACATCTTGTGATACAATAGGTCAGAGATGAGATTGCCATAAGCAAACCATGTTACAAAAACAATCAGAGCGGAATCGTTGATAGTTTCAATATTGTCATTGTCAGTTCCAGCACAGTCTTTGTTAATTTCAGCGCGGTTTGTTGTTACTTTCAATGCAGACCTTGTCAGTTTCAATGCAGCCCTTACTATTAGCATTTCGTATTGAGTCTATATCAAACTGTTAGCACTTCTTTAAAAGATGTTGGCTGGACCCAGACACTTCAGCGGGCAGTGTATGTTACTCATGTGTATTCTGTCCCCCACCCGCCTTAAACAAATCAACCAGGATGTGAGTGCATTGTGCTGGCATTCTGGTGGCCCCAGACAGTGTCTGTATTTGCTCTGCTGTGTCTCTCCATATTGTGCTTTGGTGGCCATCTCATGTGTCAAGTGCCAACTGATGGCTCAGCAGCCATCTTGGTGTGTCCGTGTGCCTAGTGTCACCCTGCCCCGTGCCACCTCCCACTTCAGTACAATTTGACGATTTTATCCTTTTCTGAGAAACAGTGATATTTCATTTGCCACTCTGAATTCAATAGTCAAATTTATTGATTTCACTTTTTAAGGTTACTGGGCTGTTGACTTCAGAATCAACTAATTCCCCTCCAAAGAGACCGTAATCCTTCTGAATGTGGCAGTATTCCATTACAAAAAATGCCTTCATTCTGGGGAGAATTTCTGTTGCTGCTCTCTATCACTTTTAATGAATGAGGCCAAGATATAAGCAAGTTTTAATGGTTTTGATTCTCTTCATTGGCAAAACTGACAAACCATCTTAGGCCCAGAGAAAGTAAATGGAGTTTAGCATTGCAGGCATTTTAGCTAGAAGCCATTGCACAGTGAAAGGCAAAGTTAGTTTTTTATTTCATGCTACATTTAGTTTTGGGCAGATAGAACAGTTAAATCTCAGAAAGCATTGAGAGGAGCAAGGAAGAGCACACATGGTGAGGTGTTTCAGAAAAATCCATTACACCAGCAGCAATTAGGTGTTATTTCATGCTACATTGGCAGCATGTTGTTTTCGTTGTCTTTTTTTTTATTTTGAAAGCTTGGGAACTCTGTACAATTTCAGAGCTGTGGGAAACACCATCACATGCACATTAAGGTGTCATTGTTTTCAGGCAGCCCAAAATGGTTAGCTATATCAAAATGACATTCCAGATACACATTTTTGGAAGTAGCACAACTCAACCTAGTCCTGTTTAATTTTTAGCACGATGGTGGATCAGCGGGTGATACTCATGTCGTCAATACTTTCAAGTGTGTCTTCTCTGATACATAATGCATTGATTTCCTGTAGCCTCTGGCTATGGAGACTGTTAATAGAACATAAGTGCACTGAAATTAAGCTGTTTGAGAATTTCTGTCCAAATAGATTTGTGTAAAATGTCCTTGTCCCCCATTATAACGGAGGCATTAACCCATTTATTTGATCAGGTTTAAAGTCTTTGTTAAACCAGCAAAGTAGTTAAGCATATGCATATGCAAATATTCAAGGGATCTAATTTAATGTCAAATTTCTATGCAGGTGCCTGTAGCCTACTGTGGTTCTGATGCTTCACACAATCTGGTTAACCTGAGCGTAGTATGTGTTTTGATCAAATTTCATTCATTATTTTATTGCTTTTCACTGTTATAAAAGCTAAGTTTTTCCACTCCAATTTTACACCAAATGCTAATGCTATACCATCTGAACTGACCAAACATGGGAATCCAGGGGATCTTGCAGCAGTACACAAATACCTCTGTCTCTGTTGGTGAGAGGGGATTCTGCTAGTGTAAAGATTGAGACTCTACACAAGTGCAAGGCTGGCCATTGTGTCTACAACAACTATCAAGGCACCTTGCTGCTGAGCACCATCTGAATAGTACTTGCTCATATTGCCCTTGTCAAACTGTAGATCCTGGCTGAAAGCATCAAGACTGCTTCACAATGTGATCTCAGAACTGGAAGAGCTACAATAGACACCATCATCTCAATCTGCCTGCTGCAAGAGAAAAGCTCTTAGGAAAAGGAGACTGTTATATTCTCCTTCATCAATTTCACCAAAGCACTTCGTCCACTGGACAAAACTGATTTATTTGATGCTGTTGGAGAACATTGGCTGCCCACTGAAGGTGCCCAATTTGATCTGTTTTTTTGTGAAATGATGCTTAAAATCAACCAAGATTGATGCCATTGAAACCTTCTGAGGTCCATTGTGGGGTCAATAATGTTGTGTTCTGACTTGACACTCAGACATACTGTTTCTTTTGCTGTTGTCACATGCCTTCAGGTCATTAACTGGTCTTCTTACACACCCAGAACTAATGGAAGTCTGTTTAGCCTTGCTCACTGAAGATTTGAGAAAGAGGTGCGCCAAGTCCTCGACAGAGTTGCTTTATGCTGATGATATCGCACCCACATTCCATTGTAAGGATCACCCACATTGGCAAATGGACAGACTCACGTGCCTGTAAGAAATTTAGTTTGACCATCAGCATCAATAAGATAAATGCCCTGATTGAGAATCACACCGCCATCCGTCAGTATTGATAAAGTAATGCTGGAAATTCTCAGTAGCTTCACGAGTATATGCTCCACAATCACCAGCAATCTACCAATTGACGATGAAATTATATGTACATTGCAAAAGCTGCAACTGTTTGGTCTAAGCTAAGCAAGAGATCGTGGCACACCATTAATCTGACTGAGAATGCCAACCTGCAAGTCTACCAGTCCAACATCCTCAGCTCATTCCTCTGCAGACATGAACAACATACATTAGGCTGAAGAAAAGGCTGAACAATTTCCACATTCTGCTGTCTCAACCATGGCATTTTTTGACAGGACAAGTTTGAGATCCAGGTTGTCTTTGAGTTCTAGTTTCATTAGCGCGCACACTCTCTCTGGTGTGACCAGTTTTATGGGCAGCACCTGCTCTTAGCATGATGATTTCAGAAATAACACACAGGATCCCAGAAACTTTAATGGTGATAAATGTGAGTGATGCTTGAATCCATAACTCCATGATCTTTCATGTTGGTTACACATATTGGAGGAATAGTGTAATTCAAAGGAAATACCAGGTCCTGTTTTTAATTATGTATAGTTGCCTCCAAACTTATAGGAGTATTTTCCAGAAGCAAAGTTATCATTATTTATAAACTTATTAAATCTATACATAAGTCACATTTTTATCAAACTTTTATTTTGCTTCATCTGTAATGCTGTTTATATTTAAATACAGAAAGCAATGGCTGAGATGCAGGAAAAAAAACCCTACAATCATTCACATTTGTTTCATGTAAAGTTAAAACCTGGTTCACTGTTTTCAGGCCCCCATCACATCCCTCCTCATCCTAAAGAAATCCTGGGGTACACACTCACTGGCAAAATTACCAGGCAGTGGGCTTTGTCAATGCTGTTACATAAACGACATTCAGAAAATCATAAAATATGTAGGATGACATACCTTCAGATCCAGGATGGAACTCAATGGCAATTAAATGTTTATATAGACTTTTCACTTTTAATTGTTGTATGCAAATGAATCTGTACAATATATATTCACCTTCATTCAGGTTTTTTAAATGCACAGGAAATGAGACTAAATAGTGATAATCAAACAACAGCCTAAATCTCTCCTCTGCAATGGGGGGGCGATGTTGAAATATATCTCAGTACACTGGCTTATGTTGTGCAGTCTTCTATCTGCTACCTCACTGAAACACCTGGCCTGCAAGAATTTCCTTGTATTTTACGCTCAGTCAGAGATTTATGTGAAGCGAGGGTCATAGTATTTTATTTAGATATCGCTGTTACCGCGTTTTGTACAGATCCTAGCAAAGACCAGAACAGTAATTAAACTGTACATTTAATTGTTGAATATATATGTGGGGATATGGCACGAGGTCATACAAGTTAAATTAATATTATTGAATGAAAGTTAACTCTCAAGTTTGCTAGAACATGATGGGATCTGACAATGAAAGATAATTTGAGATTTCAGTGATAGTTCATTTGATTTTGAAAATTGTAAAATTGGGCTTGAAAATATGAGAAACATAGACCTTTGAGGGAATTAAGGCAGGCCATAAGCTAGTAGCTTGATTTGTTCCAAAACAAGGGCTGCACAGTGACTCAGTGGTTAGCTCTGCCACACAGCACTAGAGATCTGGGTTCAGATCCAGTCTCGGTTGATTGACTGTGTGAAGTTTGCACATTCTCCCTCTGTCTGGGTGCTCTGGTTTCCTCTCACAGTCCAATTTGGTGGGTTGGCCATGGGAAATGCAGGGTTACAGCGTAGATTTGGGTGGGGGAGGGTGTGTCTGAGTGGGATGCTCTTCAGAGGGTTAGTATGGACTCAATGGGCTGAAATGCCAGCTTCTACACTGTAGGGATTCTGTGATGTTTAAAAGTATTTTGAGACAGAGTTTAAAATTGTGAAGGAGAAAGTGAGGTCTGCAGATGCTGGAGATCAGAGCTGAAAATGTGTTGCTGAAAAAGTGCAGCAGGTCAGGCAGCATCCAGGAAACAGGAGATTCGACGTTTCGGGCATAAGCCCTTCTTCAGGAATGAGGAAAGTGTTGAATCTCCTGTTCCCTGGATGCTGCCTGACCTGCTGCGCTTTTTCAGCAACACATTTTCAGCTTTAAAATGGTGTAGGATATCGCTTAAGTGAAATAAGATGAATATTGAAATGGAAAACCATGACAGTTCTTATTTTCTTCATAGCATTAATGGAGATGAGTTCAAACAATTGAGCTAAATCATAAAATCTGTAAATCCGATATATTGTAGAGCAAGATAGGTGGGTGAGCAGCTCAACACTGGGATCAAAACTTACCTTTACTTTGTGTTAACTCCATGCCTTGACAGACATGGTACAAATTCATGTTCTGGAGATAGTCCAGTTCAAAAAGAAACACTGCTGTTGAATCCTGGAGCTATGATATTTTATGATTTGATGCAGAGCAGTGTGAATTAAATCCCATAATAAGTGAGATGCTCTGACTGCTTAAGGGAGGGCTTGGTGTCACTGAATCCAACAAAGTGTCAGACGCAACAGGCACAGATGGCCGACACAAATCCGTCATGGAGGTTAAGTCAAAGTAGGTCAGTTTTGACAGTGACTTATTAGGATGCATGCACTGATTCATTTCTTTTAAGTATTCATTAATGGGATATGGCCATTGGTGGCTAATTCAGCAATCCCTGACTGTGCTGGAGAAGTTAATGGTGAGCTGCTGCCTTGAAAAGCTGCAGTCCTTGGGCTGCAGGGGTTTGCACAGTACTGTTAGGAAAGGGGTTCTATGATTTTGATCCAATGTCAATAAACAAACAGAAACATTTATCGAAGTCAGGATAGTGTGTAAGTTGGAGGGGAACTTGCAAGTGGTGCTGTTTACTGGTATCTACTTCCCTTGTACCTTTAGGTTGGAGAGAATACTGGTTTGGAAGATGCTATTGAATGTGCTTTGGTGAGCAGCTCCTGTGAATCTTGTAAAATGTAGACTCTGCATGTCAGTGAAGTGAATGAATTTTGAAGGTTATGGTTGGGTGCCAATCAAATAGTTACTTTGTCCTAGATGGGGTTGAGCTTCTTGCACTGTTGGATCTGCACCCATCCAGGCAACTGGAGAATATTCCATCTCAATTTTGACTTGTGCTTTGTAGATAGGGGTGGGGTGGGGGCAGAAACTGGGGAAGCAGGACCCCATGATAGAAGGAAAGTCCTTGATGAAGCAGCTGGAGATGGTTAGGCCTAGGGCACTGCCCTGAAGAGCTCCTGCATTGATGTCTTGTAGTTAAGATGTCCCTGATCTCTGACAGCCCAAACCATTTTCCTTTGTGCTTAATCTGACTCCAATGAGAGGAGAGATTCCTCTCTGATTCTCATTGACTCCAGTTTTGCTCATACTCCTTGATCCCATATTCAGTCAGGTTTAGCTTTAACGTCTATGCCACTCTTGACTCACATCTGGAGCTCAGGTTTTTTATTTGCCAGGTTTGGACCAATACTGTAATGAAGTCAGGAACTGAGTGGTCCTGTCTGAACCCAAACTGAGTGGGAGCACACAAGCTATTCCTTTGCACTGACAGCACTATTGATGAGCTCTTTCATCACTTTACCGATGATTGAGAGTGGTTTGGCAATTTTCCGAGTGCATCCAAGGGATGGTCTTCTCAGGAATTCAAAAGAAAGGGAGAAAAAAACAAAATTGAAATTCTAAAACAAGGCTGTAAGTCTTTTAAGGGTTAATGCACGTTAAAGATAAATCTTTTTACAGGCTGATGATTTTTGTATGCACTTAAAGGTTTCTATTTCCATGAAGACGACGCTGACACACTTATATTTCCACTGTTTCCAATAGCAACACATCAATTTAACCTCTTTTTGCAGCACTATAAGTTGAATGTATGTGTATGATGTGAAGTACCTGGTATTCTGATGCTGACCTTTTCGAGACAATCTTCACACATGACCACTTACTGTCTCTTTTTTATTACGTGTATTATGTCAACCTCCTTTAATTTGATGAAGACAGGCTGATGGCTTGTTAACCCGATTGTACGCTGCATTAAATCCTCTGTGTCCAATGCTCTTTGTTGACTGGGTTTTAATTAGATCAGTTGGCATTTGCAGCATGCTATCACTTTTCTGCTACATTTATTTGAGACATTGTAAATTTGAAAAAAAAACATTGATCTAGTACCCATTTACATTCTTTGCCGTAAGCTTTGAATATTTGTCCTACATTCATCTTGCACAGTTTCAAAATCTAAAGTGTTTATGTGCAGTTGTATTTTCTGGTACTTTAATGATGAATATTAGTTATTTTTAAACAGATTATTGTCCTTCACTGCCACTATCATATCAATCAGTGAAAGACTTGCATCTGTCATATTACTTTTAACTCTGAATGAACATTCAGTGTACCTCTGGCAGGAAGATGCTCTGGAAGTCGGGCTAAAACACTACAATATCAAGAGTGTGGTGCTGAAAAAGCACAGCAGGTCAGGCAGTATTCGAGGAGCAGGGGAATCGACGTTTGCTCCTCGAATGTTCCCTAACCTGCTGTGCTTTTCCAGCACCATACTCTTGACTCTGACCTCCAGCATCTGTGGTCCTCACTTTCTCCTAAACTGCTACAGTCCTATCCTTTCACCTTTTAGCTCTGTGCTGGTTCCCCAGAAGAAGCATGGAATTGACTAATCACCCATGAATATTGTCATGCACAAAGCTAGCATTTGTAATCGCATAATGATACATAATGTTGTCGAGATACCTTTATTTTCCAAATGCCCCAGGGGCAGGATTTGTTGTGAATAAGCTTTTAGATTTAATGAAGCTTTCATTATCCTCCTCGGATAATGGAACTCTTCAGAACTGAACATATTGTCATTGTGGTATAGTGTGTTAAGATCTTATTTTGTACCTGTCTTTCCGGAGTAAGCAAGTAGAAAGGTTCAGGAAGAGAATTCCAAAATTTGAAACATTTGAAGACTTGGTCACTTGGATTAGGTAAGGTCAAAGGAGGAGCGTGAATTGATATGATCCTTCAGAAGGCTGTTCAGATCAAACCATGATAGGATTTGAAGTCGAAGGAAATTACTTTCAATGTAGAATGTTGTGGACAGAGTTGGTAGGCCATGAAAATTGGGAATGGTAGATTAGTAGGACAGAAAACATGCAGCAGTTTGGAGGGATAAAAATGTTTGAAAGCTGGCCAGGAGGGAGGTGGTAACATTTAATATGATAGAGTCAAAGCAGTGGATATAGTGGTAATGCAACAAGATATGAATAGACCAAGGTAGTGATACAGAGGTGGAAGCTTGAGTTTTTTTTTGTGGTAGTCAGGCAATTGTATTTGAAACATTGTTGTCAGGCAAACAATGCTCATGTTGTGTATGGTACAGTTCATTGTGAGCAAGTAACTGAGGAAGAACACATCAGTGGCAAGTTCTGGTTGAGATTGAGGGCTTTAGTATTACTAACACGCAGTTAGCATCAAATATGTATCATATGTAACTTAATATGAGGCAAAACAACTTGATTAAAGGGAGACTTAATTTTCTGGAGGACCAGGTCTGCTTGAATGGCAGATTCAGAGAATACAAATTAAAACTCCTAATGACACTGTAAATATAATGCATGAACAGCCACAGGTCTAGGTGGACTTTTTCAAAACTATTTAAATATTCCTGAGAGGATAATTCTTCATTGTTGGATGTTTTTGTTGTTTTAGGCAAAAATCCCAGTCCATCAGAGTTCTGTACCCACTTCCACGGAATCAGAAATCAAATGTCAACCTAAACTGTGTTACTTTTGCATGAGCCATGCAAATATAGTAGTAGTTATGGAGGCTTGCAAATGTGTGCATAAAAGAATGCCCAGCATCTTTTGAATGGGTTGGTAAATGGGATGTGCCTATTCATGATGCGACTAAGATACATCATGGAGCAAGGTTGTGTAAGAATGAATTGACATGTGCATCTCTTTGAAGATGTGACTGTGGCAATATTGTGTGTACCATTTTGAATGTTTGTTGCTAGAAATATGCATGCAATGCAACAGCAAAATATTGCATTATGGGGGCTTTGAAATTAATGATTCATTCCTGATGAAGGGCTCTGGCCCGAAACGTCGAATTTCCTGTTCCTTGGATGCTGCCTGACCTGCTGTGCTTTAACCAGCAACACATTTTTCAGCTTTGAAATTAATGCATAATGAATATGGCACATAGGTGGGTGGGATTTTCAGTACGTAGTCTTGAGCATGATGCTGAGAATCTGCTAGATTCCCTGTTCAATTCTACCTGCTATCAGCTCCTGCAGGAAATGTAAATCAGATTGAGTGTTGTCACTGTGTACTGCTGGAGATATTGCACGGACAAATGGTATCCTAGTGTGTACCCACTGCGTGGGTTTCCTCCGGGTGCTCTGGTTTCCTCCCACAATCCAAAGATGTGCAGGTTAGGTGGATTGGCCATGCTAAGTTGCCTGTAGTGTTAGGTGCATTAGTCAGGATAAATGTAGAGAAATAAGGGAATGGATCTGGGTGGGTTACTCTTTGGAGGGTTGGTGTGGACTTGCTGGGCTGAATGACCTGCTTCCACACAACAGGGATTCTAAATTCTAAGTAATTTCACCAACTGTTTAGAAACCTGATCTGGGACTTCACACATCTTTCCCTTGCCTTTTGTTTTATTTTGACAGATACTACACTTATCTCTCATTTTTCCTTGTAGTTCAGTTTTTCACAATGGATTCAATGATTGCAATGGATTTGCCAATCCAATACTCAGATGTTTCCATTTTAATGGAGCAGTATTTTCTGCATTCACATTTATTATTAAGCCACTTACTATGTGCCACTTACTTTTTTTTAAGTAGTATTCTGCATTGAGTAAAAAGTGAGGTCTGCAGATGCTGGAGATCAGAGCTGAAAATGTGTTGCTGGTTAAAGCACAGCAGGTCAGGCAGCATCCAAGGAGCAGGAAATTCGACGTTTCGGGCAAAAGCCCTTCAGGCATTGCCCAACTTTTACTTTAAGTAGTTCAATTCTCAATTAAACCAACACTGGTTTTAAGGGTATTTAAGACGTGAGAATATCTAACCGATTGTGAAAACTCTTGACACAAAGCAAATTCTTGTAGGGACGTTTATATGCTGTTTAAATGAGTAATTCCTGCAATGTATAGTGGAACCAACCTTTCACACAATGCAGGCTCTCAATTAAGAATTGTCATTTTATTGGGACTGTAAAATAAATTTGCAATCAATGCATCCAGTTGAAACACAAAGGTAGATGATCATTGTGGCCAAATAAATTGTTGGAAAAACTTTATAATAAGTGCACTACCTACATGATTTCCAGGGCCTAATGTTGTCCAGGACTGGTTTTATTTAGATATTCACTTGCACCTTAGACTCTAAATGGACTCTGAAGGTTGGAAAAATTAGTGGGATGCAGCCATGTGAAAATGTGGGCAGAATGTGTAGACAGAAAATCTAACCTTTGTACAAATGCTCTTAAGTGTTTCCATTGCATTTTTACACCATTCCAGTGGAAGGCAGGAAAGTAGCAGACCCACTTGTCGATCCAATCAGCATGAGATGCTGGGATGAGCAAACTGACTGATTACTAAAATGTTCATTCCTTATGTTCTCATATTCACGTGATGCTATGGTTTTTGCTGGAAACAATCCCTTTCATCCAGTGAAGAATTTTCTGGTCAGCGACTGACTAATTATGTTCGCCATTGACCTCGAAGAAAGTTGTCCACAAAGATATAGTGATCACTATGGTTTGAGTTTCTCTCCCCACCAGGCGCTACGCCAAGGGAATCTCTAAGCAGAAATAATATTGTCAAGCAGACTAAAAAGCCAATCACATCGAGGTCTTCTTGCAGAGCAAATCAGAAAGTAAAAAAAAATCACTGAAGTGTTCACTTTTAATTAAAATGTAATGGAGAATGACAGACAATTGTGGTTAGCCAATTAGATTGAGGTAGATGTAAGCATGTCATAATACCTTTTTAAAATTATGGATAATTTTCATCTTTATGAATGAGGGAAATGAGAAAATGGCTGAGGCATTGAACACGTATTTTGTGTCAGTCTTCACAGTGGAAGGCATATATAACATGTCAGTAACTGATGACAAGGAGGCTAGGACAGGTGAGGACTTGGAAATGATTGTTATCATTAAAGAGGTAGTGCTGGGCAAGTTAATAGGGCTAAAGGTAGATAAATGTCCTAGCGCTGAGGGAATATATCCCAGAGTACTAAAAGAGATGGTGGGGGAAGTAGCAAATGCACTCATGGCAACTTGCCAAGATTCGCTTGACTCTGGGGTGGTTCCGACTGATTGGAAAACAGCAACTGTGATGGCACTGCTTAAAAAAAGGAGATAGACAAAAGGTGGATAACTATAGGCCCATCAGTTTAACTGCTATGTAAGGGAAAATGTTTGAATCAATCATTTAAGAAAGAAATAGCGAGACATTGGGATGGAAATTGTCCCATTTGGCAGATGCAGTATGGGTTCATGAAAGGCAGGTCATGATTGATTAACTAATTTACTGGAATTCAATGGGGACATCATGAGTGTGGTAAACAATGGGGAGTCAGTGGATGTGGTGTATCCAGAAGGCATTCGACAAGGTGTCACACAAAAGGTTGCTACAAACATAGTGGTGCATGTGTTGTGGGTAATGTATTAGCATTGATATAGTACAGGTTAACTAACAGAAAGCATAGAGTGGGGATAAATTGGTGTTTTGCTGGTTAGTGATCAGTGTTGGGACTGCGGTTGTTTACAATTTACATCGATGGTTTGAAGTTGGGGACCAAGTATATTGTGTCAAAGTTCATAGATGACACTAAGATGAGTGGTATAGCAAAATGTGCAGAGGACACTGAAAGTCTACAGAGGAACATAGGTAGGTTAGTGAGTGGGCAGGAGTCTGGCAGATGAAGTACAGTAGAGTCATGGAGAACAAAAATAGACCCTTTTGTCCAACTCGTCTATACCAACCAGATATCCTGAATAAATCTAGTCCCATTTGCCAGCATTTGGCCCATATCCTTCTAAATCCTTACTATTCAAACACCCACCCCGATGCCCTTTAAATGTTGTAACTGTACCAGCCTCCACCACTTCCTCTGGCAGCTCATTCCATAACAATGTTGGTAAATGTGAGGTCATCCATTTTGGAAGGAATAAGAGCAAGATTGTTTAAATGGTGAGAAATTGCAGCATGCTGCTGTGCAGAGGGACCTGGGTGTCCTTGTGCATGTATCACAATGTATCACCTTGTGCAGGTGCAGCAGGTAATTAAGAAGGCAAATGCAATATTGTCCTTCGTTGCTGTAGGGATGGAGTTTAAAAACAGGGAGGTTATGTTGCAGCTGTATAGGGTGCTGGTGAGGCCACACCTGGAGTACTATGTAAATTTTTGATCTCCTTACTTGAGAAAGGATGAACTGAAGAGAGTGCAGTGGAGGTTCACTAGGTTGGTTTCGGAGTTGAGAGGGTTGGTTTATGAGGAGAGATTGAATAGACTGGGACCTTACTCATTGGAATTTAGAAAAATGAGGACAGATCTTATAGAAACATACAGAATTATAATGGGAACAGAAAAGATAGAAGCAGGGGGAGGTTGTTTCAACTGGTGAGTGAAACTAGAACGAGGGGCATAACCTCAAAACATGGGGGAGCAAATTTAAGACTAATTTGAGGAGGAACGTCTTCATCCAAATAGTTGCAAATCTGTGGAATTCCCTGCCCAGTGAAACAGTTCAGGGTACCTCTTCGAATGTTCTTAAGGCAAAGATAGATTCTTTTGAACAGAAAAGGAACTCGGGGTTATGGTGAACAAGTGGATAAGTGGAACTGAGTTCGCAAAATGTTCAGCCAAGTGATCTTATTGAATGGTGGAGCAGGCTCGAGGGGGTCACATGGCCTACTCCTGCTCCTATATCTTTAGTTCTCATGTTATTATTTGGCACTCCATAAAATGTTAGAAGAATTTTTTTTTAGAGACAATAAGGCTGTTTATGAATAATTAAGAAGTGAGTAAATGCAAAATATAAATGTAAGCAAGTGCCAGCAAAAGAAGGGTGTGATTATAGATATTTATTTTAATTAATGTGTTCAGACATGTGAGACACTTTTTTGAACCAGTGTTACTTGAACCAGGTCCTCCTGGCTTAGAAGTAGGGACATTACCGGCACCAGAAGTGCACTCCAGCAAGATTATAAGCTTGGGAAATCCAGAATTGAACATGACATGAGGAATAAATACTGTGCTACACTTGAGGAAATCCATAGAGTCCCTAAAGTGTGGAAACATGCCATTTGGCCCAACAAATCCACTCTGACCCTCTGCCTGTAACCCCGCATTCCCCATGGCCAATGAACCTAACCCTCAGATCCCTGGATGCTATAAGCAATTTAGCATGGCTAATTCACCTATCCTGCACATCGTTGGACTATGGGAGGAAGCCCATGCAGACACAGGGAGAATATGCAAACTCTACATGGACAGACACTCGAGGATGGAATCAAACCTGGATCCCTGGTGTTGTGAGGTAGCAGTTTTAACCACTGCGCCACTGTGGTATAAATGACAACATCGTGTAGCGCACTACATGAAATATAGGGACCGATTACAAATTCACAAAGGAAGTGACCACGTTTATTGTATCATAGAAGGAAGAAGCTTAAAAGCTTCAACCTGAAGCTGGCCAAAAAAAAATGATCCACTTGGGGTCAGTTCAACCTTGGTAATCAGAATATATTGAATTGTCTGAATTGCCTTTTCAAGTACCTTCATTTTAATATGAACATCAGTTGGACAGCAGGTTGTTATCAGACTTGAAGCCTTTGGCAGAACAGTACTTACTCTGTGTTCTTAATGTGAGGTGAGAACGGAGCACATTCAAAGTTTCATTATCCGTACAATGGCTTGTCTATCACCTCTTTGCACAGCCTGCTCATTCATCTTTCCTTTTAGTTTAATTCCTTTGCTTTCACATTCTAAAAGGAGAAATCTTCAATTGCCTATGTAAAAGACCACGAGGATTGCCAAAGTAACATACTGCTGGGAATACTCAGCAGTTCAAGCAGCATATGTGGAGAAAGAAACAGTTACCGCTTTTCAAGTTCTGATTAAAATATTTCAGGTCAATAACTTTTCAAGGTTTCACTCTCCACAATAGCTGACATCTTTGCTCAATACTTTCCAGCAATTTTTGTTTTACTGAAAGGAAATCAAAGAATAGGCATAACTAATAATACTCATGCCTGCATTGTCAAACCACCTACACTGCAGTGTGAAGTCAGTGGTTTCCCTGAAAATTGGCAAGATGCTGCTTTCAATATTTGTCTTAAAAGTGAACTGTTAAGGGTAACATATTTATTTCCCTTTCATTTGCGTGGGAGGTAAACTAGATGCAGATGGCTACGCTCAGTGAACCATTTTGGGAAAATAGAAAATTGATGCCGACTTCGCCTAAACCTGCATGATGTCAACCGCGACTCAGTTGGCAGCATTTTGATTCAGAAAGTTGTGAGCTCAGATTCAACTCCAATGTAGCATGAGACCCGCTGCTTGCAGGGCGTGTGCCTTATCTGAACTGCTGTCTTTCAAGTGAGCTGTTAAACTGAGACCCAGTCTGTCTGCCTGGGTGGATGAAAATTAATCTATCACTTCTTCAGAGTATACATTTAAAGTGATAAGTAAATGGCATAGGTGTGGTGGGTCGAAGGGTCTCTTTCCATGCTGTATGACTCGATTACCCCATGAGCATGTGACTGAAACAGTCCAAGGGTGAAAGGATTCTCATGCGGGTTGCTTTTCATTTGTTTATCCTACTTGGAAAATTTGCTCTGAGTTACTATGCACCCATTTTGACTTTTACTCTGAAAATCTCTGCTGACAGGAAGCCCATCAGGAAATCTCACTGTATTAACTTTTCTGAGAGCACAAGGGAAAAAGCAAAGCCAGGCTACATCATAATTACCACAGCTCCAAGGCCACCATCCGCAGTGGGATTTGAACCTTAATTGATCTTAGGAGCAGTGCTGATGGATGCTATACTTAGCAGAGGAGCTGTCAGAGCTGTGCATCATTTGTGACTACAGTCCTTGATTTCCTCGATATGTTCATCCTGATAACCACAGGAGCATCAGCTAAATCTGCAAACTTGTGTCCGAAGATGTAAACAACAATGAGCTGATCCCCCAGTTTGAGAAGGCTAGCCATGAAATTGATGTGTCATAGATATTAAGGAACAGTAGCAGTAACCTCGCAATGAATTTCTTTTACTTGGCAAGATTCTCTTAATTTCAGAGAATAATATGAGCCTGAGTGCATTTTCTGTACCACGAGGTGGGCTGTTGAGGTTTACAGCCTTGGGTAGTAATGCCGGGTGAGCATCACTGTAACTGGGCAACTGTGTTTGCCAAGATCCAAGTACAGCAAACCACAAGAATGTTTGTGCAAGAACTCAGCTGACTAACCTCACAGAGCAGGAAGGGTGCTGTAAAATATTCATACGAAAACTTCACACGTCACCATGACGTGCTGTATTCTCCACTGCAGTAAAACATCCACAGGACTATTTTGGAAGGAGTGGAACTCAACACTGCAGGAGAAGACATGCATGAAGCAATGGCAGTGGAAGGAGATTTAGAGGAATGATTGATGAAGAAAACCTTTGATTAATTATTCAGCCAGCCGAGGCTCTGCTGTTTAGTGCTCTCAGTTCTGAATCACGAGGTTTCTCGGTCCAAGTGTCACTCCAGTGAGCCAACACACTCAGTGTATTGTCGACAGAGTGATGCACTGTCAGATGCTCCATCTTTCAAGTGGGATATTAAAGTGGCCTGAACTGCCTTATACTGGTGGTTGTGAAAGATATTATGATGTTATTTCAAGAAGCACAACACTTACCTATCCATCAACATCATAGAAAGCAGATGGTTTCGTCAACATTGTATTGTCATTCGTGGGAGTTGGTTCACTCAGCATGTTGGCTGCTGCATTTCCTACATTAAAGCAGTCACTACATTTCCAAATGTTCTATATTGGCTGTGAAGTCCTCTGAATCATTTGGTGGTGGTTATGAAGAGTGCAAAATGCATGTGAGTCTTTCTTTTCAAAGTCTTTGACATCCAACACAAAGCAGTCATTTGCTCTGTACAAGGGCCAAATGGAGTATTAGAGGTTTAGCCTCTGGCTTAGATAGTCTTTTGAGTTGCAGGTGTGCTGGACACCCTGAAAGCTATCAGAATGCCTTGAATTGAGACATGTGCCCAAATTTACCAACTACTGATCTGTATGATAGTGTGACCCAAGGATATAATAACAGGCCTCCTTATTCAAGGTTTGTGTGAAGATTTGTAGCTCGGATGCTCGTTGTTGTGGTTCTGTTTGCCGAGCTGGAAGTTTTTGTTGCAAACGTTTCGTCCCCTGGCTAGGCGACATCAAAAACTTGCAACAAAAACTTTCAGCTCGGCGAACAGAACCACAACAGGCCTCCTTATGATGTGTATTGGATACTGGGCATTTTGTGTATCCCTGCATTATGCATTTTTCATCCTATTTCAAACAGACTGACAGACTCAGTGAGATGAGCTCAGATGCTCTCTAGTACTTTGTAGATGGCAAGTAAAAGTATTCATTTTCAGCTGTGATCTCCAGCATCTGCAGACCTCATTTTTTACTTAAGTAAAAGTATTCGGCAACAGGGCAATCACAGTCAATTCACTCCACACAATATAGCATCTCTCCTCAAACCCAAAAATTAAAACATTGCATGTTCTGGCGCTTCACCCTGATTTATTTTTGGCAATACCTTTCCCAAACTGTATCTAAATGCAAGAAGAAAGGTGCTCGAACCTCTTGTTTGATTTTTTTTGATCTAGGGAGGATTAAGATTTTAATTTTTCTCTCATAATGATTTGCCAACAGAACTTGTTGTCCTGATCCAAAATAAATGTAAATTGTGGCATCTCACAAAGAGAGTTTCTGGTTTTACTGTTTATCAAGTGATAGAGTCAATCAGCATGGAAACGTACCCTTCGGTCCAACCAGTACATGCCGAACATAATCTCAAATTGAGCTAGTCCCACCTACCTACCTGTGGCCTGTATCCCTCCAATACTTTCCTATTCATGAAATCCAAATGTGTTTTAAACATTGTAACTGTACCCACATTCACCACTTTCTCAGGATGTTCACGCCACACATGAAACAAAAAAAATGCCCCCATGTCTTTTTTAAATCTCTTTCCTCCCACCTGAAAAATATGCCCCTCCGACTTGAAATCCCCCATCTGAGGGAAGAGACAATTACCATTAACCCTATCTAGACCTCTCATTATTTTATAAACCTCTACAAGGTCACCTCTGAACCTCCTACATTCCAGTGAAAAAAAACTCCCAGCTTTTCTTTACAACTCAAACCCTCCAACCTGGCAACATCCTGGTAAAACTTTTCTGGACCCTCTCCAGCCTAATAATATGCTTCCTATAACTGGGTTCCGAGAACTGGATAAAGTATTCCAGAAGAGATCTGCTTCTCTTGTATAATTCTTTAAGGGTTCTCAGTTTTTATGTCACTCAGATAATAAAGTACACACTTCAAATCCTTTCTCTGTATCTTAGAGTCAGGAGCCCCCAAACTGTAACATGCATACCATTCAGCATTATCCAATGCTGCATTTCAACTTCCTTTATTTGCTTCTGATAAAGTATTGTTCAAGACTACAACAAGAATCTGTAAACAACCACCAAAGTGTGAACAATTAATTGCTCATGTTGAGTATTTCTGTGCATGTTGGTAAGATTATGTTTGATTCAATCTAATCTTATGTTCCTTCAGTGGATGTACTGAAAAGGCCAGTGTCTGAGTTTGAACTGCAACTTTGTGAGTTTGCAGCATCTCTTTGCTTTCTTAACAAGATTCTAGACTAGTGTGGTGCTGGAAAAGCACAGCAGTTCAGGCAGCATCCGAGGAGCAGGAAAGTTGACGTTTCAGGCAAAAGCCCTTCATCAGGAATAGAGGCAGAGTGCCTGCAGGGTGGAGAGAAAAATGAGAGGAGGGTGAGGGTGGGGGTGGGGAGAAAGTAGCATAGAGTACAATAGGTGAATGGGGTGGGGATGGAGGTGATAGGTCAGGGAGGATGGTGGGGGAAGGTAGCAAAGAGTACAATGGGTGGATGGGGCTGGAATGAAGGTGATAGGTCAGAGAGGAGGGTGGAGCGGAAAGGAAGATAGGCAGATAGGACAAGTCATGGGGACAGTGCTGAGCTGGGGTGAGGTGGGGGAAGGGGAAATGAGGAAATTGTTGAAGTCCACACTGATGCCCTGAGATTGAAGTGTTCCGAGGCGGAAGATGTGGCATTCTTCCTCCAGGCGTCTGGTGGTGAGGGAGCGGCGGTAAGGAGGCCCAGAACCTCCATGTCTTCAGCAGAGTGGGAGGGGGAGTTGAAATGTTGGGCCACGGGGCGGTGTGGTTGATTTGTGCAGGTGTCCCAGAGATGTTCCCTAAAGAGCTCTGCTAGGAGACGTCCAATCTCCCCAATGTAGAGGAGACCGCATCGGGAGCAACAGATACAATAAATGATATTGGTGGATGTGCAGGTAAAACTTTTTGATGGATGTGGAAGGCTCCTTTGGGGCCTTGGATTGAGGTGAGGGAGGAGGTGTGAGCGCAGGTTTTGCAATTCCTGCGGTGGCAGGGGAAAGTGGGTTGTTGGGGGGGGCATGGATCTGACCAGATAGTCACGGAGGGAGCGGTCTTTGCGGAAGGTGGAAAGGGGTGGGGAGGGAAATATACCAGCTACCTGTTGTGCCTTCTCCAATGTGACAGGAGCTCCCTGATCCCTGGCATATGATGGATGACTAGGCAATTTCTGCCTGTGGAGCTGTCTGGAAAAAACATTCCCCTTTGTTTGTCTCGGCTAGCTGCAGCCATGCCTCCTTTTCTTTAACTGCATGTTAAACACCAATGAAATCCCATTGCAGAGGAGCAGGTTGTACAATGCAAGCCAAGGCCTCTGGTTTGGAATATCCTTGTTTACTTTTTTTCTCAATAACCATTTTTTTAGAGATTTTCAATTTCCGTAAATATTTTTCCATGAGGTGAAATACCACGAATATTGTTCCTATCCTATTTCACTTTGCTTTCGAATATCTGTGCTACAATATCAATAAGTTGAGGCCCACACCACCCATAGTGATTGATTTCATAGGCACAGATCAATTCATGACTAATGATACAATTTTATGTGATGTGGTAAAATACCAATATGTTGTCTTTAACATGCTTGTGATAGTCTGCTTGGTTTCACTTGAATGGGAATGTGTTAATAGTGGTCCCTGGAGAAATTGTGTGCCAAAACACATTGGAAACTCAGAGCGTAAATCTATTAATTTACTGATGGGAGTTCAGTCAACGATTAGTAGTGATCACAGAAAATGCTGTATGAAAGTGAATATTTTCCAGTGTTGCGACAATGCAATGAATAAAGTTACGAGGAATGATCAGTTATATTTTGCATGCTAATCAAGTCTTACTGGGTAATATTAATTTTATATTGAAAATTTTATACTGAGTTTATACTCTTCTGGTATGGTTTCAGGATCTCAGCTATATTTTCTGTCAAATGAGCTTAGGCCTGAACATTCACTTAAGTGACAGCAATGGAGCATGTGAGTGGTGGAAGAAAACATTTTGAGGCAGATTTGCTTTGCTAAAATTCAATATTGCCAGGTATATCTGTATCTGCAAACCAGTCTGCTCTTCGATGGATGGGGAGCATTGCTAATTTGGGGTAATTCACCATAGATCATGAGAGGTCAAAAAGTGTGGCACTGGAAAAAGAACAGCCGGTCAAGCAGCATCCGAGGAGCAGGAGACTCAACTTTTCGGGCATAAGCCCTTCATCAGGAAGGCATATGCCTGAAATGTCGACTCTCCTGCTCCTTGGATGCTGCCTGACCGGCTGTGCTTTTCAAGCGCCACACTTTTTGACTCTGATCTTCAGCATTTGCAGTCCTCACTTTCTGATAGACCATGAGAAGCCATAGCATACTGTCTGTTAGAGGGAAACAAACTGTTCTGTAGCTTGTGGAACACCAACCATGGATCAAAGCAAGGAGGCCGGCCTCTATGAACCATTACAGCTAGGATGGGAGTGCATTGTGGGATTGGTTGTAACCCATTTTATTGGCATCATCCTACACCACATGAGGGTCACTTGTCAACAGAGCCAACCGATCCCCACAATACAGTCTGGACAGATCAACACTTTGTAGTTACTATGATGATGGATCAGAACCCTGAAGCAGTTATCATCATTTTATTTTGCTTTTAATTCCAAAATGTACCCCTTTTAAAAAGGAAGACTACAACAGGAAAAACTGTGGACTTCAATTTATTCACTGTCAGAAAGTTGCAGATAAAATTGCCAGGTAACTTCAAACAGGGAGAGACTTGAGAAAAGATCACTCTTCTTCCCCCTTCAGCAAAAAAGCCACCTCTTTGTTTGTCTTATCCCTTCAGGAATAAACAAAGACAGGAGTTAAAAAAATCAGTTTCAACTCGACTGAAATGGACCGGAGGGACTGAGTGCTCTTGTGTGTCCCAGACTGGGGTTGAGCGTTAGCATGCTGTGAAAGTCACAGTCAAAGAAGTACCCTCTAGCTACACTTGTGTTGGAGTAAAAGACTCTCTGAATGCTGCAAACCAGTTCATCACAAGTAGGAAAACAAAAGCCTCTCAATTTCATCTGAATGCTGGGCTGAAAGGAATCAGGAATGCAGAATCTCAACTGACCTGCAGAACTAAGGATTGTGAAACTGAACGTTCACTGACCAATGTCTGTGTTAATGGTAGCCTCCATTGCAATGGCCACAATGTTCAACTATCCACTCTTTGCAAACAAATTGGACATCAATCCATCTATCCGTTTTAGAAATTTTTATCTTTTTGTACTCGTTCATTTCTAACCCATGTTAATGTGTGTTGCATTAATGATACTTTTTTTTAGTAATTAATAAAGCCTGTTTCTAAATTGGAGCATCAGAGGCTGAGGGGGGACCTTATAGAAGATTATAAAATTGTGAGGGGCATGGATAAGATGATTAGGTGAGGTAGGAGAGTCCAAAACTAGAGGGCATAAGTGTGAGGTGAGAGGAAAAAGATTTAAAAGGGACCTGCGGACCAACGTTCTCACACACAGAGAGGTGTGTATATTGAATGAGCTACCAGGGGAATTGGTGGAGTTGTGTACATTACAAAAGCAAAAAGGCATCTGGATGGGTATTTGAATGGGAAGGATTTAGAGGGATATGGGCTAAATGCTGCAAATGGGACTAGATTAAGTTAGGATATCTAGTCGGCATGGACAAGTTGGACCAAAGGGTCTGTTTCCGGGCTGTATAGCTCTATGAAGAAAGCCTGGTTTAAGTTTGTGCCATTTAAAATGTAAGTTCATTTGTATTTGGACAAAAGGCATCCACAAAGGAAGGGATTCTTCCCTAAACTTAACCTGCTGCAACCAATTAAGGAAGTGGGTGAATAAAGAAGGGTGGGGTGATACTGGGTGCAGTTCACCCTTCACCCTGAACTCAATGGTTTGGGGGATCTAGTTTGGGAATGGGGAAACCTCATCCAGGTTTGGCTTTAATTAAGTAATAATCGAAAGTGTACCTACCTGCTCTCTGAAATGATTTCCTGTAAGTCTTGGTGCAAAAGAAAGGAGATGAATTTTAGTTGAACATTGCTGCCTTGAAGTGAGATGCTTCACAGTTAAGTAATTTGTACACTGAGCAAAGTGTTGGAGAAACTCAGCAGGTCTGCAAGATCTGTAGAAAGAGGAAGAGGATTAATGTTTTGAGGCAAAAGAAAAAGCTGTATTGGATTCAAAATGTTTCCTCTGTTTATCTGTCCACAGATGCTGCCAGATCTGCTGGGTTTCTCCAGCTCTTTGTTTTTATTTCATATCTCTAGCATCCACGGTACTCTGCTTTTATTGCACTGAGTTTAGATTAGACTCACTACAGTGCGGAAACAGGCCCTTCAGTCCAACCAGTCTACACGAACCCTTCGAAGAGTAACCCACCCAGATCCATTTCCCTCTGACTAATGCACCCTAACACTATGAGCAATTTAGCATGGCCAATTCACCTGACCTGCACATCTTTGGACTGTGGGAGGAAACCAGAGCACCCGGAGGAAACCCACGCAGACACTGGGAGAATGTGCAAACTCCACACACAGTCACCCAAGGCTAGAATCGAACCTGGGACCCTGGTGCTGTGAAGCAGCACTAACCACTGAGCCACTGTGCTGCCCATCTTCTTAACTTCTGATTTCCCAACCCTGTCCGTGCACTGATCTGTAAGTAATGCTTTTAAATAAAGAGAAAATATTGGACGTGCCTAAATATGTTGGCATTTGTTGAGGGAAAGGGTCAGTTAATATTTCAGCTGGTATCAATATCACAGCCAAACGCTGAACAATAAGCTGATGGAGTTCAGAAGAAGGGAAAATGAGAAAGGACAGTTCCGCCTCTCACTGAGAAGGCATTGCATTCGATGACCTGCAAACTGTTCAGTTGGTAATTTTTAGATGATATAAAAGTTCACCCCTGTGCAGAAATGCAGGGATGTGTTTTTTAGAAGGATGCAATACACAGTGTAGCAACAAAAACTTAACCAAAGAAAAGGCAAGAATGAGAGGAAAATTGACAAACTGTTGAACAAGGTATAACCCTTTGGATGTATGAGAGCTGAATAACACAATGGCAATAATTTGCATTAGGCCTGTCAATCCCTAAAAGAGAAAAGTCCGGCAAATTGCTGCAGATACTGGACTCTGTACTGAAAACAACCAATATTGGAGATCACCAGTGGGTCAGGCAGCATTCATGGAGAGAGACCAAGCTAACAGTCATCTAGACTGGAAACCTTAGCTTGCTCTCTATCTCTGTGGATGCTGCCTGACCCGCTGTGATCTCCAGCACTCGTTGTTCTCAGTCAAACAAATGTCTGGCAATTGCCTTCTTCCTCACATTCCCTTTTAAACTTACTTGAAGGTCAGTACTACACATTAATGATATTAATGATGCCCAAAGCCCAATACTGGAAAGTTGGTGCAAGCAAATGTTTACAAAATAAAGAAATTGGCACAAAGCCAAATGGGAAATATGGTGATAGAGGTGAAATTTATGCTGGCTTTTAAAGGGGGACAGAGGTTAGGGTTAGAGTTTTGAGCGCTGAAATGAAGATCATGGAACGGGTGAAAAACGTACAAAATGCCAGAATGCTGAATGTAGAGCCATAGATTTACGGGGCAGGTTGTATTTTCCCTAGACGGTAATTAGGATCATAATGTATTTCTACAAATATGTTGGTCATGCTATAACGTGAGAATGTGCTGTCAATTTATTATTGCAGCATGTTTCCTTTTCACTTCCCTTTAACAAGTGCCTTTGCAGTTACAGTTGTAAACAATTTCAATAGTTTCTTTGACCCAGAGTGGGAATGATTTAAGTTGAAAAAAAGATTTCAAGATTCCCTTCACAATACTCCATTCAATTTTCTGTTGAAACAACATAAATGACTTCGGTATTTGTGTCTTTCAAAAGATAAATTATGAGGTTTAAGAGCAAGGGTGGCAGGGAAGCAAGTTCTGCCCTTGATGAGTAATATCAAATATTACAACAAAGGAGAAATTCCAGCCTTTCCATCGAGATGGGTTAACCTAAGTGCTATTTGGTGTGGATGGAAATGGTACTTACGTGTACAATAATTTGCTGAGGGCTTTTAGTTCAGTGAATTTCATGTGTCAATGAAGGATTACAAATTTGGTCATCAAATCCAGTAACTAATATGTCTTCTGGACAAATCAATGAAATGTCCATTTTCTATTCATCATCATGGTGATAGTCATGTGCAACAATATTTTGAACTTGCTTAGAAGAATATCCTCAATTATCAACCCTTTATTAAATTCCAAGCAGGAAAAGTGTTCATTAATTAATCACCACGGTATTTAAATTGCCTGAAATTTAAAAGGAATTAAAAAGTTAGCAACAATAAATAACTGACACAAACCCACCAGCTAAGCACACTTTCCAGACTGATGAGGTCACAGCTGATCCATTGTTATATCCTATGCACAAAGTGAGAAGATCTTCTCCAGGCAGTTATGAACTACCTTTTTTTTTACTCCAACCTTCATCTCAGCTTTAAGCATTATAATTGACAGTGTTCTAAAAATGACAGCATTTTCCCTGGATAGAAATTCTTGATCATATGCAGCCTTAAGCTAGAGATTCTGCAAAGAATTAAATAGCTTTGTGATTTTAAATTTGCATGGTTTCTTGATAACTGTGTATTCCTTTGTTCAGTTTAAGGCTGTACTCCTTCCTCTGTCACCTCTCTGTCTCCCTTTTGCACCCATCACCTCCCTTGGAGTCACCTTCTTCACTTTCCACACACCCACAACAAGCACAGGCAAGTAGCCTTCTGATAAAGGTCTTTTGCCAGAAACATAGATTTTCCTGCTCCTTGGATACTACCTGATCTGCTGTGCTTTTCTATCACTACTTTAATCTTGACTCTTTTCCTAGCTACAATGGAAACTCCAGCAGATGGCCTACCTGGCCCCAGCAGATAGTACCTGTCCTGGGCATTGGTAGTAAAGTGAATCCAGGGCTTCAAGTCTAGAGATTGAGTGGGGGGGCGGTGGTCCAGGTTGGTGGGAATTGATTTCTGGAGGAGGGACCTTAAAGGACACTATGTCCTTTGTGTTACATACGCAAAGGCCCTTAAAGCCTGCCACTAATAAACAAGGAAGATGTGAGGACTGCAGATGCTGGAGATCAGAGCTGAAAATATGTTGCTGGAAAAGCGCAGCAGGTCCGACAGCATCCAAGGAGCAGGAGAATCGACGTTTCAGGCATGAGCCCTTCTTCAGGAAGGCCAATTATCCTTACCCACAATAGCAGGCTGTTTCTTTCCAGATGGAAATGCTCATATGCTTCCTGCCTGTCAAATTGTGGACACCTGCACCAATTTCTGGGCCTACATCCCATCTTCCAAAGATTTCCTTGTGAGGGTTTGAATAATTAGGAATGCCACATGAGCCTCAGTTAGACTTTGTAAGAATGCTCTGAAGGGAATTTTTGTTTGAGGTTCAACTGCAGCTTTTCCTAAAAGAACAAAAGCTCTTCTTATTATATTACCTGCTCGATGTTAGGGGAAAGGTGGCCATAATGAGAATAAAGAGCCAAATTATTATTATGTTTTGAGTAGGCACGATGCTTGGCCCCATCATGTGCATTGGATATTCTGAGATTGCTCCCTAGAATTAAACTCATGGATTAAAAGCCTGGATGTACAGATTTTGTAAAATCATCAGCACCTTTTATAATCTTTTCATTTCTCTTACTTGTAGAGATGACTGAAATCTCTTTTCTACAGAACTCACAAATATTTCTATGCATTGATTTAAATGGGCAGAAATTTGCTGAGATCCATTATATCCAATTGATTCCACATGCTCGATTGACTGTTACTGGTGATTATGACCTAAGATATTCAATCCTGACGTCTCTCACTGTGCTGATACAGTAAGAATGGGTGGATGATCTATTGTTAAATATTACATACATAATATCAGATTCACCATAAAGAATAGATATTTAGGTGGAATGGGAACTGGTGTCGGAATTAGAGCAAGTTTATATTGAACCATTAGATTATCCTTTAAAGTTCTAAAATTAAGAATAACATTTTTGCTGCATTGTCCATTGTGTACATGAAGGTTTATGATATTATGATTATTGATACGTGGAAACAGGTTCTAACATGGACAAAACCACGTACAATTTTGTTTTGTATTTCTGTGCTGTGTGGGTTAAGAGGGCAATGACCCTTTCATTGCTGAATTCTCTGATGGATGCTGGAAATGTGTTTACTAATAGTTAAATGAGGCTTTTTAAAAATACTGAATGTTCTCAGTAGAGAGAAGCTGGCTAAGTGGAGACCTAAGTGGAGATATGAAATCATGAGTGAGCTGGTTAGAGTAGATAGGGAGAAACTGTTCCTACTCCTGAAAGGAACAAGACAAGGAGGGCACAGAATTAAAGTGATCTGCAAAAGAAGAAAGGATGAAGTGAGAACAAACATCCACACAGATCAGTTATATCTGGATATATAGTGGAGACTGGTTCAATTGAGGCATTCAAGAGGGCATTGGATGCATTTTTGGATTAAATATAATGTGCAAAGCTGTGCGGAAAAAGCAAGAGATTGGCACTTGGTAATGAGTCAGTGCAGGTTTGATAGGCTGAATAACTGGCTTCGGCACCATAACAATTCTGCAATTTAGAAAATCAAGGGTGGAAGAGAGTAAAATGTTCTCTGACACTGCGACAGATTCATTTTCCCTTTAGAAAGAGAGAGCCATCCAAAACTGGTTTCTTTCAAATAGAAGCAGGTCATTCACGAAGAGAAGTCCTGAAAGAGCAGCAATGCAGTTTATCAGTTTCCAGAACAGTCAGGACAAGAGAAACAGAGTCCTGACTAATTGAATCACAATTAGAGACAACTTGATAAACAGAAAAGGAAACCATGTTAAGTCGTTGTTGAGCTTTGTTTGTAGTTTGTTTCATGAGGACACAGTACCTAAAGAAGCTAACTGAGTGAATGAAGAAAATTCACCAAAAAGACATCAAGTTCAGCCTGGCAACTGAACAGAAACTTTAAAGAGGTGACTTTTCACGGCTTTTTGAGCATCTTGAATTGTTATTTAGTGTAAAAAGGCTGAATCATTAATTTTGATATTTGTAATAAAATAATCTCAACTACTTGTCTCGTGTAAAATAGTTTCTTTCAAATTTGTGTAATAAATTCTGGTGTTCTTTTGTTAACATACATTGACAATTTCTTGTGAATATGCTCAGTGACTGATCACATTGGTAACAAACTTACAAAAATTAAAACTTGCAGTTCGTCGGGTTACACTTTGGGATCCAACCTGTCCAATATTACCACCAACTGGGATCATTGTTGGTATCTCTAAGTCTGAAGCACATTGGATTTATCACAATCACAGACTTAAATCTTGTGCTATTGGGTTATTTTCTGATCTGAATATTACTTTTTGAAAAGAACAGTTGCGTGTCACTTGGATTATAAAATAACTGCACATTAATCGTTAACATAAACCAGATTGTGCAATTGTGCGAAAATGTCACATTGCATTGTTAATTAGAGGGATTGGAATATTTTCTTATTTGAGTTAGACTAGAATGTTGAATTGAGTTTCCCCTTGATTTGGTATAAAGGCCATAAAAATATACTATGTCTATTGAAGTGTTTACCTTATTACAGTTGCAAATGGCAACAGTTCAACAGGATCCCAAAAATATTGTTGGATGTTCGCCTAATGTACTGGTGCCTTATCAAGCTGACAATCAGTATGAGTTGAGGATGCTGATCAGAAACCTTATGGGACCCTGCATGCATGGAACATTTGGAGTAGTGGGAAGTGAAGCAATTACTATATTTAAATATTCAGAGTAAGGTTAGAGTGTAAGATAGAATACACAATAATGATTTTTGAAGGAGAAAACTGGTCACACCAAACCACTTCAACTTAACAGTTGCTGAATTGTGATTTTGCAGGTTGGTGGTGCAATTCTGAGCAAAAAGCATACTTGACACATCATGCAGAATGTAGTTCTTGTAAAAAGCCGTTTACTTGAATTTCTGAAAAGACCTCACAAAATACTGACTTCATGGAAAAGGTGGCCAAACTCTCTGCCTCAAGTGTGAATGTGATACTGTAAATTACATGAAGATTTGTCATGATGAAAATATGTAGCTACTCCCTGTTACCAAAGAGCAAAAAGAGTGTCAAAAACTGTCTTTTGTTTTGTTGGTGGATACCTACAAGATTTGATGCTGACAATACACATATGTACTTTTCTCCTTCATTTGTATATCATGCATCTGCACTTCTAAAGTGTGGATTTTCGTAATTATACCCTAGATGGAATTATGGTGCATCTGTCTGAATCTTTTTTATTCATTCATATGCGTTTATTGCCCAATCCTTATTGCTCATTTCCAATTGCCCAGAGGGGGCTTGAGTCTGGAGTCACATGTTGGCCATGGTAGGACAGCCGATTTCCTTCTATAAAGAACATTAGTGAAGCAGATGAGTCTTACAACATTCGAAATATTATATTAAGCTAGACTTTTGCATCAGATTTTTATTGAATTTAAATTTCAGCAAATGCCAGGGTAGGATTTGAACCCAACCCCACAGACCTGGGGTTCTGGATTGCTAGTCCAATGGCATTAACATTGCACCACTGCCTCCCTTTGGGCATGATCGCAAGTGATTCACAACTAAGGAAGTGTTTTTGACCTGTAGTTGCTTTTTAATGTTAGTAATAGGTCAGCTAATTTGTGCACAGGAACCTCCTATAAGCGGTAATAAAGTCTGACCCAGATAATCGGCCTTTTTTATATTGGCTGAGGGCCAAGCGTTCACTAGAACCGGGGGCGGAATTGCTTTACCCTTTGAAATTGTACCACAGGGTTGATTGCATCCAACCAAGAGGTATGTAGGGCCTTGGTTAAGTATCTCAGTTGAAATGTGGCATCTCTGACAGTATGTCATAGTCTTGTACTTCACTGAAGGGTCAGCTTAGATTTTATATATCAGTATCAGAATTGGGACTTGAACCCATAGCCTTTTGAGCTGAAGGCAAAGTACTGTCAAATTAGACATGATTGATAGCTACAATGCTTTAAGGTAAATTTAATTGTTCTGACTTTCTGTTGGCAGAGCTCCACTGGTATTGTGTACAAAGCAACGTTTTCAGTTCTGTATTGTAAAAAGGAGAATAATTTCAAATATTCTAACTGGTTAGTATAACACTGTCCATCTGGAAATTCTAAATTGAGCAGCAGCACGTCATTTGGATGATTGAGAACAAGTTTCGTTACTTTGGCAAAATTTCCACTTCTCATGACAATAAGGCACCATTTCTTTTTGGACAAGGGACATTTCAATGTGGGAACCCATAATGGAAATGCTGGTGTGCGCTGCTGTAATTTTAAAAAATAATCAGGTCAATTGATGACCAAACTTTATTCTGTACTGCTGATGCGTGTGGTTCTTTGCTGGGAGGACAAATTTGTGAAGTTATTCTTATATTCTTTGGATTGCATTCATTCCTGTGCCAGAATGATTGAATTTAAAATTAAGCTTTGACCAAAAATGGCTTAGCTTGCAGTGAGATTGAAAACTATTATTTATGATGAAGCGTGAGAGTATTAATTTTAAAAAAGGAGGTTAAAAGAATTGTTAGATGCGAAGAGAAAATATAGAGCAATCTTCACCTCTCTAATTTTACATGCCTTCAATCTGCCATTCATGCTATCACCTCTTATCATTTGTCTTGGCAATTTGGAAGAAGAAAAATTACCTTTGCAGAACAATTTATTTCAGGACTGGGATTTACATACGGTGCACCAGCACTGAGCAAAATGTAATTGGAATACTGGTGACAGAATTGCATTCAATTTGCATAACAATGACAAATAATCTGCAACTCCTATTGATTTTGATGAAATATTCCCATTTTTACAAAATATTGGTTTCTTTTTACTCTTTTAATATCTTGATACTCAGATCTACTGAATTGAAAAAGGGTGCCCCCATTATTTGCTGTCTGATTTTCAATCTATTATTTGTCAATAAAAAGTCGATGACTGCCTGTTCCCCCCTGCCCACTCCCCCCCCCATTCTCTTTGTCCCTCCTACTGTGCAAACACCTGCTATTTGGAAGTGAGAGACACAGCAAGGTCAAGACTTTGCATTTCATTTAGAAATTGTGCCATTTTTCCTGATGCTAAATGAAATAAAACGACGATGGCTATTGCTGCTTTGCAAAGACACACACAGGGGAAAGAAACTGCACACAGTTTGGCATGTATTTCATCATTGCTAGATTAAAGTGAGAATTATTCCTAAATGTGCCAAACTGTTCCGGTGTGCTTCCATCCAAACCTGTGAGTTGCAACTTTATTGAAATCACTTTATTCTGGGGGCAGGTACGTATCTTTCTTTTTAAAATGCTTTTAACAGGAGCATGCTAAATACTATCATTGAAATTTCAGCTGGAATTTTCTGGTTTAGCATCCTGAATATGTACTCAGGACTATCATAATAAGTGACAAGTCTGTATTCAAAGCACATTAGATAGACTTTAGACTGAAATGTCAAATGCACTTTTACAGCGACACAATGATGGGTAGCTTCAATTTAGTGGAATGAAGCCCATGTATGGATCATGAGTTCAGTTATCCTGATTTGAAGGTTTACCACACTAAACAATGACCTTTTCTCTTGATTACTGCTTCCACACTGAATCTACCACCACCCCTTGGCAGGCGCCAGAGTTTCTTGTCAACATGAGCAGATGTGTCCAAACTATCTCATTGAAATGAAGAGGTACCCTTGCATTATCCTACAAACTATGGTATGGTCTGTACAGGAACAACTGTTCTACAATTTAAAAAAAGCTGGAGAAATTCAGCAGATCCAGCAGCACCTGTGGAGAGAGAAGCAAACAGAACATTTTTATCCTGTATGACTTTTATTCAATTTATTTCAAGGTGCTATTTGTCAATTGTGTATCCATCAAAAGTGTGATTAAACCTTGTCACCACATTCTTTTATTTACTGAAGAAACTGTATCAGACAGCATCTGTAGAAAGAAAGACAGATTTACTATTTGAACTCCAAAACATTTCCGCTTTTTCTCTGTACAGATGCTGTCAGATGTGCTGATTTCTCCAGCACGTTCTGCCTTTTGTTTTAGATTTCCAACATCTGCAGTTCTCGAGTCATAGAGTTACAGAGATGTACAGCATGGAAACAGACCCTTCCATCCACCTCATGCATGCCGGTCAGATATCCTAACCTAGTCTAGTCCCATTTGCCAGCACTTGGCCCATATCCCTCTAAGTCTTTCCTATTCGTATACCCATCCAGATGCCTTTTAAGTGCTGTAATTGTACCAGCCTCCACCACTTCCTCTGGCAGCTCATTCCATACACTCACCACCATCTGTGTGAAAACATTGCCCCTTAGGTCTCTTTATATCTTTCCCCTCTCACCCTAAACCTATGCCTTCTAGATCTGGACTCCCTTACCCCAGGGAAAGACTTTGTCTATTTATCCTATCCATGCCTCTCATGATTTTATAAACTTCTATAAGGTCACCCCTCAGTCTCCGACGTTCCAAGGAAAACAGCCCCAGTCTGTTCAGCCTCTCGCTATAGCTCAAATCCTCCAACCCTGGCAAAGTCCTTGTAAATCTTTTCTGAATCCTAAGTGTCAGAACATTCTTCCAATAGGAAGGAGACCAGAATTGCATGCAATATTCCAACAGTGGCCTAACCAATGTCTTGTTCAGTCACAAAATGACCTTCCAACTCCTATACTGTATATGATCTGACCAATAAAAGCAAGCATACCAAACGCTGCCTTCACTATCCTGTCTACCTGCAACTCCACTTTCAAGGAACTATGAACCTGCACTTTAAGGTCTCTTTGTTCACTCCCAGAACCTTACCGTTAGTGCATAAGTCATGCTCTGATTTGCTTTTCCAATATGCAGCATCTCAAATTTATCTAAATTAAACTCCATCTGCCACTCCTTAGCTCATTGGCCCATTTGATCAAGATCCTGTTGTACTTTGAGGTAATCTTTTTTTGCTGTCCACTATTTTGGTGTCATCTGTAAACTTACTAACCATATCTCCTATGTTGACCTCCAAATCATTTGTATAAATGACACAAAGCAGTGGACCCAGCACCAATCCTTCTGGCACTCCACTGGTCACAGGCTTCCAGTCTGAAAAGCAACCCTCCATCACCACCCTCTGTCTTCTACCTTCGAGCCAGTTCTGTATCCAAATGGCTAGTTCTCCCTGTATTCCATGAGATCTAACCTTACTAACCAGTCTCCCAGAGGAACCTTGTTGAACGCTTTACTGAAGTCCATATAGATCACATCCACCACTCTGCCTTCATCAATCTTTTTTGTTACTTCTTCAAAAAGCTCAATCAAGTTCTGAGACATGATTTCCCACACACAAAGCCATGCTGACTATCCCTGATCAGTCCTTGCGTTTCCAAATACATGTAAATCCTGTCCCTCAGGATTCCCTCCAACAACTTGCCTACCACCAATATTAGGCTCACCAGTCTATAGTTCCCTGGCTTTTCATTACCACCTTTCCTAAATAGTGGCACCACATTTGCCAATCTCCAGTCTTCTGGCCCCTCACCTGTGACTATTGATGATACTAATATCTCAGCAAGAGGCCCAGCAATCACTTCCCTAGCTTCCCACAGAGTTCTTGGATACACCTGATCAGGTCCTGGGAATTTATCCACTTTTATGCATTTCAAGACATCCAGCACCTCCTCTGTAATATGGACATGTTTCAAGAAGTCACCATCTATTTCCCCACATTCTATATCTTCCATGTCCTTTTCCACAGTACATACTGATGCAAAATACTTATATAGTAACCCCACCCCATCTCCTGTGGCTCCACACACAGATGGCCTTGCTGATCTTTGAGGCACTCTATTTTCTCCCTAGTTACCCTTTTATCCTTATTGTATTTATAAAAACCCTTTGGATTATTCTTAACCCTATTTGCCAAAGAAATCTCATGTCCCCTTTTTGCACTCCTGATTTCCTGTTTAGTTGTACTCCTACTGCCTTTATAATCTTCTAAGCATTCACTAAATTTATCCTGTCAATACCTTACAAAAGCTTCCTTTTTCTGAACCAAGACTTCAATTTCTCTAGTCATCCAGCTTTCCCCACACCTATCAGCCTTTCCTTTCACCCTAACAGGAATATACCGTCTCTAGACTCTCGTCATCTCATTTCTGAAGGCTTCCCTTTTTCCAGCCATCCTTTACTTGTGAACATCTTCCCCCAATTAGCTTTTGAAAGTTTAGATCAGATTCCCTACAGTGTGCAAACACTGTTTGGCCTCACGACCCTGCGAAGAGTCACCACCCAGACCCATTTCCCTCTAACTAATGCATCCAACACTGTGGGCAATTTATCATGGCCAATTCGCCTAGCCTGCACATCTTTGGTATGTGAGAGGAAACCAGAGCACCCAGAGGAAACCCACGAAGAGACTTGGAGAATGTGGAAAGTCAGCACAGACAGTAGCCCAAGGCTGGAATTGAACCTGGGTCCTCGACTCTGTGAGTCATCAGTGCTAACCACTGAGCCACCATGCTGCCCTAATTTGGAATCACTACAGTGTGGAAACAGGCCCTGCGGTCCAACAAGTCCACATCAAACCTCCACAGGTTAACCCACCCAGACCCATTCCCCTACCCTATATTTACCCTTGACTAATGCACCTAGCCTACACCTCCTTGAACACTATGGGTAATCTAGCATGGCCAATTCACTGAACTTGCACATTTTTGGATTGTGGGTCGAAACTGGAGCACTCGGAGGAAACTCACGTAGATACAGGGAGAATGTGAAATGTCGACGCAGACAGTCGCCCGAGGCTGGCACTCTTGCCTGATACCATCAAAATTAGTTTAACTCCAATTTAGAACTTCAACTTTTAGATCCTGTCTATCCTTTTCCATCACTATTTTAAAACTAGAATTAGTTTATTCTGTACTAGAATTACAGCCACAAAGTGCTCTCCCACTGACACCTCAGTCACCTGCCCTGCCTTATTTCCCAAGAGTAGGCCAAGTTTTGCACCTTCTCGAGTAGGTACATCCACACACTGAATCAGAAAATTGTCTTGTACACACTTAACAAATTCCTTTCCATCTAAACCCTTAACACTATGGCAGTCCCAATCTATGTTTGGAAAGTTAAAATCTCCTGCCGTAACCACCCTATTATTCTTACAGGTAACCAAAGTCCCCTTACAAATTTGTTTCCCAATTTCCTGCTGACTTTTAATGGGCCTATAATACAAGTCTAGTAAGGTGATCATATTGTTTTTTTATTTTCCTCCAGTTTTCTGTTCTTCCCATTGCTGGGCCCTCTATTGTGACCCTTTATTAATAAGCTTTCCAGGGTGTTGCTTGTGGAAATTATCGAATCCTGACCTCTCGTTTCCATGGTTAGCTTTGTACACTTTGCAGCAATTAAGGAAATCTTTCTTAGAGCAACTATGCTGCCTGGAATTCTAACCTGAAACACTCAAGAAAAGTGTGCTCATTCGTTGGACTGATCACCACATCATACAAGATAGTCGGCTATAAAACTGTTGTTTTCAGAGAAAACTGAGTCAATTCCTTGATACTTGAAGTTACTGATTTGGACAATGATTACCAATTAAACTGTCAGAAAATTGTTTTTCATCACAGAAGGATACTTCTGAGTAAATTCATGATAAAATGTTCATGCTGGCAACAAGGAACTTTTCCCAAAAATTTGATGTTAGACTTAGGTTTAGACTTTGGAAAGCCATTATATCTGTATGACAACTTTTATTATAATGATGTACTAGTTGACAGTGAATGTTATTATCTGTGCTACATCAGAGTTGGGTTGGTTCAATTTGACTTTCTAAATTATGTGTATTTCACGTAATTTAACCAGTGGGACTTTATTATTCAATCATTTGAATCTTAATAAAATAAAAGGCAGTGATATTCAGGGATCCTTTGACCAATTTCATGGAGATTTCAGGATGATTTGAGAATAGTTTGAAGATGATTTTTTAAAAACAAATTATTAGTAAAAAATGATTGCTTGCTTAGTGGGTTACTTATGACTGCTCAGAAGCGAAGTCGTCAGATCCATCAATCATAAAAAAATACTAAGCAGAAGAGAGAAAACAAAAGTATGCATGTTTCTATCTTTCTAACAAGTAAATGTAGAACTGTTAGAAAATTGTGATATCCCATGCACTAGTAATTTTTAGTTGACTAGGCAGCATTTGTATTTGTGATTCAGTGATTATACAGAAGTCCGATAACCAAAGAGCCCTTCAAGTGATAACTAAGCCCAGAGGAAGTTGCCATCAATGTGTCCTTTCTGTTCCTTTTTTAGAGTACAATAATAAATTAATTATGTGGTGAAGAACAAATACTGTCTGTAGTTAAAGCTGAGCTTTAAGGAGATGGGGAAGGAGGACAGTTTTATATTAGTGACGATTGAATCCAAAATTACTGATACAATTTAGTGTCCATTCCAAAATCAAATAATTCATTTCTTTGGAAGTAATTATTTGAGTTAAGTAACAAAGTATGGTGACTTAGGAGATGGAGAATCAAATGAGAGGAGCAATGAAACTTCTGTGTGATAAAAGGGTCCTAAGGGGCAACTTTTTCACGCAGAGGGTAGTGCGTGTTTAGAATAAGCTGCCAGAGGATGTGGTGGAGGTGGTACAACTTCAATGCAACATTTAAAAGGGATCTGGGTGGAAATATGAATAGGAAGGGTTTACAGGTATTTGGGTCAAATTCTGGCAAATGGGACTAGATTAATTTAGGATTTCTGGTCAGCATGGACAAGTTAGACTGAAGGGTCTGTTTCCATGCTGTACAGCTCTATGACTTTATAATGATTGAGGAATGGGAAATGCAAAATACAGGACCACTGATGAGGGGAAAGTACCATAAGAACAAAGTGACAAATTTTACAGAGGAAGTTCCAGTTATGAACGTGGACATGGGAATTTATAAAACAAAGTTATAAATTTTAAATCAGGCAGAGCATGCATTTGTAAACTCTTGTATAGTGTTAAAACAGGTATGCGTGACTATTTCAGGTTTCTCAAATATTCCAACCTGGTAAAATAAGGACCTGTCAACAGTTATCAGCTCTTTAGATACCTTCTGTTTCCGGAATGTAATTTGAGCCTTTTCCTAAGCTAGCCATGTGAAAGAAAGGAAGAAGTAAACTTGTCATTGTGGTGTGGCCAATATTTGCCTCAAACAACGTTTATTTTGAATGAAATTTGCAATGTTGAAATCTAGAAAATAATTTGATTCTATCGAGAAATTGGAGTTAATATTAATTGCTAGATCCCCAAGGTTAAAATAATGAGCCGTGAATCCACTATGTACAGAATCTCTTTTTGTTTTTACTTTATATATCCTTTGGTTCTCATTCTTTGGTGCTGGTAACTCAGTAGGTTCCAATGACGGCACTCATGCCAGAACTATTGTTAAATTGTATAGCATGTGGTGTTGTATTCATCTCTGCAGGAAAAGGAAATGCCCATGTGCTTTCAAGCATTACTATTAAACATAATAAAGATGATCTGACATGGGAGAGTCTATGTTCTGCTGCTATTTTAATGAAAGTGGTTGGAAAGGCATTTATTTTTGTGGATGTTTTGCCTTGTTACCATTTTGGCAGTTGCCCTTTGTTCTATTGGGGTCAGCTATTAGAATACACCTGCAAGTAACCTTGGTTGACTCACTGGTATTACAGAAAATATTTTGGTAGCAAAAAGGTGGCTCACCTGGTCTGTTCATAACGTTAGTGGGACAGTTTGAACTTCAACATGAGCATTTGACCACAAATTCATACCACTGCAGTTAGCATTGCTGCCTCACAGAGCCACAGACCCAGGTTCAATTCCCGCCTCAGGCGACTGACTGTGTGGAGTTTGCATATTCTCCCCTTGTCTGCGTGGGTTTCCTCCGGGTGCTCCGGTTTCCTCCCACAATCCAAAAATGTGCAGGTTAGGTGAATTGGCCATGCTAAATTGCCCATAGTATTAGGTGAAGGGGTAAGTGTAGGGGAATGGGTCTGGGTGGGTTGCACTTCGGCAGATCGGTGTGGATTTGTTGGGCCGAAGGGCCTGTTTCCACACTCTAAGTAATCTAATCTAAGTAATCTAATCTAAGTAATCTACTATTGAAACTGTCGATTTCCAGCATGGTCATGCTGTTGAAATCAGTCAGAATTCTTTGAGGAGGTAACAAGCAAATCTGACAAAGGGAGCCAGTAGACATGATCTTTTTGGATTTCCAGAGGTCTTTGACACATAGGAGGCTGCTGAGTAAGATAACATCCCATGGCGTTAGGGGTAAGTTACTGCTATGGATAGATGTTTGGCTAATTGGATGAAGGCAGAGAGTGGGGATAATGGAATTTTTTTTCAGGCTGGCAGCTGGAAGCTTGTGGAGTTCTGCAAGCATCAGTGTTGGGAACATAACTATTCCCATTACAAATTAATGATCTGGCTGAATCAACTGAGGGCATAGTTGCTAAGTTTTTATTTGACAGAAAGGTGGGTGCTGGGACAAGTGGTGTTGAGAAAGTGAGGAGACTGCAGACGAGCTTGGAAGAGTTAGGAGAGTGGGCAAAGAAGTAGCAGATGGAATACAATGTTGGAAAGTATGAGTAGGAATAGAGGCGTAAACTGTTTTCTAAACTGGGAAAGGCTTGGGAAATTTGAAGCACAAAGGGACTTGGGAGTCCCAGTTCAAGATGCTCTTAAAGTTAATATGTAGGCTTAGTTGGCAGTGGAAGGTAGGTGTAACATTACCATTCATTTCAAGAGGGCTAGAAGACAATAGCAGATTATATTTGAAATATTCTAAGCAGTTTTGGGCCCTGCATTTAAGAAAGGATGTGTTGCCTTTGGAGGGGGTTCAGATGAGATTTATAAAAATAATCCTGGTGATGAACGGCTTGTCATATGAGCAGCAGTTGAGGATTCTGGGTCTATACTCAATTGAGTTTAGAAAGATCAGTGTGACCTCATTGAAATGAACAGAATACTGAGAGGCTGAGATAGAGTGGATGTAGAGAAGATGTTTCCACTAGTAGGAGAGGCTGGGACCTGAGGGCACAACCTTAGAGTGAAGGGCTGACCCTTTCAAACTGAAAAGAGGATGAATTTCTTTAGCCACAGGATGGTGAATCTGTGGAGCTCATTGTTGCAGAAGACTATGGAGGCCAAGTCATCTATGTACATTAAAGACAGAGGTAGATTCTTGATTAGTAAGGGGATCAAGGGTTACAGGGAGAAAGTGGGAGAATGGAGTTGAGAAACCTATCAGCTATGATTGAATGGCAGAGCAGACTCAATGAGCTGAATGACCTAAGCATGCTTCTGTGTCTTATGAGCCATGCTTTCATTTTTTTTAATCCCCCACACCACCATAAATTCTACCCTTTGCAACTCTTCATTCCTTTTAAAGACTTTCCTTAAAACCTAATTCATTGACCATGTTTCAGCCATTTTGTCCTCATATTGTCTGTCACATTTTGCTTCATAACACTTCTGCAAATAGTCTTGGAATGTTTTATTACATTAAATATGCTGCATAATTTAAATCACATCCTTAGTTTTCTTTATTCATTCACGGAATGTGGGTGTCAAAGCCAGGATTTGCTACCCATTCCTAAGGTATCTTGAACTGAGTGGCTTGCATTGCTATTTCAGAAGGTATTTAAGAGTCAATCTCATGTCTGTGGAGTCTGCAGACACATGTAGGTCAGGCCATGTAAGGATGGCAGATTCCTTCCTGTAGGACCTCTGTGAATCAGGTGGATTTATATGACAAACAATGGAAGTTTCATGGTCAGTATTGCTGAGACCAGCTTTCAATGCCAGATTTTTCATTTAAATTCTGCAGTAGCCATGGTGGGATTTGAACATTTAGCCTCGGAGCATTAAGCTGGGCTGCGAATCACTAGACTAGTGACAATACCCCTATGACACCATCACCCTCAAATCCTTTATTCATGCAAGAGATGTGTAATTTGCTACCTGGTCCAGCATTTTGAAACTGAGTGAGTTCCTGAAGTATTGTTACACCTATAATTCTTGTTGTCTGGAAGCAGTAGGTTGCTTAATACTTGAATGTTCAATTGAATTTGCTTGATTTATGGTCTGAGCACATTTGCTTTCAATGCATGAACTGGCTACAAACATCGCTGTAAAACTTCCCTGAAACCATAGTTCTCTTTACCTTCTATTTTCTTCCACTGAGTGTTAAAGAAATCAAACTGTAAATGGAGAGTTCTATTTCCAGTATTCTGAAGATACTGGTTTACAAGGTAAGTTCTCAATAATGTTGACCTGTTCCCATAGATCAAGTGGACAGTCCACAGAAACATGAACAAGATGACAGCACAGAAAAAAGCCAATGTCTGTCCTGTTGGCTATTTCCTTGCTAGACCAATCCTTCACAAGCAACAAAATCAGCTGCCCTCCATCTCGCTAGAGTCTGTGTCAAAATCTGCTTTGAACAACCATTACTTTTCCTTTTTAAAATAATAGTCCCTGTGCCAAATCATCCCATGCTTTATCATAGAATGGATAGCTCACTCTGTCATTGTATCACTGATTTTAATTTTCATTCAGGAGAAAAACTAAACCCCTTAATGACAATATGCTTGATTAACCTGAGCACTTTATTAAAGAAAAATGATAAAACTACTCTGTTGTTTTTATCATTGGGTTTGCCATGAAATAATATCCTGAGATTGTCTGTTCTAACTAACAGAGTTAATATTAGTAGCATTTCAAGGTCCCCAGAATTAATCAAAGTGGATTGGATAAATAGATGTTGCTATGTTTCATTAGAAGCTTGGCTCCTGGCTTGGAAACCTCATTACAGTGCAGCCAAATAGGATTTGAGACTGTCATTTGATCACCTCAGAATATAGACACGGTTGCAGTGATTGACTTCCATGTTTTCAAATAGGAAGATACGTGGGTAAAAATTAAGTCTCTGAATATGCCACAAAAATGTATGCTTCTTCTTTATGATAACCTGTTGTATTTTCACATTTCCACCATCATGCAAGATGAGTGAGCTGGACTAGCATGAGAAACAGTTTGACAGCAACTTAATTCTATGCTGTTAAACTGAAACGAATTGCACAGGTTAATGTCATTGTGATACAGTGCTAAATAATTTTCTCTATCATTTGAACACTTTGTATGCAAAAATGATTTTATAGAACTATTTTCTGGCAGGAATCAACAGTGAAATTGCCAGCAATCATGAAAATTTTATTTCGCGTCCACTGAGCCAATTAGGCGAAGTCAAATTTTAAGACCTTTCTGATTGTCCTATTAAGGAAGGAAGTGAGTTAGCAATCTTGGTAATTGCAGATTTTGTACAAAACTACTTTGAAAAATATGTTAGATATTGGCTAAAAGCTGTGCAGACAGTACAGCATTGCACAAAAATCTGTTCATTGAGTGAAATAAACAATGTTTCTTTTGTTCTTAATAGGCATCAGTCTACTGCATACTACAGCCCCTAAAGTCTGGCATTGTTCACACTAATTTAGTGCTACTTATATTGAGATGGCATGAGGAACAAATTGGAAATGGAAACAATATGTTTCATCAGCTTGGAGGCTATGCTGGTGAGGTACTGTATTTGGGTGATAGTAGGGACTTGTACATAACAACATAGGAAGCCTTGCATTCCTCAGTACTTCAACATTAAATTGTTAAATGCATACATAAAGCGATTTAATCATGAGTATAATCAGAATCAAAATGTTGATCTTTAAATATTAATGCCCAAAGGATTACGTTATTTTTATAGGCAAAGCACCAGAAAGAAATAATGTAAATTTCTTCATAATAAAGCTTATATTTATAAACCACATTTTAATAGGGTAATTTCTGTTAGAACTATCCCCCTCACACTTGAATGATTTACTCTTGAAATGCAATCATTGGTGTTATAAAGGCAAACATAACCAGCAATTCATACCCTGTAGGACCTTAGAAACAGCAAATGAAGGATAAGGCTGGTTGACTACTTTGTAGATGAGTGGTCATTAATGAATATTGAACAAAATGCTCAAAAAGCTCACTGCTGCTCTCTGAATAGTTCAAGGTTTCTAAAGTAAACCGACCCCTAAAGTTAGGGAGCAAACCTATTTTTATTCTCATTTTAATAAATCTTCAGTGGGGCTACTCAGGATATATTGATTTACAAAGAGAAAAAAATTGTACCACAGACAATAGCTCCATTTCAACAATAGAATAATGTGTCCCCTGGTCTGTTAGTTGTAAAAAGACTTGGGTGTCAATTAGATGGTAATTGTTTCTTTACCTTTATGGCTGGCTACCAGTACTTGTCTCCATCATGTGCCTGTCTCATCATATCTTCTTTCCACTTGAGCAATATATTCTTCTGAAGGTCTCCAAATGATTATTGCACGCTGAGATACACCTTCTATTGTCTCAAAGCAATAGTGATATTTATCCAGACGGACAGAAGCAATAAAATGGACTTCAGTTGAAGGTATCATTTTGCTTCAGCCCGTCTGGATAAATATCACAGTTGCTTTGAAACAATAGATGATATCTGTCAACATGCAGTAATCAAATTGGGGAGTTCGGTTGAAGCCTAGTTAATACTGTTTTTAAAAATCATTGGGCATACTTTGTTTGCACCCTCATAAAACCAGATTAAAATTTGCAAATGAGAAAGGGATTAAAATTAATTGTCTTTTTGTTTTAACAAATCAACCTTTGCTTCATGAAAGCTGTTAAGTGTCAACATGGTTCAGCAGTGCTTTATCCCACAGAATCACATTGAGCACATAGCCCAGCCTACCACTCCTGAGGGAAAGTTACTCAGTCGGTGCAGATGAAATATTAAAAAATAGACAGAACCTCTGCTTAAGATGGTCAGAAACACTACATGACCTTGGGTCATTGTTAATCCTCAATTAGCATGATCAAAAATTGGATTAATTGGTTATTTAACTCAATTGCTGTGTTCCTCCTCTCTGTGGTTTGGCTGCTGACAATAAGACTTTTCAAAAGTAAATCTTCAGTATGACACAATGGGGTGGCATGCTGGGCCATATCAGAGGCAGTTAAGAGCTGACCACATTGCTGTGAGTTTGGAAATGTGAGGGCTAAAGCATGTAGGAATGGCAGATGGATTTTGTGACAAATGAGTCATTTCATTGCAGTTATGACAGAGATTAGATTTTGTTCCAGGTTTATGAATTCATTAAGTTTAAAGTTCACAGCTGCCATTTGCAATAAAGTTGCCAACTTGGACTGGAAATATTTTGGAAGCAGGTGCACAAAGTGCGGCACGGTGGCACAGTGGTTAGCACTGCTGCCTCACAGCACCAGAGACCTGGGTTCAATTCCACCCTCAGACTGTGTGGAGTTTGCATGTTCTCCCCGTGTCTGCGTGGGTTTCCTCTGGGTGCTCCGATTTCCTCCCACAGTCCAAAGATGTGTGGGTCAGGTGAATTGGCCATGCTAAATTGCCCATAAGGGGTATGGGTCTGGGTGGGTTGCGCTTCAGCGGGTTGGTGTGAACTTGTTGGGCTGAAGGGCCTGTTTCCACACTGTAAGTAATCTAATAAAAATAAAGTGCCATCCTGGAAAGACAGTGGCATGATGCAAGCAAGTTCAAAAGTCCCTCCCGATTCCACACCATTGGTAGTGAACTGATCTTTTCCCTCCTTTACCAAAGCAGTTGACATTAACCGGGAGAAGGTCAGCCATCTACAAATGCTGTCTTGTATTTCAGGATAGGTATCCTTCACAAAGAGTTTGTGGAGCCTCCCTAACCATCAGTCAATCACCTCGCTCACTCTGACCCTGACCTCTGTCACTTACCAGCTGTGGTGAAGCTAAACAAGGTGGTTCCTGGTTCACCCTGCACCATAACAATCTGGGACATAATTGACAATAAAGAGAGAAGGTGCATTCCACTCTCCTAGAATGCTTTCTTTGGCTCGTAGGAGATTGGTGATTCGAGGAATCTCCTGGCCTTAATGAAAAAGTTGGCAACCCTAACTTGAACTCCTGTTTCAAGAGTATTAGCCCAGATCTCTACATTACTACTCTTGTAACTTCATCGTGGTGCTACAGTCCCCAGATGTTAAGTACTTTTAGACATGAGTGTTTCAATGTCTGGTTTTCTTTGAAATGGGAGAAATTAAAATGCCCAGATGGGTATTATCCTGATGATTAGCTTGTAATTTATTGGCTTGAGCAATAAATCTGACCAGCAGGGAATTTTCTGCAGTTGTTACATTTTCAGTTAGTGTTGGCATTGACAGTAAAGGGATGCCCGGGAGTATGGGCTGCATCGATACGAAGCATTGCTCCTTCTGATTGCCAGACCGGCAGCCTCTCCAGTGATGACAGATTTAAAAAGATGAGCAGTAAGCCATCAAAGAGTCATTTCTGTCATGGAAAATTAGAAAGTGCATAGATTGGATGTTTAAATAAATACTTTCAAGTAGAAAGATAGCTGGTACTGATGGATTAATTTTAATTATTTCCTTCACACATTCCATATATACTGAATATTTGATGCCTAAACTAGTGTGCACGGTGATTTGAAAAGTTTGGAATTGATTATATGCACAAGAGGAAAGGTTTTAAGTTCTAGTGGTTGGTTTTGTTTCAGATTTTTAAAATCCAAAATTGATTGCCAATCATGTTGTACTCATTGACCCTTTTGCTTAGTTTCATCATTTTTTCTGCCCATCATGAGTTGGATTAACATTAATGATCATTAGTTAACTAGTTAAGCAATTGCTTGTTTTCTTAGGCACCTCCAAATTTCAGCCACAAAAGATGAAGAAATCCTTACACCTGTTGCTGCTAAAATAAACAGTAGAAAGAAGTTAAACTAATAGCTCAGTTTTCAAAAGCAGAAAATAACCCCCCATTGCCCCATTCACGTCCAAACATGATTAATGACTACCTTCTGTAAATACACCAATATCCTACTGTGTGAAACTAAATGCAGAATTCTGTTATTGTAAATTAAGTATTAGTAATATATTTCTGTATATATGACCTAATTTCAATAATATTTGAGATATTGTTTCAGAGACTTCCTCAAAATTGTGTGAAAATTTAACGGTGAATAGTTCTATATCTTTTACCCATACGGCAAGCGGGCCAAGACAGTGTATCAAATGACCCAAACATTACTGTCAGTAAAACTGCCTATTTTTCCATTGACCAATGTGGGAAATGTCAAATCTGGTAGGATCATATATGGTCAGGACTGTCAGACTAATGGCAATGGAATCTGTTGAACAAGCATTGAGAATGTGTAAATATTCCACACGGCCTTTTTTGACAGGTTTTGCTGCATCTAGTTAATGTGATGTCAGAATCTTTCTGCTTCATCTGTAAAGCTATTTATTGTTCCTTACACAGTACTTTTGGTGTACACCAGTAAATGAGCCACATCGTTTATCTGATTTGAAGAGAGGAGAAGGAATACCCAGATAAATTAATCTTTCACATGAATGCAGCATTTTTCTTTTCTTTCAACACTTCCCAAAAATACATTTTGCAGGACTGTAGGGAATGTTAGACATCAGGACCAAGTTACAAATGTAATTGTGCACTGTGAATAGATGCATTTGTAAAACTCATTTCAACCATTAACTTTTAAAAATAATTCTGCACTTGCAAAGTTTAGGTTCCCCATATTATAAATATTACCATTATTGGTGTATCCATTTTTTTTGTCTTCTGTGGGTCACCACTTTGATGTGGCACAGGGGTTTGTGTGCTCTGATGGTGTCAGGAACCTCGTGCCTCTAGTAGGACTGTTCATTGCAGCAAGATCCGGGAGAAGTGCCAGACAGTGTGGTCCAAAATCTTATCAATGGCAGGACAGACAAAGGAAGATCATGCACTTCTATTGACTGCAAAGGCAGAAGAACTCTGTAGCAACAGAGCGGTTTCAGTCACCTTCATTTGACACATCACGTGAAGCTGACCACCAAGATCATGTGCACATACACAACAGCCCAAGGCCCTTACATTAAACAAAGTCACACACAGGTTTTTGCCAAGGTCCATTTACCCACTTGTGTGGCAGTGACAAATTGGGGCTGAGGTTATGGCTGTCAAACTAGTCAAGAATCTGAATGCAGGTGGCACTTGCGTGAAGATCATTGGACTCTTGTTTTCAGAGGTACGTTTGGGTAGCAGCATCTGTGACTGAGTATTACCAGGACAGAGGAGGGGGCTAGCAAAGGTGCACTAAAAATGGTGTCCCACTATCTTTCCAATTTCAGCCTAATCTGTGCATAATCACAAGAGCAAGAAAAGTCTGAAATTGTATCAGATGAGCTGTCTGAAACTCCAAAGTAACACTGCTGCGCTCACTGCAGTGAGACCCGCCTTCCTGAGAAGGGCTAGCTGAAGGTACAAGAAAGGAGTCATACCTTTCTACAGAAAAAGAGAAATTAGCAATGACCCCTGGGGTTGGCTTGCCATCTGTGATAGGGTCATGGCTGCACTGCCAGAGAGCCCCAATGAAAGATGCATGATCCTTTACTTACAGCTCAGCTGTAATCAGTGTGCCAGTATCAATACGCTAGTGCCTTTTGAGCTCTGCTTGAAGCACAGCAGCATTGCTATTAATGGAAGGAGTTCGCAACCACGTATTCATAATTGCATTCTCTTGTTCATCATGCTGCATCATATTTTGAATAATTATGATGAGGCAAAGTAGCAGCAGAGGAGGAAAGGAAAAGAAGCAGATCATACACTCGGGATCCCAGTATCTTGAGGTATACCTTGATCCACATGCCCAAGTATCTGATCATCAAGAATCTGCTGCATGAAAACCCATTACAGAAATCCGTGATTCTGAGTGGATGTTATCTTTGAATGTTATCTGTAGGACAGCTGCTGCTGAGTTTTAGTCCAGACTTCTTATCTGGGCAAGGGTGTCATCTGGTTAAAAATGATTAAATCGCTCTCAAAGCAAGAAACCGTGTCGCAGTTCTGTGTATGTCTGTATACGTTTGGTAAAATGATTGCCTTGATAGCCTTTAAAACATTGGTATTTGAATTAGAGCACAGAGCTCTGTTGTCCTCAAACCCCTGATGAGAAGTTTCACCTAATTAGGCCAATTATTGGTAAACTCTTCTAATTTGCATTGGCTCAGATACCAATGTCAATGATCTGGATACTGTAAAACATAATCAATATGGTCTATCTGTTTCAGGAGCTTTGTAGCTGTTTTGTTTCCAGAATGGAAGAGCTGTTTTACTGTTTGGACAACATGTACAAAGGGAAACTTCAAATCTGTAATTCTGCACTTGAAGTTGATTTCAGTTTTGGAATTCTTCTCCTGTCAAAATGGTGTACTTTGGTAATGAGTGGTAAAAAGAGTTGCATTTGTGTAGTGCTTTTCACAATAAACAAACATATCAAACATCTCAAGTTAATGGAGCACCACTTGAAGTGTAGTAATTATTGTAAGGTGAGGAATATTGCAGTTAATAAGTGCGTGGCAAACTCTCCAAAAACAGCAAAATGCCAAAGACCAGATGATCAGTTATTTTCCTAATGCTGGTTGTGGATAAATATTGTAGGAGAAAGTGAGGACTGCAGATGCTGGAGATCAGAGCTGAAAATGTGTTGCTGGAAAAGCGCAGCAGGTCAGGCAGCATCCAAGGAGCAGGAGAATCGACGTTTCAGGCATGAGCTGCTGCGCTTTTCCAGCAACACATTTTCAGCTGTGGATAAATATTGGCCAGGGCTGCACTGTTTTTTTTCTTCAAATAGTTTCAACAGGACATGGAGGCAGATGGTTTGACGCCACATCCTGAAAGACCTTCCTCGATACCTCACTTGCTCAGCATTTTCATGAAGATGAGATGTTTTCCCTTTAAGCTAAATTTTCAAATAGGTTTATCAGCTGAAGAGTTAAAATGTGGCGCTGGAAAAGCACAGCAGGTCAGGCAGCATCTGACGAGTAGGAGAGTTGACGTTTTGGGGATAAGCCCTTCATCAGGAATAGGTTTACCAGCTGAAGAGTCAATTGGATGATGAGTCTTTGAGCCACTACAATGCAGCAGAAGCTGTTTGATCCATCAACTTCATGCTGGCTATTTGTGTGACAATCTATTCAGTCTCAGTCCCTTGGTAAACTCAGGGTAAGGAGGAATGAACGGGCTCCCCTTATTTACTCACTCACCATTTCCCTTGTGGATACATTTCTCCTAGATCCAAATGACTTTGTGTTTTAAAGGAGCCCATTTATCCTGTCTTTCTTGAATGAGCAAGCTGTGAGTTTATTAATTACTATTCATCAGATGAAATACTGATGCAACCTAAATATGCATTAACTAAAATCAGCATCTCCATTATTTGTGAAGTGCAGATAGTTGAACGTTGCAGTAGAGCTTACCAATAATGCTGATGTCAGTGGTTGAACTCTTGGTTTCGTGATCCTTGGTTTTACAGATTGGTTGAGGTTCTGTAATTCTGATTTCAAACAGGCTGGAATTCCATTCAACTTGGCACATCCTCTAATTTTGTTGTTGTGCGCATGTGATTTGTTTAAGGGGCAAAGTCCCTTTAATATTCTTTTATTGACTTGTGGGACGTGGGTGTTGCTGGGTGGGCCAGTATTTGTTGTGCATCCCTGGCTGCCCTGAAGGAGGTGATGAACTGTCCTCTCCAAGATGCATTTTGTATAGCTGTGCCTAAGTGGGAACTTGAACATTCCAACTTGTATGTGACCTGCATGGAGAGAACCAGATTGCTGCACAGCCACATAGCTCGGAGTGGACATTGACCCCATGGCTTAATTTGAAGAATGACAACAGCTTTCCTAGTCCTACACCAAAGTAGTTTAATTGGTCATGCACCCTGCAGTTTGCGAGAACATGTCTGTATACAAAATGGTTAAAAATCACACAGGTTACAGTCCAACAGGTTTATTTGGAAGCACTAGCTTTCAGAGCACTGCTCCTTCATCAGGTGGTTGTGGAGCAGGACTATAAGACACAGAACTTATCGCAAAAGATTACAGTGTCATGCAACTCAAATGATATATTGTTGTTAAATCTTCGATCTTTTAGAATGGGTTGCAGGTTTCGGTTCATTAATATATAAATCCTAGAACTACTTTTCATATTCTTGAGATAACTTAAGGTGACATCTCAGCTCAGACAATGCATTAAAGGTGTGAGGTCAGAGTCCGTATGTATTCCAAGCTTGAGTCAGACTGGTTCTATTTCCAAATTTACAAAGTATTACATGGATTGACGGCCTGCATTGACCGCCTACAGTTTGTGCATTTTTTGAGCAAAACAGAATGTATCTGCAAATATAGTTCTACAAATGCAAATCCACCCCATAGACTTATATGTGTGTGCATACATGAGAGGGAGAGTCACATGAGACAGTGTATGTTTGCATGTGTGCAGGCTTAGTAAAGTGTGTGAGTGTGATGGAGTATAAGCCTGAGAGAGGCTATGAGTGTGGGGCTCAGTTATTTAGAAAGAAAAACAGTTGTTTGTGTGATTTGAACGTCTCTACTCAGAATTGAAGTTTACAATCAGTGACGGCAGTAATTTTGGAAAATAACTTTAAAATTAAACAACTGAAGCAGCAGCACAGAAATGTCTTCTGAAAAATAAATACTCTGAGTACAACAGCAGATAAGAGACTGGGTAGACTGTGGCAAAGAAAATCAACTCCTGACTCCCTACAACAAATCAAGCAGACCACATAATTGATAGCCTGTCTTCCAGCACACTTTAGACATTCTCTCCCTCCCACAACTGGCTGATATTGGCAACAGTGTATATCATGGCAAAAAAGCATGACAGTAACTCTCCAAGGCTCCTTCAGCAACCTGCCTCAAAACCATAACCTGAACTGCTCAAAGGACAGGGGCAGCAGGTGTGGGGGAACGCCATGGTCTGCAAGTTGTCCTCCAAGTCAAACATGAAACTTACTTCGAACTTCATGCCATTCTTTCATTGTTGCTGTATCAAAATCTTGGAACAGCATTTTGGGTGTGCCTATACCACAAAGACTGCTGCTTTTCAAGAAGGTAACTCTCTGGCATCTTCAATAGGGTAATAGGGTGGCCATCAAATTTTGGGCTTAATCAGTGATCCCATTTTCCATGAATTAATTTCAAAACGATGCAAGTTAACAGTGCAAGAGCAGCATTATGATCCCTACTGATGTTAATGCTGAACAGTCAGATCCCAGATTGAAATCCAACTTGAAGGATTAATCTATGTTCTGAAATATAATCATGCAATGTAGCAAAATTTGCTTTATCAATAAAACCAAAGTTTATTAAGTAAAGAAATGAAGATAAAATAGATTAAATCAAACCATCTACTTATAATAGAAATTCAAAGTTGTTTAAAAATATGAATGTAAGTACCCAAAATATCACTCATATAATACTTTCACCAGGCCCTGTTTCTAACAGCTTTGACTGGCACTGCAGATAGCCATTTTGTCGAGCCATTATCCTTGTGTACTTGGCCTTAAATGTGTTCAACTTTAAGTAACCTCTTTAGAGTTTTATCCCACTTTTAGTCTGGGGCTAACACTAATTTTTCACTCTAAGGCAACCTAGTTCTTTATATCTCTCCTTCCTTTCTCAAAAACATTGGTCTATATAGCCATCCTATTTGAGGACTTCACAGGACTGTCCGAAATTCAAAAGTAAAACTGAAGCCAAATGTCTCCCTCTCTAAGATATGGAAAATAATTTAAAGTTAATTATTAACTTTAGACACAAAGAAGGGTCAGTAACCCAAAAATCAGAGACCCAAACTTACAATAAAGGATATTAAAAATCCCACGTTTTACACCACAGCAGCCTGATTTTGTTTTAATAGAAAGGCAAAAATACTGTGAAACTCAAGTGTATCTGAAAGCGCACCATGAAGACACGAGATTTGATAAAGCAGTGCTTGGGAAATGAAAAGAGAAGCCAAATATAGAGTATGTGTGAAATAAATGAGACAAAATGAAAAATGAGAGCAGTGAAAGTTGATAAATGAAGCAAAAGTTCATCATTTTGTCAGTGTTTATTACTGGATCTAAATTATCATTTATTCTGAGGATTATTTTTTAAATGACTCTGATTTATGCAGTGAGAAGTATAACATCATCAATTTCAATTTACTGCTTGGTAATAGGTTGTAATTTAATAATTTGAACACATCTATCAACTTTCCACTGTCTGGAATAGTGAAACAAAGCAAAATACAGCAGATGCTGAAAATCTGAACTAAAAAAAAGGTTGGGAATACTCAGCAAATTACACAACATATGAGTTAATAAGTTTTCAGCAGAGTTGAAGAGAAGATGAGGTTTGAGATTTTTTTGACATTGGAAATGGGCAAGGTTCAGGGGGAAAAAGAATAGATGATCTGTGATAGGATGAAGGCTGTGGAGTAGGTAGGAGAGCAGCAAAAGATTTCATGATACAACAAAGAGTAGTCATGGATCTAGTGAAGAAATGATGGCTGTGACCAGGTGAGCTGCGAATTGCTTCAGAAAAACCATTTAAATGCAGCACGAGGACAAAGGAAGAAACAACATGAAGGTCAACCCAGCAAAGGGAAAGGGAAAGAAACAAAGTGCAGACAATGAAATGGAAGCAGAGGCTTTGATCTCATGCTGTTGAAGTTATTATTGGTTTCAGAAGGCTGTAGATTGCCAAGATGAAAGTTAAAGTCAAAAAATACAAAACCAAATATGTCAATAAACTCAGCAGGTTCAGAGTGTGTCTGGTGGGAGAAACAGGGTTACCATTTTAGTCCAATATGACTTTTTTTGCAAGGTAAGGTGTTGTTTCTCAAGCTTGCATTAACTTCACAGGAGTACTGGCCAAGGATAGAAAGACACATGCGACTAACAAATGCATCTTTCCCTGCCTTTCTCTTCCAGCATTCCATAAGGACCATTTCCTCCGTGAAACATTAATCCACTCCTCAGTTGCCCTGACATCCTCTGCGTTTTCATTGCTCCATTTCGTGCCAGTGTGGAAGATGTAACGCCTGACCTTACACCTCCTTTCATCTCATAGTCCAAGAGCTGAAACTCTCCTTCCAAGTGAAGCAGTGATTTGAATGTTCTGCTTTTAGTTTGGTATAGTGTATTCACTGCCCACGTGGACTCCTCTATACTGGAGTCCACACTACACTACACTTTCCATTTTAATTCTCCATCTTACTTGCATGCTGACCATCGTAACTTTGTCCCACTTATTCACTTCCCCTTTTCACTAGTTTAAAAAACTTTAAATGTTTCCTTCTCAACAGTCCTGATTCAGAGTCATGGAGTCTGTTGGGCTATATTTTGCCTAGCTAGAAATAGGCAGAAGGTGGCAGGGCAAGTTGGCACTGGAGAGATACCCATCTCTTTCCTGCCACCTCAAACACATTGAACTATAACCTGACATTGTGTGATTTTTTTAAACTCTGATTTACCAGCAGCTACTGGCTGGGCAAGACTTTTCTAACGAGGCACTTGCTGATTGGCTGGGAAGTCTGTCCAACTGCACTTAAGTGTCTGATTTGTGTTTGACCTTGTGTTCTTTCTCACTGACAGAGTAGAGAACTATGTGGTAGGACACTGTCAAAAGTGTCTGCCTCCATGCTAGGTGCAAGAAAGCATGACATCAAAGCCACTAACTCTGTTTCTCTTTAGAAATGCTGCCTGTCCCATGGAATCTCCCCAGCCTTTCTTCATTCTTATATCTGGAATGAAGTGATACTTTTTGCATCAGATATCAAGTCAACTTTAATAACCATGTATTTCGCACCTTCACATATTCATTAATTTGCCTTTTGCTGATAAGCAAATACCTTTCGGGTTTTCTTTCCACGTCCTCTGAAACTGATAAGGGGGCATGGCAGAACTGTGCTGTGTCCCAACCATTTGTTCAAGGTTGTGGCACTGTTGCAAGTGTCTATGATATGCTTAGCTGTTGAAATTGGACTGAATTATTGTTACTTCAACGGTTTTGATTGTTATCAAAATATGAGTGATGAAAGTGACTGCATTGGAGGCTCCTTCCTGGAAGGGATTATTTTAGTTTTTGGTTTGCAGTTGCACCATGTCATGAAGCAGAGTCAGAGTGTATTTCTATTATTTTGAATAAGTGAGCAGAGTTGACAAGGTTAAAATGTAAATTTTGATCAGAGTGCTGACTAATTGGGCGATATTTTGTTTGCGCCTTTTTTCAAATAAACCTTTTCAGCTTGTACCATGTTCGGATTTCCATGAGTAAATGTCCCATTAAGGAACTGTGTATGTTGGCCTTGTACAATGGCAAGGTGGAACGGGGCTGCTCACAAGGTCAGAGAGTTTCCTGTCAAAAAGTTATTAAGATAAAATGAGTGATCAGAACTGCTTTCCTTCCCTATTGGTCTTTTACAGTGATCTGACTTTATTTAAGAGTCAGACAAGGAAGTTATTATCAGTGCTCTCAGAATCAACTGCATCATTCTTGAAGTCAATGATCCATTCAATAATGGGTTCAATATTTTGCCAAAGAGTCAGGTAAGTTACTCAACTGTTCAAACCACTGTGATTAGTTGTAATACAAGGCGTCTAGACTCTTGACTTTGCCTATCCTTCATAGCTCAGCAATATTTTGAGAGTCACAGATTTTTTAAAAATTAGCATCTGATTTGTATTAGGTTTTCATTTCCTATCCCTTTCTGATCATTGCAACTTTATACCGGGTAACCTTCTGTGAAGTTACAGGTTACAGATTACAGTGGTGCCAGGGATTAACATTAACGGGTTTCATCTGTGTTATAGCACAAATCAAGTGCCTTGAAGCTCAAAAAACCTGTAAACTCATGAATTTTGCTGAGGATACAAGAAAAATGATTCATGTCCAACTGAGCAAATTGGTTATAAATACATTTTATATCTTGAAACTAAGCATGTTGACTCTTGCTGAGCAACTGTGCTGCACTTTTATATCTTGCTTTTGGATGTATTTTTGGCTCTTGGTAGCTTGCGATGCTAATTGGCCGCTGGCACAGTGAAGGTGAGATTTTTATTGGGCAACAGGCATGATAGTACGTATCCTTTTCTAGCCAGCTGCTCAGCACATAACAGCAGCTTAGAGCACCTTTAACATGAAAGATCCACATTTCTTCACAGGTGAATATCAAAACCCCTCAGGAAATATTATGCCAGATTGCAAATGCTTGGTCAAGCAGAGAAGTTTCAAGTAGTGTCTACATTAACCTTTAAAGCAAACCTTTAATAATTTTTAAATTATGAAAGGTTTTGATGTAGTGGATAGAGAATATTTCTGCTGGTGGGAAAGAACATAGCTAAAGACCATCAATAATCACAAAGGAATATAGTGAAGAATTCAGTCGAAATTGCTTTTGCCAAGATCAGTTTAAAAATTGGAACATGCTAGTGCAGGAAATTCTTGAAGTGAATGGAATGCTCACATTTAAGGGTAAGTCCAATAAGCATTTCAGGGAGAAGGGAATAGGAAATTACAATGATAGATTTAGATGAGGAAAGATGGGGAAAAGGTTGAGGCATAAGTGTTGGGATGGATTGGTTTGCAGTATTTCCTGTATAATTCTTTGTAATGGTGGATGCAGAAGAGGCCATAATTAGAGGAATGCATGTGTGAGATTGAGTGGGCGATGGTGCTGGAGGAGGTTAGAAATCCGAAGGGGATGAAGCTACATGCCAGAAAACTTCTGATGCGTGCGGTTGATTTTCACTGTAGTGGACTTGCTCAGTAATTATCAAATTCTGTTTGTGTTATTTTCTGTTCACGAGCTAAATACCTTCAAGGAGAACATTTATGAAAGAAATGATGAATGATATAATCTTGTCAAATTGCTTTTGACTTTGTACTGTTTCCCATTTATTACAGATGTAACACCACCGTGCAGGAATATGCCTAATTCCATTGAAATTTTCATTGAGATTTTCAGTCACAATGTAAATGTTTGCTGTTGGCAAAAAAATAAATGTAGTCAAAAATTTTGTAATGAATATTGATAAGTTGTTATCCCTTCATTGAACAAACAATTCCTTTTTGTTTTACCCGCTAGTCAGTTGAGATTGCTCAGATTTTTCTTTGCACTCCATTATGTATTCCCCACCGGGTTATCTTCATGTAAAGCTTAGCTCCTGGGTTCCTATGTCAAACAATTCCCTGGATTCTGGAAAATGTTAATTATTTTTGTCCAGTCATTTTGTTGTTTATTGTGTCTTCAGCTACTGAAGCTAAACTCTGGAGTTTCCTCCTTAACATTTTCTGTCCCTCTATCTCTCCGTCCTCCTTTCAGATGTACCTTATTTAACATAAAGCTCCCCAAAATGAGGGTTAGGATCAGCATTCCTTTGAAGTCTCTTTCTGGCTATGCAGACTCCTGGAACAGGAAGTCAATGCCGTAATGGGTGTGTGCTGAAGCAGATAGCCTTACGTGGAACTTTGAAGCAGCTGTGCAGGTTACAGGACCCCGAGTGGGGTCATGCACTGAAATTTTGGCATTGAAGAATTCTGAGGCTCAAGAGGTGCTGTGTAGCTCTGACCAAGTTAGAATAGCTGTACTCATATCCCTCACTCTCTCAGTTCTCACAGAGGAGTCTCAACAATTTCCACACCTCAAAATGAGAAGGGTTTGGAAAGAGCTACTTGAAAACCAAATAAAAACGGAAAGAAATGCACCTGCTGTAAATCAGAAACAAAAACAGAAGTTGCTGGAAAAGCTCAGCAGGTCTGGTAGCATCTGTGCAGAGAAATCAGAATTAGCATTTCAGGTCCAGTGAGCTTTCCTCTGAACTGATAGTAGCTAGGAAAATGTCAGTTTATATGCAGAAGATAGGATGGGGGGTAGGGAGTAAGGAGTAAACAATAGATAGGGATCTAGTCTTCTGCATTTGCTGTGCACAATACAGTCTCCTTTACATCGGGAAAACAAAGAGTAGACTGGGTGACTGCTTTGCAGAACATCCACGTTCTGCCTGCAAAAAAGACCCTGAGCTTCCAGTTGCCTGCCACTTTAACACACTACCCTGTTCCCTGGCCAACATCTCTGTCTCAGGTTTGCTGCAGTGCTCCAGCGAAGCTCAGCACAAGCTGAAAGAACAGCACCTTATTTTCCGCCAAGGGAGCCTGCAGCCTTCAGGACTCAATATCAAGTTCAAAAATTTTAAGGCCTGACCCCCTCCATGTACTCGCTCCCTACCCCACACAGCAGGCCTGGTTATCACATAGTCTGTCATTACACACTACCTATTGTTAACCACTATTGGTTTCCATTTACAGCTCTTCACCCTCCCAGTCAGATTGTTATCGACTCCCATCTGTCCAAGTCTCCTCTCTCTTTTTGGGCTCAATCCCTACCAATTGTTTATTTCTTACCCCTCTCCCACCCTATCTTCTGCATATAAACTGACATTTTCCTCGCTGTCATTATTTCTGAGGGAGGGCCACTGGATCTGAAATGTTAACTTTCCTTTCTCTTCACAGATGCTTCCAGACTCGCTGAGCTTTTCCAGCAACTTCTGTTTTTGTACTTCAAAACCGACCTGTTTGGTCAGGCTAACATAGCACCTATTGTACTCTTTGCTACCTTCTCCCCAGCTCCACCCCTGCTCCACCTCCCCCCCCCCCTCATTTATCTCTCCTCTATTCCTGATGAAGGGCTTTCGCCTGAAATGTTGATTTTCCTGCTCCTTGAATGCTGCCTGACCTGCTGTGCTTTTCCAGCACTACTCTGATCTAAACTCTGGTTTCCAGCATCTGCAGACCTCACTTTTGCCAGGCTGACATAGCAGCCTTCTGTAGCTAGCTGTCAACTTCTCTTTGTGAACACTCTTGTGAAGCACCTTGGGATGTATCATGCTGTGTGAATCCAATTGTTGTTGCAGAATAAATTGGAGAGATTTTCCATCAACGCACTCCGTGACAAAGCTCTATTGGGCCGTTGTAGGTTTGTGGAGGGGTGAGGAAAGTGATGGAGAGCTGTGGTTGATGTGGAATTAAAATACATTTTGGATCAACAAGGAAGCTGGCTTTGTTTATAGATCATGGTGGATGTCAATAGCTGTGCTCAATCCAATAACTCCTTAGACATTTTGATATAATGCAGGTGACAGCTTTTTTTAATTAAGCTTAGTAAGTTCAGCATTTCATTTTACAAGCAATGATAATGTGGTAATCAGCTAGAATAAAGGTACTGTATTCTCATGCTTAGAGAATGAGTTTTTCTAAAGGAAATGTTTCCACTGATTGAGATTTGCCATTTGATGCCTTGAATAGGTTGTCATCAGATGCAGCACACTGCGTTTGCTGGTAAAGTATGCAGGGAGATTAAATATCAAAAGGGAAAATGTTAATTGGTTTTCAATTTTTTTTTACCTAATTAAGCAGGGGAAGAATCTCCTGTGTTAATTATTTTCACACTCTGAGAGAAATTGTGACTCAAAATGCATGGAATTACAAGATCATGTCAAAACCTGTGGCTCATAACTTGTAATTCAGTTTGCATGATGTTTTATACAATGTTAGCAATCTCCATATTTTCCACTTTCCTCTGTCTGTTGTTTGTTTTATCAGATTTGGCCAATTACTGATCAACTATGTGACTTTAATTGTGTGTAGCACTTGAGCAAGGAGGGGTGCTCAACCCTGTTTCTCATCTTCAAGTGACTCTCTGTTGTTAAAAAAAAAGTGGTTATTTTGATCAGTATGTTATAATCAATCAGTTTGGATATGTTATGAGATGCTTGTGAGGCAGGTGGGACATCAGCCCACACCTTCTGGCGCAAAGAATTTTTATTCTTGAATGCCAGTAGCTGCCATTGAGGGATTTGAATCCATCACCTCCAGATCATTTAGCCTGAACCTCTGGATTGCCAGTTCACTGACTTTACCATGATGCCACTCCCCTGAAATAATGTAACTCATAGTTGTGAACCTTGACTAATTACCTGATGCAAGATAATAAGTCACAGACTAATTGATGTGCCAAATCACCATAAAAACATAAACATGCTAGAAAGTGGCAAGCATCATCTTTCATTCATGACATAGAGCAATAGCCAACAACATTAATATATCTCTTCACCTTCTATTCCATTGCATTTGCTCTGATTTTTTTTGTTTCCCTGTTTCCTTTCCTTCCTTCCTGTTTGACATTTTCAAGCATTTTAATTCAAGGCACAATTCAAGGTTCAGGACTATCCCATCTTTCATGGGAACACCATTATCACTCTTCTAAAATCTGAGGTCCTATTTATCTTCACTTAAATAAAAAGTGTTATGAATTCCTGAGATAATCCAGTTACTAATCAAACATGGGAAACCACAATGAAAAGATTCATTTGCCAAAAGCTAAACCTGCTGAATGCAGGATATGTATGCTTGATCTCTTGCTCAGTGTCGTCAAATGTTTTAAACCCTTCACTGGTCACATCATCCAACCATCATGATATGATTTGTTGAAAAGGTATCAGCTAAATCATTCCTGAGCATGTAAAGAAATAATTGGACTATGCCAACTAAATGGAATATAGCTTAAGAACTGAGCAGACCGAATCAATGGTCATGATAAAGATTGATTATGATCATGTTCATCAGCCTTTATTCACTATAAGGGTTAGCGTACCAATATTTAGAACTCATTATTGTATGCTAGAGGATCAAAATTTATGAAATTGCATCTCTATGTTTACCATCAATCCAAAGGTCCATGCAGAATGTCAGTGAATACATCTTTTGTCAGTGGAATCTCCCTGATCTGCATTTATCTGGAACTCTGACACTTAAATCTAAAAGTTGACAAAGGATTAACTGTCACTTGCTTCATCAGAAGGAGAGAGAGAGAGAGAGAGAGATGAGAACTTTATTTTGGGGAATCTCATCTCATTAATGTCGCAGTGTGAGTTCCCCAGAGCATTCTGTGTTTCCAACTATGCCAATGTTCTGACACTCTGTAAACTTAACAGTCCCAAGACCCTTCTAATTAGTCCCTAGTGTACGAGAGAAGTTATATTTTGTGTGCTCTTCAGTTACTGTAGTCACAAATAGTATAAATTTTCACTTGTTGTTTGTCTCCCTTGCCTCCATCAATTTTCTTTAAGCTAACTATTGTATAAATAGGTAGATGATTTTGAAGCTAAAAATGGCCCTTTCTCTCAAATGGCAAATTTTATGAAACACAAGGTTTCATTGAAATGCAACTGTTTTAGTTAACAACAGTCTAAATAATATTATTGTAGAAATGAAAAATTCCAAACTATGATAGTTATTCCACTCCTTTCGATGTAGGTCTGTTTTACAAAAAAATTCATCTATATTAGTTTACCCCGCCTGACCCTGCAGACTTTGCCAGTGAGCTGTGTGATAGTTACCTTGTGATTATTGGATGCATTTCAACATTGAGGGAAGAAAGCTTATGTCATGGAAATTAAATCGACTTGACTCAACTGTTAGCAAGAGCAAAGAAAGGAGCTTTATTTAAATTCTGCAAATTTGACCCAGTACATTCAGCTAGATGCCTCAATGTAAGGGGGACCTGAGCATAATTTAGGTACTCATCTTATACTGTTTCTTATCATGCTCTCGAGGGCAAAGACTAGGAAAACTCAAGTTGTTATTCTCTCATCCCCTGGTCTTGGACATAACAGTTCTTCAGCTTTCCCTGAGTTCGACTTTTGCAAGGTCAAGTTGAATGTTTACAAAATTCAAACAGAGACAAGCTGGCTGCAAACCTCATCAAAGTATTGTTTACAGAATCAAATTTTAGAAAGGCACTCTCTTTCAAAATTCACAGTAAATGGAAAATTACAGCTGGACTTGGTGATTTGCTCTTTTATTTTCTTTTCAGCTGTCCTAGAATTCAGTAGGTGCACTTAATTATTAAAGGCACTTCCCATATTTGCCCTTTTCCCAGTAACCCTTGATTCCCCGACTGATTTAGAATCATCTACCTCAGCTTTAAATATACAGAAGGACCCTTTCCCCTACAGCTCTCTATTAGAAGGTGTCCAGAACACAGACATTCCTCTGTGAGAAGAAATTCCTCCTTGTCTCATTCCATTAATTGGTACAATGTGCCCTCTGGTTCTCGACTCTTCCATGATGGGAAACATCCTCTCAGCATTGACCCTGTCAAGCCCTTAAGAATCCTATATATTTCATTGAGATCACCTCTCATTCTTCCAAACTCCAGTGAGTAGAGTACCAACCTGTTTAGTCACTGCTCATAAGACAATCCCTCCATATCCAGGGGTCATCCTAGTGAGTCTTCTTTGAACTGTCTCTCATGAAATAATATATTTCCTTAATTATGAGGGGACAAAGATGCTCACAGTAATTGAGATGTGGTCTCACCAGCACCTTGTACAGTTGCAGTATAACTTCCCTGCTCTTATACTTGAAATAAGGGCCAATATTCCATTAGCCTTCCTGATTACCTGCTACATGTATGCGCTAGCTTTCTGTGTTTTGTGCATAAGTACCCCCAAGTGGCTTTGTGCTGCAGCTTTCTCAGTTTGTGTTCCCTTTCAATAATAGTCTGTTCTTTTGATCTCCCTTCCCAAATAAACAACTCCACATTTTCCTACATGTACTCCATTTGCCAACTTTTCGGTCACTTACATACTCTGTCAATATCGCTTTGGGAATGGTTTGTATCCCACACGAAACTTGACTTTCCACCTAATTTTGTGTCGCTTGCAAATTTGGCTACAGTACTTTCACTTCCTTCCTCCAAAGTCATTAATATATACTGTCAATGTTTTGGGCCCCAGCACTGATCTGGGGCCCCAATGGTCACAGGTCACCAACCTGAAAAGGAAACCCTATCCCCTCTTGCTGTTTCCTGCCCATTAGCCAATTCTCTATCCATGCCAATATGCTACCACCAACAATGTGGGCTGTTATATGTGGTCCCTTGTCAAATGCCTTCTGCAAGTCCAAATGCAAAGCATCTACTTGTTCCCCTCCATCCACTCTGGTTGAGACTTCCTTGAAAAACTGTAATAAATTAGTCAGCCACAGTTTCCCTTTCTTGAATATATTTCAAGTTGTGACCTCCAGAGCCTTCTGTGGTAGAGAATTCACTACCCTCTGACTGACCAGTTGTCTCTTCATCTCATTTGGGAATGGCCCACCTGTACCTTGAAATCATGACCTTTTGTTCAGTCCCCACGCCCCCTCAGCAGGATGGAACAACATCCTGCCAATAAGTTTATGTTGCCTTGTCAGAATGTTAAATGTTTCAATGAGAATGTTTTGTGTCCCAATGAGCTCTTTGACTCAGAAGTTACTAACTGTGCCTTTGTCTAACATCAGATTCTTAGGCAGGTGTTACGACACAGGCTAAACCCTCTTGCTTAATTTAAACCAGCAAAACAGGAAAGATTTATCCCGTGCAGTAATCTGTGAAAATCTGACAGGCCAAGAACTGTATAAAGTAAAATTAGCAATTTTATTTCTTAACATATGACAGAGAATAATTAACTAGCAACTATTTACAACTCCTTCCTCTAACATATCTTTTACCTTTCTTTCTATAGTACTAGTCCAATTTACCAAAAATTCAATTTTCAAATCCCAGGCAGTGGAATTTTCTATTTTGGATCCTACAGTGTCTTCTTTTCTTCTTGGGGATTATGCTTCACAGGTCACTGATGATAAAGGTAACTTTAAGAGAGCTTTTTTTTCGGCATACATGCTGGTGACCTGGCAGTTCTCCTCCCAACTGTTCACCTTTCCCGGTCTTATACCCTAAAGCATCAGATTGTATCATTGGCTTTTAAGATTGTCAATATGCTAAATTCAAACTTGATTGGAATTTGAGTTTTTTAAGGGTATGATTTAAACTGATTGGCCCAGTTCAAATCTGTTTTTGTCTCTAGGCAACCAGCTACACTAAATGTTGGACCACATGCTACACTGTATCTTGTTGAGAACATTTGGTGCTGTCAGGTAGTTCTGCTAGCTTTTAACTTTCTTAAAGGTACAGTACATCCACATCCTCTTAACACAGGACACATTATTAAAAGATTCAAATTGCGCACTAAATTATGAGTCCTGACCACTGATAAGACATTAGCAAAAGTCTAGACCCAGCTTCCTCCATTGGAAAGGAGCCTAAATATAAAGAAATGGACAAAAATGGGTAACACAGTACATTTAAATATGTTATGTAGGGTTAACAGACCTAACTTGTCATAGAGTCATAGAGATGTACAGCATAGAAATAGACCCTTCGGACCAACCTATCCATGCCGACCAGATATTCCAACTGAATCTAGTCATACCTGCCAGCACCCAGCCCATATCCCTCCAAACCCTTCCTACTTATGTACCTATTCAGCTTTCACTTTCATGTTGGTAATTAGAGTCATAGAGATGTAGAGCATGACAACAGACCCATCGGTCCAACTCATCCATGCTGACCAGGTATCCTAAATTAATCTAGTCCCATTTGCCAGCACTTGGCCCATATCCCTCTTAACCCTTCCTAATCATGTAGCCATCCAGATGCCTTTTAAATGTTGTAATTGTACCAGCCTCCATCATTTCTTCTGGCAGTTCATTCCATACACACACCACCCTTTGTGTGAAAAAGTTGCCCCTTAGGTCCCTTTTAAATTTTTCCCCTCTCACCCTAAACCTATACCCTCTAGTTCTGGACTCCCCTAACCCAGGGAAAAAGACTTTTGTGAAAGTGAGGACTGCAGATGCTGGAGATCAGAGTCAAAAAGTGTTGCATTAGAAAAGCACAGCAGATCAGGCAGCATCCGAGGAGCAGGAGAGTTGACGTTTTGGGCATAAGCCTTTCATCGTGATGCCGACTCCCCTGCTCCTTGAATGCAGTCTCACCTGCTGTGCTTTTCCAGTGCCACATTTCTTGACAAGGAAAAAAACCTGGAATATTTACCCTCTATAAACCTCAACAAGGTCACCCCACAGCCTCTGACGCTCCAGGGAAAACAGCCCCAACCTATTCCGCCTCTTCCGATAAACAGTGATGTTGGTTTTTCTCATTTGGTTTCTGCCTGTTAAATTTTGTGGTACATATATAAATTCTGGCTAACTTACTTTATGGAGCAGATAATGTCTATTGCTGCTGTATTTCTCTAAGTATTGCTTTCAAACCAAAGATTGATCTGTGACTGACCATGGTCATTCCAAAGTATGATTCTAAGGGCACCTTCACAAAGTTGATTTACAGTTCTGAGTGGGGATGTGTCATTTTTAAACATTTATATTGAAAGTTTATGATGGGCAATGGAAAAGATATTGCTTGTTGACGTGCTAGAAATACTTCAAATATTGTGAAGTGAAATCAGACGTTCTGCTTTATTAGTATATGTTGGATATTTCAATAGCATATTAGATTTCTTTGAGTTGAACAGTCTCAATTAGTCAGGCTGACAATACTTTTATCCACAGGAACTCAACTACATGTAGTATGCCTGCACTATATAAGAGTTAATGAGCTTGCCCAATTTAACAATCAAAAAGCACCAAGAAAATAAGTCCTTGTACAGTTATTAGATTAGTCTAGTAGCTTAAACAGTTTGTAAGCTTGCTGCATTTAGGTCAACAGTTCAATTCCTATTAAATGAGTTACATTTTTGATAATGAAAGAAGGAAGGTTTGGCAGCTTTATTAACACATATTAGAAGCAGTTTGCATTCTTCTCCACCGTAAGTGTCCCCAGTGATTAACTGTTCGTAACAATAAGCTAAGTGCTGCTGAAGGTATTCTTATATCAGTGACTCAATGTTAGGGCCTCTCAGTCAACTGTAATTTTCATATTAATACAAAATTATTTTTTACACAGTTTAATAAAAATGAACTGAGTATTGAGTAATGTATTTGTATGTGTTATTCATTACGTGAACCAATGTATACATTTCCCTCTAGTTTATATCTGTAGCTGCGAATAGTTACCTCTATCTTGCTTCTGACTTTGTCCGGTAGGAATATTGTTTTCCCACATTTTCCAAGAATTTGAAGTAATAAATGATTTAATAGGCCAATTATATGGGTAAAGGTTCCATGTGATAGGCTGAATCATTACTTTTAATGGGCATTCTCACTTCAATAATTATACCTGGAATTGTCCCATCCCTGAATGTGAACAATAGTGAGAATGGTGAGAAAATACAGAAAGAATTAAAAACTTAGATTCTTGATATCAAGAATTTTCTTTTTCTCTGCGAAGCTTTAAGTGGCAACTTCAGAGTTCATTGATTGGTGATTGCCTTATTTTAAGCATACAGCATAGAAATAGTCCCTTCAGCCCATCATATCCAAACTGACAACAAACACCAAACTGTACTAATCCCAATAACCTGCATTTGGTCCATAACTTCCAATGCCCTGGCAATTTAAGCACCCATCCAGATACTTGGTAAATGTTACAAAGCACCTGCCTCCACCTCCCTTTCAGGCAGTGCATTTCATATTTCACCAACATTTTCCCACTGATCTCCTCTAAACCACTTAATTCTCACCTTAAACGTATGGCCTCTGGTCTCAGACCCATCTACCATGGGAAAAACATTCGCACAAATTACTCTGACTTTGGCTCATAACTTTATGTACTCAGTCAGATCTCTGCCCTCCCCTCAGCCTCCTCTGCTTCAAGGGAAACAAACACAGCCTATCCAGTCTCTCCTTATAACTAAAACTTTTCATCCCAAGCAGCATCCTCTGCACCCACTCCACATCCTTCCGATAATGAGGCAGCCAGAACTATGAACAGAATTCCATCTGTGGCCTAACCACTGTTTTATAAAGTTGTAACAAGACCTCTTTGCTCCTATATAGGACGATTTGGATAATAAAGGCAAACATCCCATAACATCTCATTTAAGCCCCAACTCACCTTCATTTGTATGCCGCTTCCAAGTTTCCTATCCTTCCCCATGAAAAGAGAAAGTGTAAATTCCTGACATGTAAACCAAGGTGGGTATTTGGGGTCTGCAACTCTCTAAATGCTTGTTCTAACCATCATCCAACTGCTTTTATCAACACTATACCTGTATGCTCCAGGGTCACCATCTTCCTTGCTTCTTCATCCACTCAAATCGGACCTGCAATACCTCCAGTCATAAACCGTCAAGCCAACTCGCACGCCACTTCAGCCCCTTCAACACTTTGTTTTGGAGTTTAAGGACAATAGACAATAGGTGCGGGAGTAGGCCACTCTGCCCTTCAAACCTGCACCAAGGACAGCCTGGACTCGTGTGCATCTGCTATCTTGTGCATCTACACATCTTACGGCTCTTAGTTTGCACTCTTAGTGCTCATTCACTTTCCACTTTCTTGGAGGATAATACTCTCTGTCTACTTCACATTGCTTTCTGAGTGTGTATTCACTGACTTCAGCACCGATTTTCAGGCACGCAGGCAGCCAGCCTCTCATGAGTCACATTGCTTTCTTAACATGTACTGTTTTTAGAATTGGAAATAAAGTATATTGTCACGTGCTCAAATGCAGAAAATGCAGTAAAATGCTTACAATGTCACCCCTCTATGCCATCTTAGGTACTAAGCATCTAGGTTCAAATCTTAGATACAAAATAGAGAGATTAAAAAAAAGTTACATTACCTTCCAGTGATTTATAGTATAAGTTAGAAAACAAGAAATAAAGTTAAAAAGATAAACATTACAGTCAGATGAAGCGCTTACAGATAAGCATTATATTGCACTGCACTAGATCAGCGCAAGGGGCTTCCACACTTAGTCTGAGTGCAATCGCAAGCTGCTGACTGCCCGCAGTGGTCCCCAATCCAACAGGCATCCCCACTCTGCTCTGGTCCTCAGCATTTTGCATGGTTACAGGCTGCCAGGGGCGGACATAGTGCTGTGTAGCATTGTACAGTGTCAGCGTCACAACTGCAACGTGTGCCCGCAGTGTAAATGCAGTGCACGTACTTCAAGTAAATGGCCATGTATGAAAGTGAAAAGAGAGTAGTCCTTTGGTGAGATGAACAATCTATGATTACTCAGTAGGGGCTCACTCGATTCCTGTTTCCAGTACCAGCCAGGTGCTTGGTCCTCCCAGAATTTGGGGAATTGTGTCCTTATGATTTGTGGATTGGATTATGATCAGTCCTTTGGGTACAGTACAGTTTCTCTCAGGGATTACAGGTAAGTCGGTCAGGATGTTGTGGCGATATCAGTCCATGAAGTTAAGCCAATCTTCTCTTCATTGAAACAATGAGAGGGAGTTATTGTGAACCAAACAGATGGAAGAGCAGTTAGTGATAATGGATGAGCAGGAAAGCTGGTGGGATGTGCCCAGTTGAGTGAGTGGGAAATGCAGAGGGAAGACAGGTTAGTAGGTTGGATGGATGAGTTGGCTAAGAGCCATTGGGTGGACATTAATTCAGGCAATACTGCAAGTTCTAGTGAACTTTAGTGGCTTGTATGTACAGTGGCAGAGTTTGAGGGAATGGTGGCCATCTGAGTGTGAGGTAGGAGGGAGAAAATGCCGGACGTTACCATTACAGACCCAGAAAATCAGTGACATTCTTTCTGCGCTACTGGCTGCCTCACTTCACCTGGGACATGGCATCATCCTGGACTGCAATCTGTGTCCAGGTTGGCTATGTCTGATGATGTGGTCACCTGTGGTGATCAACTAGATTAAAAAGAAATCTGAAGTGAGGTGTGAGCTTTCCTCTTCTCTGTGTGAAGTCTTGAACAAAGAAGCTTGAAAGCCACGTGAGAAGGGCTATTTCTGGCTGTTTCTTGCCGAACTGGAGTGGGACATAGCTGGATTTTAGATATGGCCCCAGTGACGACAACGCCGGAAGATCCCAGCAACGGTGAGCATTTTAACTTCCCTGATAATGAATTTCCTGGGGAAGGTCCCTAATTGCATGATTAATGAGGTAAAAGACAGAAGGATGAGTGTGGAAAGTCACTCTAAGCCACGGTAGACTGGGTACGATGAAACTCGATCAACAAAACATTCACTGAAAATGGGAAAATTCTTTTCTGATTGTGATAGCAAAGCAATCTTTTGCTCTGAAATATACTGATGAATTACAATGCCTTAGAGGTAAAAACAAAATTTAATTTGAGCCAATTTTCTCAGGGATCAACGTGATAGAATGCAATCTTTCTCAGTATTGGAAAATCCTCCATTCCTGATGTGTTTTGAGACATTCATTTAGCTTGGACTATGTTTGATGGAAGATTTGTTCATTCTTTTGTATTGTATGTTAAAAATAGCATACAACTATGCTATTTTGTAATGTCATTGTGTGAATTGCCCATCATGTGTCCTCACAACTGATTTAGACATTTGTAGTCTCCTTCTTCTCCATTTACTATTCAAATAACAATGACATTTGTAATTTTGCTCTCTCCAAGCACAATTCCCAAATCCATAATCTTTGAAAATTATGACTAGTACAACTTCAGTTTCCTTATCTTTGCCTTTTAATACTCTGAGGTCAAAACCATCATATCTTGAAAATGTCTATTTTAAGTCCCATTATCTTCATCATTACATTCTTCTTCATTATATACTGTTAGTTTCTTCCCTTGACTTGTACTCTCAGTACTTTGTTGTCTTCCTCTTCTATAAATATTACTGCAAAGTGTTCATCTAACATATCTGCCATGTGCTTATTCACTGAGAGTCCTGTTCAAATCTGTGAAGAACACTAGTTATACACACTAGCAATTGGAATATGTTTGTTTTATCTGTATTATCTTGTCTTCTACCCCTTAAACAATTATAACCATTGTTTCTATTGTATGGTGAATGCTCAGCATACTTTATAAACTATCTGGTTTATTTGTCGCAGAAGGTCCATGTTGGGATATACAGGGTATGCTTGTCTAATGAGAAGGGCTTTTTTTTAAAAAGGACAAGATGTGGTTTATTGGATGATAGCTGGGGTTACATTGAAGTGGTGGGTATTGATTCAGGGAGATTTTGATGATAGGTCTATCTCCTGCAAAATTCAGAGCTGTTCTCCCACCGAAGTCAATATGGCCTCATTTGAGTGGATGGTGCTTAACGCATTCCTCAGCACCTCCAGTTACATGTGGATGAACACAAAATATTTTGGTTCTCACTAGCTACACTATTTAAATTAAGTACATTTTATCCCTTCAGTGTAAATTTGCTTGTTTTGGTGAAGGGCTTATGCTCCCCTGCTTCTCCGATAATGCTTGACCTGCTGTGCTTTTCCACCGTCACACTTTTCAACTCTTCTTTGATGAAATGATAGGCTAATGTTGTATTTGTAACATCTTGTATAATTTTGTGTGCATTTCTTTCTGTGGATAATAATTTTGTTTAGGACTTTTTCAAATGATGTTGGAAATTCAATGTAGAACATCCATATGTAGATGCAGAAATTTAACTAGTTTAATCAGATATGAACCAGCCACAATATCCTGCCTTTGACTTCATTCAATCTGCTCATACTCGCCAAAGTGCTCAACCAATTTGCACTTGAGAATTGATTCCAGTAATATTCCCAAAGCTAATGTTCAACTGATTGGCTTGCAGTTTGCTAGCTCTTCCCTCACTCACTTATGAAATAATAATGGCATTTGCAATTTTTTAATCTAAAGGCACCATACCTAAATATGGAGAGGCTTGGAAAATTATGACCTGCAATTATATCTCCTATACCTTGTTGGCTCAAGGATCTGAATGGCTTACATCTGTTCTTGTATTCAAATTCAAGTTATGGATGAGAAAATATTGACATCTAAAGTGTGCAAAACTGAGTTAATGAATTACAGTGGAATTCTAGTGCTGTTGTTGGGAGTCAAGGACACTAAAAACTCAAACCAATTAACGATTGATTGCTCTGCTTAATCATTAAAGCTAAAAGAACAGTTGAACCCTGCAGTTATTTCTCATTATGACAGCTGAACTCCCAACAACAGAGGAAACTAGCACAAGGGAATAGTTTAGCTGTAGCTTCTAGTAGTTTGTATGAGATAGTTATGGGCAGCACTCTGACACTGATTCAAGGGCTCTCATTTGGCAGTAGTGACCAAAATACTCAGTACTATCGTGACATTTCTCTGTTCTTCTTTAACACCTTTCCTCATTAATTTTCAGGGGTGTACCTTTCTGTCAAGGAACATAAAAGCTAATGATAAAGGATAAGCACACATTTAATCCTTTTCACTGCAAGCAGGGTTGCCCACTGCAATTTTTCTCATTTGACTAACATAGAAATGTATGGATTACACATGTTCTTTTAATCATTGTTGTGAATTTAATACAGAAAATTCGAAGGCCTGAGGACGCAGGTTATGAAACTGAGAGGTTGTGAATAATAAAAATGATTTTTCATTTCTGCAAGATACACAGTGCAATAACCAGTGAAAGCTGTGTTATCTGAATAAATGTTGACAAATGTAAAATGTTTGATTCTCACTGTCTACATTATTTAAATTGTGAAGCATTTATTTCTTCAAAGTTACCAAGCTTGCTTTGAGGAAGTGATAGAAATACACAGAATCCTATAATTTGTCTGCTGAGCTATGAATTCCAAGCTCTGAAATGGTGGATAAAATAACTGGTGTGTATATCATTGCATCTTCACTCAGTTATTCCTTCAATTTTGATGCTTAGAAGAGCAGAAAATGCTCGACAATAATGCAGATGCTTCATGAATGTTGTTAAAGGTACAAAATGTGCTGATTCATTGAAGTAAAATGTTGTTGATCATGGTCTATACTGAGTGTATTGATCCTCAATGACACACCATCAAAGTGAAGTATTGTCAGATGAGTCCATTTCCTTGTTTCATTCAATTGGAAGGCAGTCACCATCCTGTTACATAATGCTAACAAATTGTGTGGACATTGGAACTTGGGTTAATTTGTATGTGTAATTAATAAAAACATTTCATGGAAGCAATGACCTCTTAAATCTCCCAGCCTGCATGAAGGCTGGTAGACGATCAGGGTGACTGACTAGGAGAACTTTATTAGGAGGCATGTGTCCCCAGTGTACAATGCTTGACACCTTTCTCATGGTATATATTGAGGTATACCAGTGAATAGTGGGGCAGTTAATCGGTATATTTCAACAAAGTCTAATTTTAAAATGGACTATTGCTGTATTGGCTTCACAGGGTTTGGGAAACCCAACAGTGAAGGGGAGACCAAAGCAACCAGCTCCATGAAATACTACGCCAGTTCAGCATGGTTTTGAGCCAGGGCAACCATGGCAGTTCCACCTCTAGGTCCCTTCCCCCTACACCCAGCTTCTCAAGTAGTCTTCAACACACCCCTCCACACCAGCACTATTTTTTAACAGCCTCCTCTCTTCCCAGCTTCCCCCACCCTCCCCATACAGCCCACAATGGTTGCCTGTTTCCCCTTCCCCCAATCTGTCTTGACCTCTTTCTTTCCCACCCTCTTAATTTGATTAGAACCATCCCTAAGGATCTTCGGATGCAATCTTTTGTGACTGGTGTTCCATTCCACTGTGATGTGGGCTAGTTGGCAAGAGGAGAATTGGAAGAAGCAAAGACTTGCCTCTGATAAGCTGATACATGAAACCTATGTGGGGCCATTTTCCACTTAGAATTTCATAAAGTGAAGGATTTCTTTTATCTGAAGACCCAGTGCATTGTAGGACTCTATTCAGGCTCATATTTCACTGGCCTAGTCTCATGTGCTTCTTCCTAACCCAATAGTAATTGTAGGATCCCTGAGATGCTAACAGATAAGCATCTTCAAGCATAAACAGACATTTTATTGTAAACCGGTAAATTGACAAAACTTTAAGAAATTTTCTTGGAACTTTGGCATTATGGGGACTGTGGGAGAAATTTTACTTATGTGTGTAAACTTAGTCTTCATGCAATTAAGGAAGTTGTAGGATAAAGCAACCTTTGAGCAACTTTCTGGGTTTGTTTCTAAAATATTCCTAATAAGATTCCATGAATTGGATGAGAGGATGTGCCCCCAGTCTCAAGATGCTCCTGATGACATGTGCCATTTCTCCCACTGAAGGTAATCTGAAGGAAAATGTTACCTTTTGCGCAGTAGGAGAGACCTTTTGACAACAGCGGTAGAAAGAGAGTGGTGCTGGAAAAGCACAGCAGGTCAGGCAGCATCCGAGGAGCAGGAGAATCGACGTTTCAGGCATAAGCCCTTCATCAGGATGCAACTGGTGTTCTGTTCCACTTGCTAACCAAGCTGTGCTTTGGACTAGTTGGCAAGAGGGGAAATGGAAAGAGCAAAGAACCGAAATGGGAAACCATGTGGGACCTTTCTTGATGAAGGGCTTATGCCCAAGACATTAATTCTCCTGCTCCCTGGATGCTGCCTGATCTGCTGCGCTTTTCCAGCATCACACTCTCGACTCTGATCTCAGCTTCTGCAGTCCTCACTGTCTCCTACAATGAAGGGTTGTCAGAATGTGCTCGGGTCTCCAGGATCATCAGTGATTGACAGAAGCCAGAAAAGCTTCAGTGAAAACTAAACTGGAAAATCTTCCATTATTCATTGAAGTCAATCTTTTAATGGAGCTGAACAGAAACATGCCTGAATGAACCAGTCAGATAATAAAAATTGTGCTTCCATCATCCAAAATGGAATTATCTTGTCCCAGTTTAAGTAAATGCAGTTTTTGAGCTGCAAAGATTAGTGGAAATTTACCACTTGAGTACCAATAACAGAGGGGATGAAGTTGAGGTTTTATTAGTGAGCTGAGAATCAGGCTATTTCAAAACAGGGATTTACCAACCTCCTGGGGACAGACTGTGGTCTTCACTATGAAGGTAAATGGATTTGTGGAAAAAATAGGCTTGATTCACTTTGTGGCCAATTTTCTTCACCTTCAATGCAAAGAAAAATTGTGTGCAGTGTAAACATGCTGCCAATTTGCTATTAGTGTGACTAGTGAACATTTTGCCCCCAGCAGGTTTATACTTTAAGATAGGTAAAACAATCGATGCTACTACAGAAAATAACTGTATGAAGATATCTGTAAAATCAACTATCAATAAACTTAATATGTCAATTAGTTGTCTATTATCAGTAACAGTAATAGTTCTTATGCAAGAGCATAAGAAATGTGATCATGAATAGGCCATAGAGTCCCTTTAACCTACTCTGTAATTTAATGAGATCATAGTTGAATGGATCTTAACACAACATCACTTTGCCTGTTTGTTCTCCCTAACCCTGAAATTGTCCTGTATGTCACGAGTCTATCTGTCTGAACCTTGCATATATTTAACAACTTGGCCTTCACTGCTCTTGGATAGAGAATTATAAAGATTGAATATCATCTATTTTAAATCGGGGACCCTTTTTGTTAAACCAAGCTCCCTAGATCTGTATTCATGTGTGAGACAAAAGATCCTCTTTGCCCCTATCCGATCAAGCTACTTCAGAATCTTAAAAGCTTCAATAAGATGTCCTCTTGCAATTCTAAATGCTAATGCATATAGGTCAAACATTCCTCATTAGGAAACACTGATGCTAGAATCAAGAAGGATATGGTATGCTGACCTTTGTATCTGGATGATAGGAAAGTGAGGATGCAGAAATGTTATGCTGTAGTTACTCAGAACCTTGGTTAAATCTCACTTGAAATACTGTGAGCATACTTGGGCACCACACCTTAAAAATGGCCTACTCCTTTTTTCCTATTTAATTGACCTATGAGACCTCCTCCAATCAGACTACACTGTAAGCACATCCCTCCTTTAATAAAATGATCAAAACTATACACAGTACTTTAATCTCAACAACATACTACTAACTTGTAGCAAGGCTTTCTTACTTTTATGCAACAGTCACTTTGTAATAATAGCTGTTGCATTTGCCTGCTTCCTTACTTTCTTTATCTGCAAACATATGTTCTGTGTTACATGCATGAAGACATCAATCCCATTGTGCTGCAACATTTTGTCATCTGTCTCCATTCCATCTTTCTATTCTTCCTATCAAAGTGGGGAACCCCTCATGTTCTGACATTCCATCTGTCAAATTTCTACTGTCTCATATTACCTATCCATATTCCTTGCATCCCCAACTCATTGATTTCCTATCTATCTTCCGTGACATCAGCAAATTTTGTCTTCAAAGTAGGTCTGGTCCAAGTCATGAGTTGAGACTGTAGGTAGAAGAGGCTGACAAATTGAATTCTAAACTTACCAGTGCTACTCTAAGTTGTAATGGCAATGTAAGTACTGTTTTATTTGAGAAAACTTACAATTATCTATTGATTTTGACAAATGGCAAAGCTTTTATAATGATCTTTTAACTGGAACTTGGTTGAATGGTACCAGGAAATTAAAAACTGGCATAACTCATTTTGTGTCTTCACGGCTTAGTCATAGATTCTCTACTGTGAAGGCACCAGGTTTCAGGAAATTATTTAGAAAATGGCGGTTCAATTTACTCAAAGGGATTTCAGCTTTTATTGGTTCCTGAAGGGATGACAATGGGCCAATATCATTCTCCACAACACTCAGTGCAGTGTTGATAACAGCTGGAAGGTGTGAACAGCCGTCGGCTTTATACCTATCAATCATCCTCTGCTTTGTTCAAACTCTTTCCTTGGTTTGCTCAAAAGAGTGGAAATTATTCCCATTCCGACTTAAAAGATAATTCATTTAAAATGAAATTAATATTAAAAATGAATACTCAACTCAGTAATATTCATGAGGCAAAAACCAAATACTCATGATATACAAGCCATTAATGCCAAGCGAAGCATTCCAAGGTCAGCTTTGTCACAGTCTAGTGATGCATTAGTGAAAAATGTTCAATATCATATATTGGAATGCACACACGTAATTCATTCTCTGACTATATTAAATGGATTATTCATGTAAAACGTAATATTCAGTAACCTTTGCTTTTAAAATGAGGCTGAAGGATACATTGGCCTTAATTTAATAGTTGCTATTTTGTGCATAGTGATTCTTTTCAACTTTTTATTAATCGGTTTGAAAAATCCCATTGTCCAGAAATTTAACGGTTGGGTTGTAAGTGAATTTGTACCTTTTCACACTTGGAATTATCAGAAACATTACTTGTGCAATATGAAACTCATTCCAGAAATATCTCAAATGTAATTACCAAAGACTGTTTGAGGAATCAGTATTTTTAAGTAGCAATTGGTGATGAAGTTTAAAGATGATAATAATGCAAAAGGTGTCAGTCAGAAATCTGAATCTCTGAGTATGGCCTTTAAGTGTTATAAAATGCACAAATGTGAAAGCAAACCCTTCATTTTAATTGACCGAATTATGCGTACTTATAAAATGTGCAGAAGGAAGTCCCATTCCATCTACCACTGCTTGTAAAGTATATCTATAATTACAGATTAAGAAAGTCCATTGTTTTCAAGATCATTATGGAACTCTCTTTTGGTTTTTCTAAGCCAGTATGTGTAAATCTGCATGAAGGTCTTTATTTTGAAAATTGAAAAAGTGATTTCTCTCAAATCGACCTTTAAGAAACGAAAACTAATCATCAGGACTTCAGTTACCTGCAAAACTGTTAAGGAACACCAGGGTGCTCTTGCTATTTCTGTATCTATGCTCTCTTTTCCATGGCCCTTTAAGGGTGAATGGCAAGGCTATGAAAAGATCCTCATAAAACTGAATAGTATAAGACCCATGGGGCAGAATCTTCTCACTCACTGAACAATGTAGGCATTGGTAAGAAAGTTGAAAAAACTGGTTACGATTGGCAGGGGCTTCTCGATGTTGAAAGCAAAATGCCTAATTTTTCAATCAAGTGTCAAATGATGAGATGAGATACTCACTAGTGTGTGGAAGAGGCCTTTTGCATCTATTTGCATGCTTTAAAGTATCATCACTGGTTGATCACATTTATATACCGTGTCCCATCCTCCCATCCACAGATTGAACATTGATGGTGAAAAATCTTGACATGAACGTCAGAACAGCTATCCAGTGATTCCAGCTCATTTCTTGCTCCTCCAGGCATTCACCAGTGTCAGAAGGCACACTCCAATGGCAGTGGCTGCTGACTTTGGCATCTAACACACACCAGCCTCACTGTAACCTCATGGCAAATTTCTGCTGTTCTAGCAATGTGGTTCTGCCCTTCAGTGCTGCACTCTGAAGCATGCTGACAGCATTTACAGAATATAGAAGCAGGAGTAGGTCATTCAGCCTTTTGTATGCTGCAGGGACAGGAGTCCATCTTTTAGATTGCACAAGACTGCAGCTCAGGGATCCACATTTGCCCTCACGGTGGGCCTGCTTTGAGGCTCATTGTAGCTCTGCCTTTCCTTTTTGTACCTCGCCTTCTCAGTCAGAGTTAAAAAGCCCTCAGCTGTCAGTCTTGCCTTGCCTTTAAGTACAAAGACTAAACCAGGCAACTTGTGATGGTGGTCAGTAAAGGGGTGGATTTAGTGCTGCCACCATGCTGTGCCAATCTGATATCTGCACATGTGCCAGCAGCTTACATGGCAAATACAATGTATGTGTTTCAACTAAACGACCATGTCTCAAAGTCTAAGGTGAGTAGTCCTCACTCAGTTTAAGGGGGCCTGCCACCAATCAGGAGGCTCTGGCTCAGTAAGTCAAGGGCATCATCCAATAATCAGTCCAGGGGCTTGGACACGGTCAGACGGCTGCTTGGTTGACCACAGTCAGGTGATGCACAACACTGCGGTCTGGAGATTAGGCCATGGGGAGTCCTCCAGGACTGCTTCAACCAGTTTGGAGAGTCATAGGCAAGCCAGGTATGGAGCTGCACAAATACCAATCTCATCAGGTTACATAGCAGTCAGGGTTGTCCATCTTAGTTAGGTGGGTGCATTACAGTCCGTTCTGGGGCTTGGTTTAAGTCAAGGGGGCATTATTACAGGCCATTGCTGTGTCAGGAATTTGAGGAGTTGCTTCTAGGCAACATGCTGGATACAGAGAGGATGATAATCATGATGGGGAGAAAACTCCAACATCTGCGATGGTGAGACAAATGCATATGGGACACTACAGGAGGGAAGATGATCAGTGGTCACAGCAATTCTGGCCTTAATTGGAAATTACTTTAATCACAGTTGAAGAGTACAGGTATTCTGGAATCATAGTTACCCTACGTGTGAAATACATGCAGTGTCCAACTGTACAGCATTAAAATCCTGGTCACAAGCAATCTTAACCATGTCATTGGTCATTGCAGGTTTGAAGATTTTTGTAAAGCAGAAGTAATCATGGATATTAAAAACAGCACATCTAAATGATAAGAATGCACCATGTCACAGACTACCCAAAGGCATGCAACTGAGAGCTTCTCAATCTGCCTGTAAATGTTTGCTAAAATGTTCTTGTATACAATGTTGCATTTTTGAATGATGTGGAGTGGAGAGCTAGGTGTCATTGGTGCAATGAAGTGACAGCCACACTGTTTGTGCCCTGAAAAGCACTTGTTTTTGGTTGCTGTCTCACTATGTAGATGGTGAAGAGTGACTCTGGACTGACTACTTGATCAGATGCAGGTTTTAAAGATGGTGTTGCTCCAGGTGAGCGTGGTGTGGTGTGCACATAATGAGGCAAGTTTGGGAAACTAATACAGGAAAACACAGCTGATCTTGGAAGAGAAAACCCTTCATGCAAATTTTGGCTGCAAGCTTATCACAGTCAGCTTTAGACTTGTGTGTGTGTGTGTGTGTGTGTGTGTAAGGAGCCCTGTTACATGGTGGTGCTGGGACTACTGGAATTGGTGGGCTCTGAAGTGGCAACAATCCTGCCAAGGTTGCTGCTGGATATTTCTCCTCCTAATCCTCCATCTAAAATAGATGTTCTTCAATAAATTTGTTTCAGTGAGCTGTTCAAAAGATTATTGAGGTGATATTGTTAGACCAAAGCAGCCCACCCAATTAGTTTTGAAGGTGAATATTCAGTCTATAATTGGAATGAGTAACTGGTGACATTTCCTAGTTACATATACGTTCAACATTGTGACATTCTGTTGATTGGTTTCTGCAAAAGCCTGCGCTTTTGAATAGTAATTTGTAGCGATGTGCTATTCCAAGACCTTCCCATCCAAGAATTGAAATTCTAGCTTGATAGTTGGCTAATGAAAGTCATACTTAATTTGCAGAGCAAGATTAGAAGATAACATGTTATGTGTAATGTAGTTTCATGTCCAGAATTAGGCTAGTAATTGCAAAATATAACATTGCTATTTTGTGTTGATCACATACACAGTTCTGATTTCTCCAGTAGAGTTGGGGGGATACTAACTAACCAGATATTGCTATTAGCATTAGCCAACGACAACATTTTAGAAAATGATGATCCATTGAGTGCAACAGACCTTATCCACAATGAAGTTCTTTTGATCAGATATCCATTGGATAATTAATTGTACCAGGAATTATATTTGAGAAGGAAATAAGTCATTTTAATTATGCAAGAACATTATTAATTAATATTTCTTTTGTAATGGTATTATATGTTTAAGAAGAAAAATGTGCAGTTTGAAATTCTCAAGGTACTTGCAAGTACATCAATCAGTTCTCAGCGTCAAAAAATTAAACTGTGGTAGCTTAGGCATGTCTTAATAATACTACAGGTCTGCTGGGTCTTTTTTGCACTCCCTTCAGTTCAGGGATACAAAGGGAATTCTCAAATTAAATCAGATTTCTTATGTGATCCATCTTCTTTTTTCCTGTGACATCATGGTATGTATCGTTGGCAAGAGTTCACAGAAGGATTTGATGCTTTTGGAGCCAACTCCAAAAGATAATCCCTCAGTAGGAGAGAAGGCAAATATAAAGGAGCACGGCAACGTTGTCAAAAGGTGGTAAGTGCACTTGAATATCAATATGTGCAAAGTGCTTGGTATAAAGAAAGAAAGGCTTGCCACATATCTTCCAGGGCCACAGGGCATCTCAAAACCTTTTGAAACCAGTTAAATGATTTTGAAGTGTAACTATTGGTGCTGTCGAAAACTCGGCAGCCAATTTGAACACTGCAATCTCCTACAGTCAGTAGTGTGGCAATGACTACATAGTCTGTTTTTATGATATTGATTGAGGGACAAATATTGGTTAGGGTGCCAGGCCTTTGTTCTTCTTTGAAATAGTAATGGGGGAGCTTTTTTGTCTACCTAAAAGAAAGCATCCTGACTATGTGGCACTCCTTTGGTACTGTACTGTAGCATCACTTGAATCCACAACCTTTTTGACCCAGGGTCACGAGTATGACCAACTGAGGTATGACTGGCTCTTTGGCATGAAAGTATAGGAGGACAGGAAAAATAGAATGCAAGTACTTGAATGGAATGGTGCTATAAACTGAATGACCAGGAAAGAAAAGTGGTGGATAAGAAACGATTAGCATTGTTCTCAGCTGGAGTGAAAGGCCAACAAGAAGCTAACTAGTTTCAGGAGAATATTGCTTAAGTTTGAAAGACTGTTTTGCTGCATCAGGTGTTGGTTTCCACGTATCTGAGTTACTCTGTTTGATCGCCATCCACTCACTGAAAGTTGATTATTGTGTTTAATTGATACCTAAAAATTAGTCTCGTTTCATTTTGCAAACTTTAAGATGCTTAAACAATAGATGGTTCAATTCAAATGAATTGATAGAATTAGTTCAAGCATGATGAAAGCTTAAATACATAAAATTCAAATAGAAAAATTAAATTTTAAAAATAAGCAAGTATATTGTGTTTTCAGTTAATGTTTTGAGATATGGTTACACAGATTTTTAAATTAAAAGTACTTGCCTGTAGGTAATTATGGTTATTTGCTCAAAATGGAACATCCTAATGGCTACTTTGTTTCCAAAAATTCACGTTTTTAGCTTCAAGCTAACCTTTATATAGCTTCAATAATTGGAATGAATAGCTAGCTAACGCTGAACACCTGTAAACTGAATTGAGCAATGAAATGTTATGACATGGGATTATATCCCCTTTTGCTAATTTAAACCAGCAACAAATTCGAGAGGCAAAGAACTATCCCAAAAGTTACTATTTAAAATAAAAATTAACAACTTTTTTTAAGTCTAACAGAGAATAATTAACTGGCGACAATTTACAACTCCTTTCTCTAAACCTATCTTTTACCTTCCCCTCTACAATATTGGTCTAATTTTAAAAGAAATCCCAATTACTGTTTACAAAAATAAATCACGTTTCAAAGCTAGTTAGCTTTGCCAATTTTCCTCTGTCTTTTCTTCTTAGGGATTCTGCTTCACAGGCCTCTGATAGATAAAGGTACCTTTAAGAGAGTAGATCTGTCTGCAAGCTGTGTCTCTAGTTGTTGTTGCTAGCTGGGCTTTACCCCTCTAGGTAACTGTTCAAAAAGTTTGATATTTATATCCCAAAACATCCAATCATTTCTTTGGTTTAGTGTAGTCGAAACAGTACTTTTTTCAAATTTGATTGGGTTTTGGTAA